>NC_060126.1:299592009-299906746 GCF_021461395.2 Schistocerca americana | reverse complement strand
GCCAATTGGCGTTAAATCCTTTTTTAGGGGTATGATGTATAACAAACAAATTGCAGAACGTTGTGTTGAATAATTCAAATAATGTGAGAAGTGTAGAAAATTTTAGTGACTGGAGTTGTATCTCAAACGAAGTTCCATAGGATTCAGGTTTTCATCCACTCTTGGTCCTTATATTTGGGTGATCTTCCATTTAACATTCACAAGAAGAATTGGTACCTACCGCACACATTATTGATGTTACAATAAACTCCATTACAGAGAAAGCAACAAAGAAATGCTAAATTATATTTTCCAAACAATTCTGAAAACATGGACTCTTCTTAAATTTTGAAAAAAGAAACATAGTGTATTCAGTTCTGTACAACAAATAATCACTCCAAAAAGTGATGTAGCAGTCGAGCAGGAGATAGTTAACTGGGTAGAATACTCCAGACTTTTGGATATACATCTTAATGAAAAGTTGAACCGGAAGAAGCCTATTAATGTGTTTCTCAAACACTTAGCTTCAGCCGCTTTCACTCTTCGTGTAAATGCGAATCTTGGAGAAAAACTAATCAACCTACTGACGTATTTTGCATCCTTCCGCTCAATGATGTTCTCGGGTATAATTTTCTGGGGTAACTCTCCACTTAGAAAGGGAATACCGATTGCACAAAAGGGAGCAGTAAGAGTAATACGTGGTGTACACGCACGGGCGTCACGCAGGTGTCACTTCAAGGAGCTAGGCATTTTAACTGCGCTGTCACAATATATCTATCCGCTCATGAAATCCGTCATAAATGATCCATCGCAAATTTGAGAAGAACACTGATGTCCACACCGAAGACACTAGCAGGAAAACTGAACTTTATTACCCATTATTAAAGCTATCAGTAGTTTAGAAAGGATTTCAACATGCAGCAACAAAATTATTGATCATTTGCCCAATTACATAATGTATTTGAGAGGTAGCAAAGGTTGTTTAAAATATAACTTAAAGGCACTTCTCCTGGCCAACTCCTCTTATTTCTACTTAAAGACTGGTAGCTTATAAAAAAGAACTTTTTTAAGTGCAGTGTAATATGTACACTGACTCGTTCCACATCATTTAGCCAAATGAATTGTTAAAATGATCCATAGAACATGTAACTAGCTAACTATAGTCATTTTCGGTTGGGTTGTGAAAATTAAACCTTCAGGTATTGTTTTGAAAGTTACCTTTCTGAACAGATAAAATTAAGATGATCTTTCTCTAAACGCCGGCCTACTTTGCAGCTAGCTGCTGTTGCGCCAACATTTCCGTTCCATATACTGCAGCCATGATTTCCAACAGTTATTTTTAAACACAGTAGCATTAAGGTCTCAGACTAGCTGTTAATTAAAAAAGTGCGTCCAATAACTTTTTTAAATCAAAGTCTGGTGAAAGGCGTATTGAGTTTGACGAAGTAATTTTGGCAAGCATACTGTGGGACCTACTACGTAACCAACTGTCCAACTGATTAATGAGAACAGCTGTTTATTTTATATGACTTCCGAGACATTTCCGAATTACCAGGCCTATATTTAAAAAGATCCATAGCATTACCCAAAAAAAGATCACATACTCATTCATGTGTTGATACAGGTGACATTCACTGTTTCCTTGAACCGCATTGTACGTCAGCATTGTCTATAAAAACTCACAAATCAGTCTCATTATGAAAGGGTGATAACTATATTTGCTGATGAGTGCTACAGTCTGTTTCAAACGCTCTCCCTTGTGGTCGTGACGATTAGTAAATCAGACGTCCTTCGGCATACTGACCTCATACAGAGTGTGATCTGTAAATGATGCTCACACACTAGACGGGTTGCGTATTTTGCGCATAATTATGACCATTATCACCCGAATATACTTGTTAATATGTGGTGAAGGATTACGGGTATAATGTATGTCACGAAAATTTCGAGTCGGAGTTACAGCCACCGTCCACTCATCAGGGAGTATGCTTACTTTGCGTTAGAGGCGTATCGCCGTAGTCAACCGAAACCAACCGTATACACATTATTTCTGTACATTTTTTGCAGTTTAATGTTAAACTCAGAATTCTTCAACTGTTTAGTTGGAACCAGTATTTACGAATATCAATGACAGAAATCACATATGACCGACCTGTGCTTAATTTTTGTGACATTTTGACATGAAAGGTACAGTGTAATTATTGCAGAGGATACGACACTAAATCACCTTCGAAAACCAACCTATCATAGGCTTCAAATTTCACAAGAGAGGAAGTTATTGAACTTGCACGTAATGACTATTCTGAGTGCTAGTGACCAATGGCACCATAAGATATAGTAATTCGAAGTGGAGACAATGTAACGCCAGATAGATTAAAACACTGCAGTGTAGCGTATCAAACTGCTGTGTCTTAAGTCAACGTAGTATTTCACATTAAAATCTTTCAGTCTTCAGTGTTTTGAACAGAATGATCATTTCTTTGTTTAGCCGACGAAGAGAACATGGCAAGCAAATACTACAACCCGACTTCCCAGAAAATTCGCTCAGTAGAAGAGGAGAAAAAACAAGCGAACATGTGTCTCGACTTATCCATAGACACTCAACTGTTTCTGAAAAACGACGGTCAAAGATTTGACGTATTATAGATGTCTTTTAGGGTGCGCTGAGCTAAGATGAACTGATGGCTCAGTGGCTGCCGTCTTCGCCTGTTACTTTTGCGTCCCGTGTTCGAAACACAGTTATTGCTTTTATTCATTTTATTTTACTTCATTTATTTACCAATGTCCTTCAAACGCTATAACACGAACGTTTCTTACCAATTTATCAGATACGAGGGCTTTACATTAACTGTAAAATTGCAGTTGTTTTTCACAATAAGTTTCATACATTTGTTACGTAAGTAAAATGCTTCCAGTAGCAGGTTTATTGCCCATGGGGTATTTGATACATACCCTGATTACTAGTTGCAGCGAAGTTACATTGTCGTCTTCAGAATATCGTACAGGTGATTTACAAAGCACCTACTTGTGGCACATTGCCATTTGACCGTTGAAAACTACGAGGCAAATTCACAGAAAATATTATGTAATATTAAGTTGGTGAGTAAGTTTGTGGCGGTCGTGTTTTGAATTTTGGTTCTCCGTTTACTATGAGTTTATTTACCGACTGACATTTTTTGTTTGTAGTTCTCTGTTTGAATTTACGTATTGTTAGTTTTCATTTGGAAATACACTCCTGGAAATCGAAAAAAGAACACATTGACACTGGTGTGTCAGACCCACCATACTTGCTCCGGACACTGCGAGAGGGCTGTACAAGCAATGATCACACGCACGGCACAGCGGACACACCAGGAACCGCGGTGTTGGCCGTCGAATGGCGCTAGCTGCGCAGCATTTGTGCACCGCCGCCGTCAGTGTCAGCCAGTTTGCCGTGGCATACGGAGCTCCATCGCAGTCTTTAACACTGGTAGCATGCCGCGACAGCGTGGACGTGAACCGTATGTGCAGTTGACGGACTCTGAGCGAGGGCGTATAGTGGGCATGCGGGAGGCCGGGTGGACGTACCGCCGAATTGCTCAACACGAGGGGCGTGAGGTCTCCACAGTACATCGATGTTGTCGCCAGTGGTTGGCGGAAGGTGCACGTGCCCGTCGACCTGGGACCGGACCGCAGCGACGCACGGATGCACGCCAAGACCGTAGGATCCTACGCAGTGCCGTAGGGGACCGCACCGCCACTTCCCAGCAAATTAGGGACACTGTTGCTCCTGGGGTATCGGCGAGGACCATTCGCAACCGTCTCCATGAAGCTGGGCTACGGTCCCGCACAGCGTTAGGCCGTCTTCCGCTCACGCCCCAACATCGTGCAGCCCGCCTCCAGTGGTGTCGCGACAGGCGTGAATGGAGGGACGAATGGAGACGTGTCGTCTTCAGCGATGAGAGTCGCTTCTGCCTTGGTGCCAATGATGGTCGTATGCGTGTTTGGCGCCGTGCAGGTGAGCGCCACAATCAGGACTGCATACGACCGAGGCACACAGGGCCAACACCCGGCATCATGGTGTGGGGAGCGATCTCCTACACTGGCCGTACACCACTGGTGATCGTCGAGGGGACACTGAATAGTGCACGGTACATCCAAACCGTCATCGAACCCATCGTTCTACCATTCCTAGACCGGCAAGGGAACTTGCTGTTCCAACAGGACAATGCACGTCCGCATGTATCCCGTGCCACCCAACGTCCTCTAGAAGGTGTAGGTCAACTACCCTGGCCAGCAAGATCTCCGGATCTGTCCCCCATTGAGCATGTTTGGGACTGGATGAAGCGTCGTCTCACGCGGTCTGCACGTCCAGCACGAACGCTGGTCCAACTGAGGCGCCAGGTGGAAATGGCATGGCAAGCCGTTCCACAGGACTACATCCAGCATCGCTACGATCGTCTCCATGGGAGAATAGCAGCCTGCATTGCTGCGAAAGGTGGATATACACTGTACTAGTGCCGACATTGTGCATGCTCTGTTGCCTGTGTCTATGTGCCTGTGGTTCTGTCAGTGTGATCATGTGATGTATCTGACCCCAGGAATGTGTCAATAAAGTTTCCCCTTCCTGGGACAATGAATTCAACGTGTTCTTATTTCAATTTCCAGGAGTGTATTTTGTGGAGCTTTAAGAGCTAGGAAATGGACAGGAAATAGGAGATCTCGGAGCATTTCCCACAAATTCTTCTGCCTGAGCTGTACCGAGGAGTGAAAACAGCGTAGGCGACCATAAACATTTGTGCCCTGTATGGGGATAATTCCATAGCACAGAGCACAGCAAAAAAACGGTTCTGTCATTCTGACGAGTATCGTTTTGACATACGTTACCCTTCAAATTCACGAATAGCCTCAGGGTTTTTATGACGCTCGCTTAAACGCATTAATCTACAACGATCCACGTCAGTGTACTCAGAAACTGGCAAATATGATGAACTGTGATCATTTCACTATAATGCAACATTTGCACGAAATGGAGAAGGTTCCAAAATCAAGTGCGGAGATACCGTATGCTCGAATCCAAAATTACAAAATATCAAAGGCTGGCAGGAAATGCGTCTCTCCCTACTTGCCTCGTGAATTTCACTGTATCGTTACTGGGGACTATAATTAATGTATTTATGCTAACATTAGGAAAAGAGAGGGATGGTTGAACCTAAACAAAGCAGCAACTCCACGTACTAAGATGTTGCGCGCATCCTCGAACGATAGTGTTATGCATCAGGTTGAACAGCAGCTGTGTGGTCTACTACAAATTTCTTCCCTGAGTTGCAACCAACACCGCTAACACTTATTGTCAAAACCTGAAAACTCTTGCAGAAGTAGTCCAAGATAAACGACCAGGTACACAGCATGAAGTGAAGCTACTCCACGATAGAGCCCGCACGCATTCTGCTACACTGACAAAAAACGCTATACAGGAGTTGGGTTGGGAAGTCATTCCACTACCACCTTATTCACCGGATCTCGCGCCCCCGGATTTTCATCTTCTCCTCCTCTACCGAACAACGTTCAAGGAAATTCCTTTGCGGACGAAAATGCACTCCGAACATGGCTCGCCGACTTCTTCGCCTCAAATCCACGTGCTTTATAAAGTTGCATATTCGTAAAGTTTCCTCAGCGGTTGCGGACTGTTGTAAGGGATGAAGGAGAACACCCCCTTCCCATCAACTTATGCACCCACACTAGACATGTGTGTATAGTATTTTCTTTTTAAATTTTAATATAATTGTATTTCATTCTTCATTCTTATATTCTTAATTTTCATATTTCGTTATTGTTTTTATTCTTCAGGAAGATTTGATGCATTGCCTTGGATTATTGCGGTCGTAGAAACGTGGAAATATAGAATTTCAGATCACCACTAGCATTGCGTGAAGACGGGTTTGCCGTAGCTACATTTCTTCGTATGAATCTCATTTGATCATTTGAGAAGGAAACGTCGTCAAGTTGGTTGGTTTAAGAGGAGGGGGGACGGGGATGCTGAAGGAACCAGACCGCTTGGTCATCGGTCCCTTGTTCCTGATAAACATTTCCACAAGGGAAAGAAGTAAACAAAACACACATACAACACAACACTGGAAGGAAGGAAAAAAACACAAGAACGAAGGAAAGGCAAAAACACTTAAGGAACAAAAGACGACAAGAAAACAAGAGAGAGACGCAAATATCAGAATAGATTGAAACAAGAAAGGAGATTACCGTGGCTGGCCGACCACGAGAATAAAAACGAGAAGCCAGCCACTCTGTGACACATCAAAACCTCCAACCTAAAGGCAGTAGGGGAGAGAAAACAGAGGAATAAACGACAAGTGCTAAAACTTATACAGAAGGACAACCCCCCCCCCCCCCCCCCCCAAGCATGTAACGTAAAACTAGATCAGCAGATAAGGCGTTTTCTGCTAAAATTAGCTGTAACGAGTCTGGTAAATGAAGTTCATGACGCAGGGCAGCCATAGAATGATAGCTTATAAGTATGTGGGCGACTATCAACCGCGCGCCATACCGCCACTGAAGTAGATACTAATGGTTCAGGAGGTAGGCATGCGTCGCCCAAGCGTGACCAATGCGGAGCCGGCAGAGAAACACAGAATCCCTGCAAGAGGCCCTCATCGAGGACTTCCACACATTCGTAGTCTCCTTAATGGCACTGAGTTTGTTGTGCGTACTGAGATTATGCCATGCCGTCTCCCAAAGCTGAAAAACCTTGCGGCGTAATAACACACGCAGGACACTTGAGGGGGATGCCTGTTTGGCCAGCCTGTTGGCAAGTTCATTTCCTGGGATTCTGATGATGATGATGATGTTTGGTTTTGTGGGGCGCTCAACTGCGTGGTTATCAGCGCCCGTACAATTATCCAATCTTTGCTCAGTCCAATTTCGCCACTTTCCTGGATGATGATGAAATGATGAGGACAACACAAACACCCAGTCATCTCGAGGCAGGTGAAAATCCCTGACCCCGCCGGGAATCGAACCCGGGACCCCGGGCTCGGGAAGCGAGAACGCTACCGCGAGACCACGAGCGGCGGACCTGGGATTCTGACGTGACCTGAGGTCGACACAAACACCACTGAACAACTGGACCGTTCCAGGGCATAGATGGACTCCTGGATGGTTGCTACCTAATGATAGCGACGGTAGCACTGGTCTACATCTACACCTACATCTACATCCATACTCCGCAAGCCACCTGACGGTGTGTGGCGGAGGGTATCCTGCGTACCTCTATCGGTTCTCCCTTCTGTTCCAGTCTCGTATTGTTCGTGAAAAGAAGGATTGTCAGTATGCATCTGTGTGGGCTCTAATCCTCTGATTTTATCCTCATGGTCTCTTCGCGAAATATACGTAGGAGGGAGCGATATATTGCTGGACTCTTCAGTGAAGGTATGTTCTCGAAACTTTAACAAAGCCCGTACCGAGCTACTGAGCGTCTCTCCTGCAGTCTTCCACTGGAGTTTATCTATCATCTCCGTAACGCTATCGCGACTACTAAATGATCCTGCAACGAAGCGCGCTGCTCTCCGTTGGATCTTCTCTATCTCTTCTATCAACCCTATCTGGTACGGATCCCACACCTTTGAGCAGTATTCAAGCAGTGGGCGAACAAGCGTACTGTAACCTACTTCCTTTGTTTTCGGATTGCATTTCCTTAGGATTCTTCCAATGAATCTCTGTCTGGCATCTGCTTTACCGACGATCAACTTTATATGATCATTCCATTTGAAATCACTCCTAATGCGTACTCCCAGATAATTTATGGAATTAACTGCTTCCAGTTGCTGACCTGCTATTTTGTAGCTAAATGATAAGGGATCTGTCTTTCTATGTATTCGCAGCACATGACACCTACCTACATTGAGATTAAATTGCCATTCCCTGCACCATGCGCCAATTCGCTGCAGATCCTCCTGCATTTCAGTACAATTTTCCATTGTTCCTTGGAGACTGCTCAAGGAGTCAGTACAGAGAAGGAATGGCTAGTCAGGGCATGAGCGGATGTGCTCAAGAGCACGAGGTACGGCCGCTAACTCTGCAGCGAAAACACTGCAGCCATCTGGAAAGGAGTGCCGTTCAATACGTCCTCCACGAACATACGCGAAGTCAACGTGACCATCAGCCAACGAGCCGTCGTTGTAAACTACTTCATGGCCCCGGTACATTTCAAGAATCGAGAGTAGGTGACAGCGGAGAGCCGCAGGATTAACTGAGTGCTTAGGGCCATGGGAAAGGTCCAGGCGAGGCTTTGACCTGGTTCGACACATGGAGGTGTACGTGAATGGACCTCGAGTAGAGGGTGGTAAAGGGAAAGACTCCAGTTCAGACAAATGGGACCGGACGCGAACCGCGATCATAGGCCCCGACCTGGGCCGCCGATGCGGGATTTGAACCGCCGAGCCGTTGTGCACGTCTGGTCTGCTATGGAGGAACTACATCCTCCACCCGTAGGCTGGTCACTGGACTCGTCCTTAAAGCTCCTCTCGCTAGTCAAAATCCACAGTGGTGCACTGGATCAAGTAAATGTAACACTGAAGGCGTGGGATTGAATAAGGGCTCTGTAGAGCTGCATCAGCGTAGAGCGATCTTCACCTCAGTTGGTATTGCTCAGGCAGCAGAGGGCGTTGAGGTGCTGCTAGCACTTCCGCTTAAGCTGATGAAGATGAGGAAGCCAAGTCAACAGAACATCGGAAACCAGTCCTGAGAATCGATATGTCTCCACAACAGTGTGTAGATCGTCATTAAGGTAACGTTCTGGTTCTCAATGAACGGTACGACGCCGACAGAAGTTCATGACGTACGACTTTGCTGCCGAAAGCTGGAAGTCGTGAGCTAGAGCCCATGACTGCACCTTTTGAATGGCTCCCAGAAGGCGCCGCTGAGCAACACCAGTGCTGCAGGAGCAGTACTAAATGCAGAAGTCATTTGCATGCAGAGAAGGTGAGATGGACGGGACTACACCTGCTTCTAGGCCGTTTATGCCTACTAAAAATTGAGAGACACTCAATACAGAGCCCTGTGGGAGTCCGTTCTCCTTGATATGTGGGGGAATTATGGGAGGCACCTACGCGGACACGGAATGTACAGAGCGACAGGACGTTTTGGATGAAAATGGGGATCTCCAAGTCATACAAAGTGGCAATGATGTGACGTCGCCACGTTGTGTCATACGCTTTCTGTAAATCAAAATAGACAACAACCAGGTGTTGGAGCCTGGAAAAGCCGGTTTGGATGGCAAATTCGAGTGACACATCAGTGGAAGAGCGACCCTGGTGGAAACCACCCTGGAATGGTGCCAGTAGGCCACGTGACTCCAGGACCATACCCAACTGAAGACATACCATACATACTAGCAGCTTGCGTAGAATGTTGGTGAGCCTGATGGGACGATAGCTATCCACATCAAGCGGGTTTTAACCGGGTTTGTGCACTGGAATTATGGTGCTCTCACGCCATCGCTCCTGATCCAGTTGAAGATGGTGAGGAGATGTCGCTTGTAGTCGGACGAGATATGTTCAATCATCTGACTTTGGCTCCGATCCAGTCCAGGAGCTGTGCTGGGGCAATGTGCAAGGGCAATGACTGACTAGCTCCCACTCAGTAAATGGGACGTTATAGGGTTTATAGTGGCGTGTAGTTAACGAGAGTGGTCAAGATGTACCTCTCCCAACACTCCTGCTTTTGTCTATTTATAAGCTGGTGAACACGGCCACAGAGCCATTGAAAAGTTATTAGGTGCCCCAGAGAAGGGAGCCACTTATGTCACTGTAGAGCCCACTTATGCTCATTAATGGCCTCAGCAACTTCTGGCGACCACCAAGGCACTGCCTTACAATGGGGAACACTGAGAAACAAGGCATCCCGTTTTCCACCACAGAAACAAATGTTCTAATGACCCTATTAACCACCACATCGATGGTAACATGTGGGGGAGATTCAAGAGTGACAGCAGAGGTGAAAGCTGCCCAGTCTTCCATGTTTAAACCCCATCTGGGTAGGCGTCCATGGGCATCACTTTTGGGGAGTGTCAGGATGATGGGGAAGTGGTCACTACCACAAAAATCATCGTTTGTGCTCCAGTGGACAGAGTAAGTACCATGAGGCCCCTGTGAAATGTATTTAAGAGGCAGAGGTCGAGCTGCGACAGTAAATTTTTGACATCTCTATCTTGCCCAGTAAGCATGGTACCACCCCACAAGGAGTTACGCACGTTAAAATCTCTCAAAATTTTGGAAAGTTTTCAGGGAGCTGATGAATCAGTGCATCCAGTATATTCAGGGTTACTGCACCATCTGGAGGAACATATGTGTTGCAGGCAGTTATTTCCTGCATCGCCCTTTGCCTGACAGCCACAGCTTTAAGATGAGTATGAAGGGGCACAGGTTCATTACATACTGAGTTCAGGACATATATGCAAACTCCAACTGACACTCTATCATATTCACTATGGTTCCTGTAATACCCCCTATAGCCGTGGAGGGAGGGGTCTACATTCCCAGGAACCTGGTTTCCTGGAGGACAATGCATAAACCAGGTGTAAAGCTTAACAGTTGCCGTAGCTCAGCGTGTTGGTGGAAAAAACCGCAGCAATTCCACTGGAGGATGACGTTATGGTGAAGCCGAGAAGGCGTGAAGAGCTCAAGGAGGCAGTTTTCACCAGGGCCACCTGTTGCCACCAACTGAGTACCCATGCTATCAACATCCACTGTGTCTTAGGATCCAGCGAGATCTAAGTCCTCAGGGGATGCCAGAATCTCCATCTCATCCTCAGACACAGAGCTTGTAGGTAGCGGTAGTATTGGTGCCACCACAATGCCTAGGTTCCTGGGGATCTTTTTTTTGGGGGGGGGGGGGGGGTTGTCTCACTGCGCCTTTTGTTTTTCTGGCTGGGGGGGGGCTTCACTGAGTCAGTGTCAGGGACTGAGGAGAGCCCTGAAGCCCTACAACCAGCTACCTGTGGGTGCTTCAGCCACTGGTGAGAGTCCAATTTGCCACCTGTAGGATCCCGGGAAGGGGGTGACCAAAGGAACCCTTTCCTAGTGAGAGGAGCCAAAGAAGATTTACGCTTCTCTAGCTGAGATGTGGGGACTGATGTCCCCAATGGTTGGGGAATGTTGTTTGTGGAGTAGGTGGTGCGAGAGCAACATGGAGGGAAGTGCCGCCCACCATCAAGGGGGCCAGTGCAGTCTTACTGATCTGAGGGCTGACTGGAATTGGTACAGCGGATGGGGCTGGAACAGTAGGTGTATCAGCTGCATAAGATGATGTCATGTGCACAGGATGGAGCGTTTCAATTTTCCTCTTAGCCTCAGTGTAGGTCAGTCGGTGCCGGGTCTTGTATTTAATGATTTTACTCTCTTTCTGTAAAATTCTGTAGTCTGGGGAGCAAGATGAATGATGCTCTTCACAGCAGGCGAGGCATACAGAGAATTGGGATGCAAAGGACGTCCACAATCTCGACGGGTGATGCTGGAAGTACAGGGGAAGGATATGGCTGAAGTTCCAGACTTAAGGCATTGCATTGTGGGAGGGGTACATGGCTTGACGTCACAGTGGTAGATCATCACCTTGACCTTCACTGGCAAGTGTCACCCTCATTGGCCAAGATAAAGGCGCCAATGAGAACCTGATTATCTGTCGGACCCTGATGGATGCACGGGACGAAATGAACACCTCGCCGCTCTAAATTGGCGAGCAGCTTATCATCAGGCGGCAAAAGAAGGTCCCTGTGGAATATAATATCCACGACCATATTTAATCTCTAATGGGGTGTGATAGAAACAGAAACATCCCACAGCTTGTCACAAGCATGTAATGCCCACAACTGGGCAGAGGATGCTATTTTTATCAAGACTGATCCTGACCACAATTTGAACATTCCCTCCACCTCCCCAAACTTGTCCTCAAAATATTCTACGAAAAACTGATGCTTCAGCGACACAAAGGATTCCCCATCAGCTCTGGTACATACTAGTTACTGGGGCGAATAGGATTCGCTGTCACCCTTACCCTGGCGTTCCTTCCATGGTGTGTCCAGGGATGGGAACGATTTGGGGCCATACTTACCTCCATTAAACTGAGCCCGTGAACCCTTAGAGGCTGCTGGTGTTTGACCACCAGCAAGAGATGATGTACTATGTTTCATGGCGTGTCATCCGCCCTGATGTCACCCACTCCGTCAAGGGGCCCTCACCACAGGCGACATCCAGCCACAGCAAATGCCACCTGGCATGGTGGCCATGGTCGGGAGCCATGATGCCCCAGGGTGACGGGCATCTACGCCTTGGTACATGTGGGGAGTTAACGGCACAAACATCAGCAGAGCCACCCTGTGTGTTCAGGGGGGCTACAACCAAAAGGGTACATGGCGGCCCCACCACAACGGACTGGCTACCATGCTGGATATGAGGTCCAAAGAAGCCAACGGCCATCATCGGTGCCGAAAACGACGCTACATAGTGGATGAAGGAAAACGCACACAGGAATGTGTCCTCTCCCAAGAGATGGAGAATGAGCGGAAATGCAAAGCCACAATAATAAGTGATGCTGAAGATCTCAGTGGGCGATGGACACGATGCCCCATGTAAGGCGCCGTTCTACAATTGGCCCGCTCTTCACGAAAATTTAGAAAAATGGAGGTCAAATCCTACAGGGGGTCATCACAAAGTCCGAAACGTTGGAGACCCCTTTTAGTCACCTCTTATGACAGGCAGGAATACCTCGGGCCTTTTCTAATCTCTAGACCCGCAGGGGAGAAACATCGTTAAAATTGCTGAAGATTTCACGCGTTAGCAATAATTTCGCAGCAAACCACGCACAATGGGTCACGTTTGTGAAAACTGGCACTTCCATCTGGTTATGTGTCGCGATACACTACAGCAAAATCATCGTAAACGAATTCATCTATCTTTGCATTCATTGTTTTCCTTTCTTTTTTAAAATTCATTCTCCAGGCATACAATTACTAGATGAATAAGCAGAACATTATTTCAGTATACATTGGCAAACATTCGCGTAGCTAGCGGGGTAGAGAAATGAAAAACAAAAAGAGATATAACAATAGCCTCTCGAACATAAGGCGTGGAAGTGTGAAGCATCGACACAAGCCACCAGGCCATCGGTTCTGCAATGTTGACTAGCTAAAACGTGCACAAATTACCTCTAAAACTTTGACCGTTTTTCAGGAACGGTAGAATATACAATATGTGGATGAGCTGAGCCACGTATTCGCTTATTCTAACACCTCTTCCAATTAGCGAAGTTTTAAGAAATTCGGGCTAGAACACTTGCCATGTCCTCGTGGGTCTTAGATATTTCACTGTGTGAAAATGTGGAGCACATAACCGCTAGACAAGTTATTAGGGATCTGGACGAGGACATGATACTCTTACTACAAGGAATCCAGTTAATGTTACTAAGGGTTCTAACTACCTGCACATTTAATTTCTGTGACAGGCTAAGAAAAGAGAGAGAGAGAGAGAGAGAGAGAGAGAGAGAGAGAGAGAGAGAGAGAGAAAGCCGAGCTCGTACAGCGACCAGGTATTCGGACAATCGTTTTGCTTTTGAAGGGCAATTCTCATTCACTCCCCCGCTGTTTGCAGACGTCTGGATATCTCGGCTCACCCGAAGCTTATCTTAACGACTTGAGAAGATGTAAGGGAGGAAGGGATCATTTTGTGTCAAAAAGACAGCGTGTTTGGCTTTTCGTAGTTCTTTCGTGTTCGTATGACGTGCGATCAAGGATGTAACTTTTACAGCTGCATTAGATGGAAACTGAAACGAGAAAGTCAGAAGAAACGGTCCAGTAGCTACAGTTTTAATGCAAGTTATTAACAAATGGAGGTCGAATATGAGTAACTAGTGAAGCCGCAGTTCATGCTGAATACGAACGTCAGTGATTTATATGACTTCACTAGACCTAAGGAAGCCTGCGTCTCCAATCGACGACGAGGTCAACCAGGAGTGCTTGAATAGAGACAATGGAACTGTTGCGATTAGTCTCCCTATATCTAGACATTCTCTGTTCCCTCTGGTCCCTCGTGACGCCTATTCATCGCTTTGTAAGACGACGTCTCTTGAGAGTACGGAGCAGTCAGCGTGGCACACACGCCGCTGTATCCTTCTGTTAATCACATGTGCGACACTCTTCTCCCATGCCATATGATTCACATATTGGCCCTTACATAGATCAGGTTTCCGGTCAATATGTAAGTGGTACTTGGCGAACTGTTATCTAAACGAGGTTAAAATATTTAATCAGAGCAGACTAAGAAAAGTGTAGTTGACGAATACTATTTCCTGACACAGGAGAGGCTGTCGTCGTCGTTGGTGTAGGAAAAAAGTCCTATGGGCAAATACTAAGTAACATAGTGCTGCCTGTCACAGTAAAATTCTCAGCATAGCCCGAAAGCCACGTCCTAGTCACAGCGGTGTCACCTCCGTCGTGAGATATTAGAAGCAAACAAGGGGCAGCGTGTATCGAACACAACGTACCCGTAGTTGTTATCATTGGAGCTTACACATGACCGTGGATGTGAGTCACCCACAAGTATCGCCCAGCTAATCTGGTGTGGTTACTGTGCCCTGGAGACAAATGTTTACCTGTCGTACTCTCCTAGCTGTGTTCAGCAGGTGCAGATAGGAGCGTTTGGTGGAACTCTCCTTGTTGTTCTGGTTAGCTGACTCCTCGTTTACATATTCTGCCCGTAATAATTACTCAGAATTTTAGTCAACGTTGGCGTAGGTTTTCTTCCGAACTGACTCAGTCTCTCCATAATTTCTTTTGCGTTTATGCCTGGGATGGAAGGAGCATGCACTATGTTGGTAGCTACAGTGTACGAGTGTGGTGAGGAAACGGTTTAGTTGGCGGATTCTTATTTGTTCTGATTCCGGTTAGTACCGTGTTCACACGATTTGTATGCCACTTTACACAGCTTCACTAAACTACAGTCTGCTGAGGAAGTTTTCCGTGACTATGGCATTGTACATTTCTCGTTTATGAATTTTCTGTCGAATTTTCGGATATTATTTCCAAATTTTTCGTCAGAAGTTGCCGTGACTACTACTGCTGTTCTGCATTCATCAGTGCCTACAGTGAGGCTTTTACGAAACGCAGACGATTGCAGTTTGTAATCGAAAAGGGTTTGCGAGTATGTCGGCCTGTTTTGTATATGTTCATTAAAAATGACAAGGGGCGAATAATGGGCAAATGGGAAGGACCAAAGGGGAGGTACTCCTATACAGTCACGCTCAGCTAGGTAAAGACGATAACACTTTCTTGTTCGAAACGAAATACAAACATCGTGCAACCGCAATAGAACTGCAGTATAAATCAGAGCGCGTACGTGTCATTAGAATTAATCAGATTCACTCTTCGTAAAGAGAATAGGTGTAGTTCTCGAAGCTTTGAAGAAAAGTCGAGAGAGATGACAGCATAATCAAGATATAGGTCATTGTAGCTCCCCCATTCTGCCACTGAGCGTTGGGAATCCCACAGTGATATTGTAAGCAAATTCCTAGTGTATGTATCTTAAATTTGCCTCCTTATAATCTGTTACGAAATGGCACATATCTGTATCGTTTCGATCACTGTCATTAGTTTTCATGTAGTGCAATATTACGTACTCTATATAGGCTTCAGCGTGTGATTACAAAAATCTCAGATTCTTCGCTTTATTAAGTAAACTAGCCGTCGTCGATATTTAGTGTGCGATTGTTATTCACCATGAGCTGCGTACTTGCGCCCAAACGTTTCAATGTGCTTCAACTGAGTAGCGCTGAAGGAGCAGTTTACTACATGGGTGTTCTTACGCACTACCAGAAAATGTTGAGTACAGGGTGTAACTCAAATGGAACTCGACTGATGTTGCAAACTTATGTATTTCCGTAACGTGTCCAGTTGTTTTTAGTTGGCTTCAAAGTAGGAATCATTTGACTTCACAGGCATCGGCATCTGCTCTCTCCTCTGCTCAAAATATTTCTTATTTTTCCCGCGAGACTGGGGGAAAGGATCTGTTGTAAACTACACCTCCATTGCGGAAGAGTTGATCCAACAAGTAGAAAAGAGCCACAGAGTAAGGACACAGTTCAGTAATACAAGGAAAAAAGAAAACGCAGCAAAGGAAATGGTTGTGCACTAATACACATGATAATGATTAACACTGCGAAGAATTTAGTCTCTCTATGTTGAGGTATAGTAGATCATAAGTACTACTACCATTCGCCTATAATTTTGTCAGTCCTCTTTTAATCCGCAGATGTACTCGGAGCTTACACTGAGGAAATTTTTTCCAGTTACGGGTCGAGTAACAGCATCGTCCTGAAGCTTCTTCGGCATGTAATCGATAAGACATCACTGTGTCTGTATGGTTGTGGTTGACTAAGGAATTGAATGTTCGAAATGATGTAACTTTTAACACCACACAGCCCTTCTATCCTGGGAATGAACACCCACGTAGCCGGCGAAGCGTTTACGGATTGCAAGCTGAATTCTAGTTGAACTGTGTACGAATTCTCCTGGTCCATCCCGAATTAGAACACCTGCTTTCTCCCTAAATCGCTTAAAGCGAGTGTAGGCCTGTTACTTTGGTAAGTGCACAGTTGATTTTAACCTCCTATCCAGAATCGTGCTGTATCTTTAATGACATCTTCCAGGCAGAATGCTAAGCTCTGGACTTACTTCCTTGAAAAGTGCCATGGGGTTGACCAGTCTTAAAGTAACAGTAGAATGATGGATCTCCGTGGACGATGTTACGTGGTATCGCTTCATGAAACACTGTGTGGACAGTATTGTTTTTAACTCGGTACATCTTAGAAAGTTTTGGTGATTGGAAAGTTTACGTCATTACAACTTCACACAAAACTGTGCTCTTCAGTTTCTTTTCAAGTAATTAGTGTATCGACATGTTCAATTTGTTCTGAAGGTTAAGTGCCATCGTGAAGTAGAAACCTTGACTCCGGGAGCAGATAACTTAAGACGACCAATAATCTCCCGTTAAATGATATTTTTATACCCATGGTAGCTGACTGCTTCTGACTTCTACAAAATAAACAGGGGGTGCAAAAAAGTGTGTAAACACCAAAAACACACCGGTTATACCATTTCTCCTGCAAAATAGAGGAAAGCTCAGGTAATGATGACCGAGGCATCATGCATCTTCCTCTCCAAAGTAGACCATAAAGTGTCAGACATACTGAGATCCAGTGGCAGTGAGGCTATGGGAGGTGCGGAAATTTATCTTCGTATTCACAAAACCAGACCTGGTCGATGCGAGATGTGTGACTGGAGCACTGTCATTATCACAATTGGGAACAAACATTGCACTACGATACGGACTTAATCAACCAGACAGGCGACATAACGCTTGGCAGTAATTTGATCTTACAGAGAAACAATGGGGTGCAGGGTGTACCACGCTATGGCAGCTCAAATCACCACCAGAAATCAACCATGTTTCACCCTTGGGACGTAAACCCGACCATATGTTGCAAACAGCGCGAAACAAGACTGATTCGATAAAATTACTTTCTTTCATTGCTCTACAGATCATGTCTTATGCCTTCGGCACCATGTTTCTCCATTACGTGAATTTAGGTCACTGGTGAATGATTCAGGAATTCCAGCTCGCACTGCAACTCGCAGCTTCTTTTAGTGCTGACGGGGTTCGATGGCATGATATTCAGTTCTGCAGTCACTTCCGCAGCTGTAGTCTTGTTGTTTTTCGTCACAATCCTCTTCAATAAGGATTTCTTGTGATCACTCAACACACACTGCTGGCCGTTGTGGCCGAGCGGTTCTAGGCGCTTCAGTCTTTAACCGCGTGACCGCTACGGTCGCAGGTTCGAATCCTGCCTCGAGCATGGATGTGTGTGATGTGCTTAGGTTAGTTAGGTTTAAATAGTTCTAAGTTCTAGGGGACTGATGACCTCAGCAGTTAAGTCCCCTAGTGCACGGAGCCATTTGAACCACGAAAGCAGCGCATACATAATCTCCGTTACTACACTTTCGTAAACTTCTCCCAATAAATCGACGTATTCCATTTATGAAATATCGGATGATATTTCCCACTTTACCTGTAGGCGGTATAAATCATCGATACGATACCTCTTGAAACTACAAAGACTTTGGTCGTATCCACCACACGGGAACCAAGAATTTGCCCGTGTTCAACTTCAGTTTATCTCCAACATAATGCACTCAGAGCTGCACATAACACCGTTCTTGCCTCGCATGATGCCTCCAACGTGTTGAGAACATAGGACAGGTGCCGTTCATGGTAACATACAACAGCGATACTTGCAGGCATGACTAGCACTGCGTTTATTGCAGACGTCTAGTAATACGGTGTTCCGATCAGCGGATAAGTTTCTGAGTAATACACCGAAGCTTCAAAGAAACTAGGTTAGGCGTGCGCATTAAAATACAGAGAAGTGCAAACAAGCAGAATACAGTACTTGAGTCGCCAACGCCTACATAAGACAACAAGTGTCTGCCGCAGTAGTTAGATCGGTTACTACTGCTACAATGGCAGGTTATTAAGATTTAAGTGAGTTTGAACGTGATGTAATAGTCGGCGCACGAGCGACGGGACATAACATCTCCGAGGTAGCGATGAAGTGGAGATTTTCTCGTATGACCATTTCATGAGTGTACCGTCAATATCAAGAACACGGTAAAACATCAAGCCTCCGACATCGCTGCATGCCAGAAGAAGATCCTGCAAGAATGGGATCTACGACGACTGAACAGAATCACTCAAGGCGACAGAAGTACAACCCTTCCACAAACTGCTGCGGATTTCAGTATCGGGGCATTAACAAGCGCCAACGAAACATCATCGAAACGGGCTTTCGGAGCCCAAGGACCACTCGTGTACCTTTCATGACTACACGACACAAAGCTTTACGTGTCGCCTGGGCCCGTCAGCACCGACACTGGATTGTTTATGATTGGAACCATGTTGTACGGTCGGACGAGTCTCGTTTCAAATTGCATCGAGCGTATGGACGTGTAGGGGTATGGAGATAACCTTGGGTTGAGTGTGGCTGGGCGGTGGGGTGAGTGGACTGCTGTAGCCTGTTGTGGGGTTGTGTACCACCGAGGCTACGGCGGGGACGAAGCCTCTCCGTCGTTTCTAGATCCCAATTCAGTACACTACGCACACTACGGGTATGGAGACTACATTATGAATCCATGGACCCTGCATGTCAGCAGAGGACTCTTCAAGCTGATGGAGACCCTGTAATGGTGTGAGACGTTGCGGTGGGAGTGACATGGAACCTCCAATACGTTTAAATACGACTCTGACAGGTGACACGTACGTAAGCATCCAGTCTGATCACTTGCGTTTCTTGATGTTCACTGTGTATTCCGACGAACTTGGGCAATTCCAGAAGAACAATACGACACCCCACACGTCCAGAATCGCTACAAAGTGGCTCCAGGAACTGTTCCGAGTTTAAGCAGTTCCACTGGCCACCAAACTGCCCAAAAATGTACATTATTGAGCATATCTTGGATGCCTTGCAATGTGCTGTTCAGATGAGATCTCCACCTCCTCATACTCTGACAGATTTATGGACAGTCCTGCCGGATTCTTGGTGTCAATTCCCTCCAGTATTGATTCAGACATTAGTCGAATCCCTGCCACGTCGTGTTGCGGCGTCGTGTTGCGGCGTCGTGTTGCGGCACTTCTACGTGCTCGCGAGGGCTTACACAATATTAGGCAGGTGTACCAGTTTCTTTGGCTCTTCAGTGTCCATAGCCTCTTTGTATCCGATGCTCGAAGAACCTAAATAAATTAAGAAAAATGCTTTTCTATACAGCAGGGATGAATATAGTATGTTAATCACAGTTACAGGTCGCTATGTTATGTACTGGTTGGAGGTGAACGAATTTGTCACGTTACAACAGCTGAATGCGAGCGTAATTTCTGCCAGAGCAAATGCAATTATCGAACATTTCAAATAATTTATGGATGTATTCGTGCTTAATGTTACACTACGTCAAGCTAAATGCATTTATATGCATCGCTGATCCCGATAACGAGCGACATATTTTTAGACCTGCATGGAATTGATAAAACTACTAACTCTGACATATTTATTTCAGTGCAATAAAAGATGAATGAGGAGTGAGTGTTTTGATATCCATTCGAATTCAGTTGTGAAACTTGAAGAATTTACTGTAAAAGTAAATTTTTATTTTTATGTTACTGAATCAGCGTCTGATATAGTTTTCTTATGTTAAAAGCTGCCTGTTTTACAATTGTTAGATTTTTTTTCAGTTTCACTTATTCTGCAACTATGGAAGCGTATTAGCACTGCTTGCCCAGCATTGCCGTGAGCTACCGCCTTTGTTGCAGAAGTTGTCGACCAGCACACCGTAACACAGTGTAAGATACGTGACGCATTCCGCTGTACTGCTTTTCTTTATTACTAGTGAATTCTGCAATTTCTGAGATCGTCTCCAAGTCCTGCATCTTTTATCGGCTACCGTCATATTAATAAATGGTCAGGAACTGTTCCTTAGTTTCCAGAGTTAGTAGAACAGTTATCGTGTTCTAATTAGTCCCTAAGAATCTGCGGCACTGAAAGCTATTACTGTAGTACCAGAAAAACTCAGTTTTCCAGTCAGCTGGAGAATCCTCCAATCGTAATGTGGGTACAGAAACGCTTTAATAGGTTCCTTAGGACATTATAACGCTAAACTCGAGTGACACAGTATGATGGAGAACCTCCCGTTGATGTTCTATTCACTAATTAGAGAAACATTTCTCTCTCCGACAGAATGGCACATTCTCTCTACGATTTATGAGTGCTGTGTCTTCTGTATCTACATACATACTTCTCAACTCACCACATGGCCCACGGCGGTGGGTACGTCGTACCAGTACCAATTACTCCCTTTCAGTTTCCTCTCGCAAGTGCAGTGACAAAAAACTACTCGCTATGCCTCCTTAAGCGAAATGTACGTTGTCAGTAGTATAACCTTACAACAGTTAGCCACAGCTTCTGGTTGTCTAAATTTTCTCAGTTGCGTTTCGCGCTGAGAACTTCGTCTTCCCTCCTTGGAATCCCGTTTGCGGTCACGGACCATTTCCGCAATACTTGCTTGCTGATCTAACCCACCGGTAACAAGTCTAGCAGCACGTTCTCAGAATTCCTTCAGTGCCTTCCCTCAGTGGAACCTAGTGTGGATCCCATACACTCGATCTGTGCTAACTGTAGTCAAGAACGCCTCGCACCAGTTTTCTAAGAGCGGTCTCTTTTGTAGATGAGCTCCAATATCTAGATTTCTCCCTATAAACTGCAGTAGACCAATTGCCTTCCCTACTAACAACTTTAAGAGCTCGTTTCATTTGGTATCGATTTGCAACATTATACCTAGATATCTAATCGACGTGACTCTGCCAAGTACGACATTACTAATACTGTATTCGAACATTACAGGATTGTTTTTCCTACTCATCTGCATTAACTTACTCTGTTTTTACACTTAGAGCAAGCTTCATTCATTAATCCAAAAAGAAATTCCGTCTAAGTATTTGCGTGCCAACCCCCGTCTTTTTTTCAGCCAAGGGAAGTTTCAAAGGAACTAACAATGAAGTATAATAGGGTCCAGTTTTGATTCTGCCTTTTTCCAACTAATCTATGAGGATTAATCATTGGGAATCACAAAATGCAGTGGCCATCAACTTACCAGCTGACAAAATGCTGTTTGGTTTCTTCAGTGCACTTTCACCAGCCTTTGTCCATTGTTTTGACTGCCGTTTTGGCTCTAATGTCTAACGGATCCAGGTTTCATAACAGTCACAAATCAGCGAAAAATGTCTTGCGGACTGCGATTTAACATCGCCAGACACTAAAATGTTGTACCGCGTGCACTTTTGATCGACTTTTAGCAATTGCGGCTCCCACCACACGCAGCTCTATCAAGCTAATCCACGTGCAGGATATTATGCACTATCTCAGTTGAGATGCATACAATCTTAGCAATTTCACGAGTTTTTCTTCGGCAGTCTTACATTAACATATCATAGCTTTTGTCAACGCTTTCCATTTCAGTGATGTCACTTAAGGAGAGCCAGAGCGCGTTTGGTTTTTGGAGCTTGCACGACCACGCTTAAATTCATTTAAATAAAAATAAATGGTCTTCGGTAATGATGCAGAGTCTGCACCTGTTTTTGTTTGAGAGTCAGTTCAAAACTTCAATGAAAATGTTTAATAATACCATGAGACTTGGTTTTCTCGATTTGCAATCGCAGTCGGCACACTCACAAATTCCGACGACTGTCAACAATAAATCTGACGCTCTACATTGTTGAAATTCCTTAACTGAACCTTGGCATAGTCAGGCCTGCCAACCAACAACGGGGAACAAAAGTGTTCAATTCTTTCATGGAACTTCACCGCACTTACCAAACAACCCTTGCAATTTAAATGTCTTGTGCAGGTGACTGTGATGATTACGTGTACAATTTGCTTTGTTATTTGCACTGTGAATAACGCAGACAATGCAGCAGAGCCGGTAGGAATGTCATCAGTTAATACGCCTGCAAAGTCCACATAGTCACTTATCTGGGTTGTTGTTGATACTGATAGGTGGAAACCCGCAACCAACACAATAGCTGTTACACTTAAATAGCACCAACTGGGCTGTTGTGATAGTCATGCCCAAAATTAGATAGGGGAAACGACCACCGTCATGTTCAAAAAGTCGTGCAAGGGCCTCGAAACTGAACCGAATCTGTTTTTTGTTTTTCTGCTTTCGTCTTGATTGGGGTACTCCTGTCTTCGAGCATCATGGCTTTCACTTATACTGAGAATCTCGGTTCTTCTGATCGTTCTTCGTATTTAGACCACAATGGAAGGAGTTGCTTCATTTAACCACAGTCAGACGATGGATCATTGTAATACACTTCCACGAACTCAGAACGGATTGTTGCGGCGTCGTTCCCTCGCAAGTACAAAAAAGGGAAATACCATTCGGTACTTCACTCTGTCGTTGTGGTGTGCTTTTCTGTGTAGGTTTCTATAGCGGATAAAAGTAGCAGCCACGAAGAAATTATCCGCCTGGGACTAAAATCAGTAGAAGTGATGTACTGCACATGTATGGAGAAAGAGATATTGCTGAAACAGCCTCAAAGATTGCTACCATTTTCATTAGTTCCGTAGTAATTAGAGGGTGATATCGAGGCAATTAGGGTTTAATATCTCGTCGACATCAAGACTGTAAGAGTCGCATCAGAAGCGCGGATTTGGGAGGTTAAGGAAAAAGAATTCAAAGGATCAAATCCGACATTCAGTCTGGATTCAGGGAATCCATGCAAGACCTAAATCCAGACTGAGGAACGGGAATTTGAACTGCCGTCCTCCTGAATGCGGTTTCAGCCATTTCGCTAGGTACGATATATTGATAAAGACACTCATCTTCGACGTTCTGTCTTCGCATTCATGCTAGAATACACCAATCTTCATTAAATCCCTTCTCGTTGACGTGTAAGTTATTCGAAGCAGACGAAGCTCTTACCTTTGTCTGTAGTTTACGTGAAAGTGTTTTAGTTCTGTTCCATCCGTAAAAAAAATTGCTCCCCAAGACACACAAATGCGTTTGCGTTAACTTGGAACGAATGGAGTTACAAAGGTAATGATTTATCGACGCAAGGTGGCAATGAGACCGTTAGAGACTGAGAACCATTTCGGATAGGACAAATCTCGGATGTCGATCATGCCCTACCAAACTGAATAAACCTGAAATTCGACTTAATCGATTTAGGAACACAACATAGGTAACGTGAATCAGTAACACCCTAGTCCTCCCGAATAAAAATCAAGCGCATGATATGGACCACGGTTTCGCTGTTGAAGAGAATCCAGGGGCTGTAAAAGGAACTAGTTTTCCACACTTATATTAGAAAATTATGACGCACAGATTACTAAGACTTGAGCATATCTTGGAAACCTTAGCAGGTAGTAATGAGTGAAACGTTGTAGAAGGTGGTACCGCCAGTACTACGTTATCTTACCGATTCCACTGTAAAGTGCCCGTATGAGGAACTTCTTGATTGATTTCATCACACCGCCAGCACCATCGCAGGGGCTGCAGCTGGCTCCGTGTACCAGTGCCTGGTACGGTAATGGACCTATACAGGCGCTACAACAGAGCCCGGCCTCTATCACAAGCCGGCTGCTGTATGCGTGACTGCCGCCTAATGGCCGGTACATGGCGGGCCAGACAGCAGGGGTTACAGATTCAGCTGCACTGGAGCAAATGATCCATTAATTGCCGATTACTCGGATCAACGAGCAGAATTAACCGGACGGAAAACCGCAATTACGATTTTAATTTAATAAGTCAAATCAAATGAAAAGAGTGAAAATATGAAAATATCTGGTATTGAGAATTAATTATTTAAAATTGTTTCCCTAAAGTTTATCTCCTAATAAGTAAAAAGAAAAGAACCCTTCCTCTCGTATATACATTTGTTGCACTGACGGAATCATCCTTTAAGATCTTTGACGACGTGCTTGGCTAACTGAAATTCTGATGAGCTCACGGATTACTATGTTATGCTTCTTACAAAATGTCTGTCATGCCAAGTCACACGCTATGATGACACGGAAAAACGTGCGAGATATGAATTTACCAGTGGCTGCCATTTTGCCAAGTCACTAGTATGGGAATTGTCTATTACAACTGCATGTTTGCCAACTCCCACAGATTGAGTTTATTCCGTCGATTATCCGTGAGCAAGTTTTCCGCTTATCTCTGCTGCAGTACTGTACGAAAGTGGTTTGAGATGATCTCGGTGTGATAGTAAAAACGACAATTTATGTTCTCAAAGAAGTTTCATTTTTCAACATAGTCGCCTCTAATATCAATACAGCGTTATCTCTTCTGTGTAGTGTTCCTTAGGAGTAGCTGAAAAGTACTCATCTACAGCCGCAATGGCTTCTTTATTGGACGAACAGCTCTAAGCAGCGATATGAGAACGGATCGAAGCCCAAGGAAGCCTTATGTGGAGAAGAGGTTGGATGTTCCAACACTTCATAACGTAAATCTCTCGGTTTCCACATTTCCAAGACAATTTTATGTGCGGATGATTTTTCTTTAAGCCATGTCTGTTTTCACGAGTGCTTGTATCCGGTTTCATTACAGCGGTATTCTCCAGCTATGGTTTTACTTTTTTGAAGACAGTCAATCAACAAAATTCCTTTCGCATCCAAAAATACCGATGCCATGATCTTTCCCGCCAATGGCATAGTTCTAGTATATTTTGGTGCTGAAACAAATGGTACAAATGACATTATGGGGCTTAAGATCTGAGCTCATCAGTCCCCTAGACTAAGAACTAATTAAACCTAACCAACCTAAGGACATCACACACATCCACTCCAGAGGCAGGAGTCGAACTTACGACCGTAGCAATGGCGCGCTTCGATTGAAGCGCCTAGAACCGCTCGACCACAGCGGAGGCCTCAATGCTGAAGAACCAGCTTCTATCCACTGCACAGACTGCTGCTTGGATTCTGGTGTGAATCCACTTTTCATTCACTGTCACGTGTCGACTCGAAACGTCACTTCCATTTTTCTTAAAACGCACCAAGAACTTTTCGGAAAGTATGGCGAGAATGCATTTGTGATACGCAGTGAGCACACGCGGCACCCTTCATGTGCAAACTTTGCTTTGCTAATGTTCAACTCCTGTTACAAGATGTGACCAACACATTCCTCTGATGTCCCTAGAGCACTGGCTGTTTCACCCGCTTTTATACGCCAATCTCTCAAAATCATATTGTGCGCTTTGTCGATGATTCCCGGTATGCTTGCACGTTTTGGACATTCTTCGCATGGATCGCCCTAGAAGCTTTCACTGTCACGTTTGAGATCGGCCACTCATTTCTTCCTGGTGGACACTGTAGGTGAAGGGCAGCCATACAAATGAATTTCAGTCGGTGTTAAACCTTCTTTCACTAAGAATTTAATCACTACACAATATGCGATTTATTTTCCATTTCCAACACCATGTACTCCACAGCTGCATCGTATGATTGATTACAGTCATCTGCTGGCTGGAATGATTTTCAATTTTACGTGGTATCAACTGTCGCGTGTACCAAAGTAAGGGGAAAAATCAAGCTAGTATTGCTGCGATCTCTGGTCAAGGCTGAGAACTTTTCAGACGGCCTTCGTGTCTGATAAAGTTCTTTGAGACGTTGAGCAACCTAAGGTAATGTGGTGTACACGTACAAAGACGTTGGACATAGGCTAAAGTAGTGAACTTTGTGTCAGAGTGGCTCTCGGGAGTGTGTTTAGGTGTGGTGGTTTCCATTCTGTTTATGACCGACCTGAAGTTATTTCGCGATGGGGTTTAGCAAGTTGGTATTTCATTCACCAAATAGGTCCTGCATCCTATATTATTTGTAAATGCATATTGAAGAACAGATCTTCGTATGACTGTGGAGAGGACAGCGCGTGATTTATGTGACTTTACGAATATGATGATGGTATCTGTTCTTTCGTACATGTGCGAAAGAACAGATATCATCTTCATATAGATAAGGCTTAACAGCCAATGATCTTCTTTAGTGCGGATGCACTCACTTGCCCGACAGAATAGATACCATCTTCATATAGATAAGGCTTATCGGCCAATGATCTAAAGTGCAGATGCACTCACATTGCCCGAACTCTTACGGGAATCAGTAGACTTACTGCCGTGAGTACTGAGTATAGTGAGCAGGAGCACTACAAATGTAGTGTGTGCACAGTAAGTTGGAAACGTGGGTCTCACGGGGAGCGTGACAGAGATAAGTCCCTGTAGCCACACCAACATCTGTGTACTCGGTGGCTCAGATAGATAGAGCGTCAGCCAGCTGATGTATATAAGCTGTGTACGTATCAGCTGAAATCAAAATTCTACCAGTTTTAATTAGTGTATAGGCCACTCAACCAATCAGATATCTACTTCGACCGAGCGGGGTGGCGCAGTGGTTAGACACTGGACTCGCATTCGGGAGGACGACGGTTCAATCCCGCGTCCGGCCATCCTGATTTAGGTTTTCCGTGATTTCCCTAAATCACTCCAGGCAAATGCCGGGATGGTTCCTCTGAAAGGGCACGGCCGACTTCCTTCCCAATCCTTCCCTAATCCGATGAGACCGATGACCACGCTGTCTGGTCTCCTTCCCCAAACCAACCAACCAACCTATAAACCTATCTACTTCGAATTTTTTATTTTTATTTCTCTTGTAATATCAAGTATAATTTCTTGTGGCCTATGTGCCAAGTAGGATTCTTGCTTCAGCAAAGGTTATTTGTTCCATCTGCACATAAACGGCTGACAACCTTATCACTATGAAAGCATCGTTTGAAAACAACAGGGGGCGAAGGAGAAAAATCATGCGATGATTGCTGGCCGCCACCAGAGATCGTTGTCTACTAGCCTCAAACTCTCTCCTGCTGCGAACTCATCTATTTCGTTTGCAGACTTTAGTTTCACAATGAATATCTTGCTTAATTTTCTGGGGTATCGTCTCCTGGCTGAAACCCTGGAAACAAATCTGAACACACACGCTTCTTTTCTGAATTAGGAATCTGGTTATGCAAACCCACTTCTTGTAATTCAGTTCCCTGTAAGAGATGCCTATATTGTAACAATGTCTAATTGGTTAGCAGCGAATTTTATTAAGCGCAAAAGGACGCTTTCAGATCGCGAAAAACTGTTATGTTTCAATCTTTTGAGTTCGGAAGAAGATTAAACATTCTCGTTGTGAATGCTTTTTCTTTCAGCAGTCCACTTTGACTCTTGTTTCCTTGTGACTTCATTCATTGGCAGCACTTCTCATATACCAATTTTTTACCTGTGTGAGTTTCTGCACAATCTATTTTAAGGGCTTACATGGCACCTTTGTAAATCCTTTTTGACATTCGACTCATATGTATCGGATGTTACAGGTGTAAGTGCAGATATTTGTATGTGTGAACAGCATTACATCAGTACAGACAACATTTGCAGACTAATAATTGTAGCTATTAGGATCGTATAGTTTTTGGTTGGTTAGTACCTCCAAGTACATGGCAAGAGCAAGCCATTAACGCCTATTTTCCCTTGGACAACAGGTCTTGTATGCTCAACGGGAAGTCTACATTGGAAAATGAGGAACGACTGTGAGAAATTCATGCTTGAACATAACTCAAACGCTAGTCAAGTCTGCAGGTTGCACTGTTATATCTGGTCATCAAAAGCTCCTGCACGATGTGCTCAATACGTTGGAGACATCGGTCATGGTAAGAATGCACTGTATCGAAGATTTATAATGCATACAGGAAAAGCGGAGAAACATCATCTTCTAAGTCGGAACTCAGGCGAAGGTGTGTGTTAGTGACCATAAACAACCTTTATTGAAAATCACTGTGACTAAAAATAAGTGGCCAAAAGCTAGTAAAGTCACTGTAAAGAAGTGTCTCACTCGCGACCTAGACCACACGAAGGATTTGCAGAGTGACCTGAAATTCCAAAACCACTCGCCACTGATGGAGAAAAACATGTTGCTGAATCCATAAAACCTGGCCTATGGAGCGTTGGAAGGATGTCGTTTGATCGGCTGAGACGTGTTTCATACTTTTTCCAACGTCCGACGGAGAAACTACGTTTCCTCACGCTGAAGGTGAAATAAACAAGAAATTTATTTGCAGTTGACCAACTTTTGTATTTTTTTTTTCCTCCACAGTGCCACAGCTTTGTTATAGGCCATGTGATCTCGACTATCAGTCATTCCGCTGTGTCAGTTCTAATTCAATAAAGCCTAATGGTGCGCTCGATTTCCATATTACGTCACTATCTACCTTGCACCACTACACGCTTCAGTAAGAGGGTATGAGTCGAATGGGAGTGATCGCTGTGCGATAATCGCTGAACTGCAGCGGGAAGGAAAGAAGCGAGTATTTGCGCTAATGTAACAGCGGCGCCTTGGTTTCTACTTTATGGCCCGTCAACGTTAGATACGTAATTGCTACGTTTCTCGTCTCTAATCTGCTTTCCTTACTTTGGCTAGGAGGAGGGTAGAACTTTAGCGTTAGTTGTTCCTGAATTTGGTCTTCAACATTGTATACGTCAACCAAACCATTCGTATAATTTTTACCGCATCTCATCACCTGACAATGTTTCAGGAACGCAACCGGTCGTAATACAATACATGTGGAATAATAAGCTGAAGTGGTTTACATTAATCCTTAAAGTCAGAGTCTGTTCAGCTGTGCTGCTCAACACGTTAAGGGTTATTTCCTTTAACACTTTTCCATCCCTACTGCGTGCATACTCCACAATGTTAGTTGTTAGAAATAATCCATCTCCACGGAACTAAAGTTTTTTTAATTGTAAAATAGTGATTCAGAGTTAACAGCAACTCCACCTTTTATGTGGTTTTCATATAAGCTACAAATATAGTTTGTTAGTTCGTTTGAGGCGGCAGATGTTCGTATACTGCCTTTGGGATTTGAACCACAGTTCGTCGATTTATAGTGTGTCATTGGAAAATATAGAAAAGACGGACACACATCCAATGCTTCAAACTCTTATGGCTTCTCGCTACTTGTTAGCAGCAGACAGAGTGGCTGCACCAAAGAATGAGATGGCGTGGAGTTTAAGAACTATTTATTGAACTTTCTTTACAATTTCTCCCTCATCGTCGTTGCCCAGCCCTGCGTATCCCTCCGCCTGGCTGCTGCAGTGTATATTCTCCGACAATGCGCGCAACGCTCGCCTCCAGTGCTCCACTGAAGCCAGGGTGCCCTGTGGTTGAGATGAACTCGTCGCCGCTCGGCGCCCCCAGTACGGGCACGCCCAAGGAACCGTGTCACTGTGAGGTCAGCTGCCGACGCCTGCTGCACCGGCGGCTTGGAAGCCGTCAGTCGCGATGTCCTCGAGGTACCGTCATGGACGTACCACGCGCCGTTAGGACGGGTTGCCGTGAAGTCCGGGCGTCAGTCCCCGAGGGCGCCTGTGAACAAGACCGCGCTGCGACCGGTCCTGCTGGAAGTTTTCTCTGTAGTTAGTCAGCCATGGTGCTGACCGAACTTGGCTAGACCCCCAGAGCTGAAGTTGACATCTGGCGGCGAACGGATGACTCCTGCGAGCTGGAACAGATTTCCGGAATCGTCGCCTACGAAGATTGAACATTCGGAAACAGACCACGTCCGTCCTCAGATCTGAACTACTTCCTAATGGCTTCTGTCCGTTGCTGCCTGCGCTCCACTATCTATATCCGGCAGGAGGACGTTTTTTACCATCGGTGTCCGCTTCTTGTTATTACTCCCGCAGTAAATTGCAGCATAACTTAGCGTGCTGCTCTCACTTCCCTTACTTAGCACTCTCCAAACTTTGCTCGGCGTTCAGTCTGTGTGCGTCCTTGCGTCAGCCAGTTGGTTGTCTGCTACTGTCAGAAAGGCTATCTGTGCGGCGCTTACTTCGCAATGCCGAGATCGCTGGTTGCCTCTGTTTTGCCATTCTCCACTGCGTGAAGCAACGCTTACTACATGTGGCCGCAACAGCACAATATTCGTTCACATTAATATGCTGGGAATATGTTTTTTGATTTACGTTAATTAAGTTTACGAAGTCAGAATACCTTCATCGTTCAAAGTGGTATACCACGTAACTTTTCGCGTCACTCATAAGACCACGTCGGAGCGAACTCTACCTTACCTACATATTGAAGTTTCTAATACGTGTACATATTCACTAATTTGATATCATTAGGAGCATATTTACGTAAGGAAGAACAATCTAAATTGTGAAAAAAAACGCCGGCCCGAGTGGCCGAGCGGTTCTAGGCGCTACAGTCTGGAGCTGCGCGACCACTACGGTAGCAGGTTCGAATCCTGCCTCGGGCATGGATGTGTGTGATGTCCTTATGTTAGTTAGGTTTAAGTAGTTCTAATTTCTAAGGGACTGATGATCATAGATGTTAAGTCCCATAGTGCTCGGAGCCATTTGAACCATTTTTGCACTTCTCTAACGTTCACCCTCAAGACCACTCACCTTCAGGTAACTTGTACTTTGATTTTACGGTTGCAGAAATTATTATTTCATTTGTTGTTACTCGTTTTCGTTGGGTGACACTGAACAGGGTCGGTTTATCGCCCAAGAGACACAATCTGACAGTTTGGGTGCCATGTGACCACTTGGGGAGCTAAGCCGAGATTTGTATACAGTGCGTATCACAATTAGTAGTGAAAACTGTCACAGGTGAAAGTGTATGAGAGAAAAAGTGTGGTGGAGGAGGGGAGGGTGCAAAATGATAAGTCGCTTGTGTGGGAAAAGTTCCTGAAATGGCCCTAAAAACGAATGATGGCAGAAGCAAGTTCGTCGATATTAAGTTCTGAGTGGAAACATCAGAGATCGTTATATTGCCTTGTGATTGCCCTACGACAAGGGTGGCCAATATTTCAGCCGACAGGCAGTGCTGGCATCCGTGTTCCGAAGTGCACATTTCCTCTTGTCACGCGGCGCTGTCTGAGTGGGAGGACGGAGAAAAGGGGAAAACTACAGTTAAATGGCAGTGCAATCGCACTACATACAACTTGGTTTTATGTTTCACATTTCTCAACACCATAGATCACAAAAACACACATTATTTCACTGTTTTTGGTGCGTTGAGGACATAATTTTTTTCCAGTGCAAACCGTCAGAATATGGGCAGACACTGACACTTTCACAGATTTTCGCATTCGAGTTGCTATTAATTGTGATATTTATTTTCATAACTGAGAAAAGGTTTTCACACATAAATATCGATCGAAACATTGTAACACTTTTCTAAATTCATTATGGAGAAATGGAAATTCTACCTGAGGAATCGAATGTAGTCGCCCTTGACAGTTTTGAAGTAAAATGACGTCATTAAAACAGAAATTACCTTCCAAGTCAGTCAGTTACGTCTGCACATGCACAGGGATGCTTTCAACAGAAATGGCAAACCGCCTCAAAACAGTCGAAAGCAGTTGTACGACTGACAGTGTCCTCTAAACCTTTGGAAAACTATCCTCATAATTCTCTCAATGCAACAATGAATTCTTCAAACCTCACGTTTTCTGGACGGTGTTTGTCAGAATGTGTCTATTCCCTAACATGATTTGCTTTCTAAAAGAGTCCCCAGCAAATGATACACAAGTTCTTTGCATTTTGACTTGTCTGACTGCGGGCAGTGGGCAGGAAAGTCCAGTTAAAATGTATGGTCTGTAATCCATTCCATTTTCGTTCCTGCTCTACTTCTGCATCATAAATTCAATAGTAGTGAATTTTAAATCGAATAATCGTTCCTGGAATTCGCCTTGTCACAATCAACGTACATTGCGTTAATATAGGACGACTCCATACTTCTCGTTCAGTTCCATCGAGAAATGTAGCAAGTTACAGTGAAATAAAGTACACAAATCTGTAAATTTTACTACTCGTTCCACCAAATTCTTCATGTGCTGCGTGTCTGAAAATTTAGAACTAAGTGCTTCTTGATATACTGAATAAAGAATCCCGTCTGTCGATCGCTGTAATTTTTTGCTCTATCATTCTCAGCTAAATCGTTGAAGTCTTATTCTATGGTATGGTAATATAATGTCATATCAAATTTGCCATAAGTGTCGTTTATTATGAGAATTCTCATCGTTCCTCTCCATCATTCACATTCATTTTTAAAGGCTTCTGTCGGTAGATGGCAAGACTGCCTACCTTTGTGTAAACATTCTCTGAACTTAGGAACGTCCTTCAAACAACGAATAAATAGCGAAGGCTAAACAACGCTGACACCACGATTCTGCTCAACAGGAAAGCGTTGTATCGATCAAAATATTCGGCCGCGCGGGATTAGCCGAGCGGTGTAAGGCGCTGCAGTCATGGACTGTGCGGCTGATCCCGGCGGAGGTTCGAGTCCCCCTTCGGGCATGGGTGTATGTGTTTGTCCTTAGAATAATTTAGGTTAAGTAGTGTGTAAGCTTAGGGACTGATGACCTTAGCAGTTAAGCCCCATAAGATTTCACACACATTTGAACATTTGATCAAAATATGCCGTGTCGTAATACTAAATTAAGGGTTGCGCTGTACCGAATACTTTCGGGAAGGAACGAATAAAGCCGACAGAGGGAGATCAGGGGCCTCCACGCAGCTCGCACACCCTGCCCGCGTGAAGTCTGAATCGCCGTGGACGGCACTGCCCTGAGAGGTCCGCCGAGAGATATGATTTTTCCATTATGTGACTGGCGAAAAAGGTAACAGTGGCCCACTGCTTTGTGATAACCAGGTAATCTAACAGAATTCCTTTAGCTTTGAATGTAAGCAAAAAAAAAAACTGTTGTCAAGATTGTCAAGGACCATTTGACAATGGAAAGATTTTGGGGAAAGGATGTAGCTTGAAACTACAGGGTCGAGACGCTCTATGGATAAAAAGACTACTAACACATAGGAGGACGCGATACATCTTCATTATTATGATTCTCATCTCTTAGCGAGTGGTTCTAGGTGCTTCAGTCCGGCACCACGCTGCTGCTACGGTAGCAGGTTCGAATCCTGCCTCGGGCATGGATGTGTGTGATATCCTTACGTTAGTTAGGTTTAAGTAATTCTAAGTCTAGGGGACTGATGACCTCAGATGTTAAGTCCCATAGTGCTTACAGCCATTTTTCTCATCTCTTGTAAGGCCACAGTTCCCCTGTATGAAATAATACGCTGGCGAAAAGATATGGGCATTTAGACTTTAGTCTACCACCTTATCACTGCCTTTTCAAGCCAGTACAGTTGCTATTGGTCTGAGTCAAAGATTACTGTGCCATTAATAATAAATTTTCTCAACAGCCATCCAATCATATGTACAGTGGGAGATACAACAATATGTTTCGACAATTCAGAACATTCAATAGGGCCAAATAGAATCCTGGTACGACGTTACATATGCTTAGACTCTTCACGCGACGACATGCAAGGGTATTTAGTATCGGATATGACGGTACTAATTAAGGACAACACCGCACCCACTCCCTGAGCGCAGAAAATCTCGTACATGGCCAGGAATCGAACTCGGGACCCTTCGGTTACCAATATGCCATACTGACCCCACAGCTACCGAGGGGAAAGAGAGAAAACCGATAATAAACACATAGAACAGTGGCAGTGACCGTGACTGCCTCACTTCAGTAGTTATGAGTCTCATGCCTATAGCGGTTTTTCATTGTCACCATACAGAGTTTGACGGGCGGAACCACTGGAGAGCACAGTTTACAGTTCTAAATAGCTACACAACAAAATTATATTTTCATACCTTTGGACATTTCAATACTAACACCATTATCAGCAACGAACACCAAATAAACATTATTTCAGGAATTTTGTCTGTATCACTCAAAATAAATATCACCGTTCCGCTAAACTCAGGTACTGTTTTCGGCATCGATTTTGTTCTTTCTCTAAATATTGGTTGCCCTGTAAGGTAATTTTCTAACCATGAAGAATACCCAATTTTCGATGTTAGAAATATGTAGACGGATCGGAAGTCACAGTAAAAGGTAAATTACAAACCTAACGATTTGTTTACCGTACGACGAAACTCTATGGTGAGCGCTTCGTAAATGACTGTTGAGCGGCCAGTTGCGCCTCACATTTAACTGAAATTATCTCATCTTATAAATATCTACCAGTTCCAAGTTCGAATAAATGAAAATGTCATGTACTGTTAGTATTTATATCGCTTAATGTGTTCACCTGACTTCAATGAGATAAAAGTTTCGCGCATATAAAATACTCGATAACGTTTCCAGTAAATGCGTTTTCGTTAACTGTCCGTATATCATTTTAATGGTTCCGCTAAATAAAACTGAAATGAAAACATAGTGCAACTCTTCCAGGACATGCTGATACCAGTTCAGTATGTGAACACTGAATAATTTTAGACTTTGATGAAGATGAAAGAAGTGTAAGATAGCACGTATGTTCCATGTGGATCTGGTCTCTGCTTCACAGTTCCACATGCTCCTGCCTAGGCCTCTGCCTTAAAGTAATTTTGAACGAACTATAGAATGAAATTAATCAACTCTTCCGTTTGATAAAAGTGCCCTTTGGCAATTTAAATTTACTAATGGCTCAATTGGCTCTGAGCACTATGCGACTTAACTGCTGAGGTCATCAGTCGCCTAGAACTTAGAACTAATGAAACCTAACCAACCTAAGGACATCACACACATCTATTCCCGAGGCAGGATTCGAACCTGCGCCCGTAGCGGTCTCTCGGCTCCAGACTGTAGCGCCTAGAACCGCACGGCCACTCCGGCCGGCTAAATTTACTGATATTTTACAAAAATTAATATCTTAGAAGTGACTGATTAATATCACCACTAGCAAGTTTTATATTTACGCAAAACATAAACTTACGAAAACAATTCGCGTAACCATTTATACGTAGTACAGTTACAAGAATTCCGTAACACCATTGACAGAATTACAATGCTCTTCTGGAGCGATTTCTAGTAGATGTTGCCAAAAGTGTCACTGTGGATGTGAACTGGTGAGTTAAACGTCTGAATTGCTTTAGATTCTGGCACAAAATACAGCGTGTGCGGTTAAATACGAAGTGGCAAGTATAAATAGAAGACCACTGGAGTGAACAAAACGTCAGATTTGATAGTCAAACCTGACTAGGGAATGTGGTGTGACCATTAAAACGATAGATATTATTCTGCCGAATAATTTGCGCCCTGGAGTCGCTTCAATGCAAGAGCTCACTTTACTGCGCGCTGTGATCTGGATAAAATCCTGTAACATAGCAGCCCGTAGCTTTGTGAAAGAGCAATATACACGTTACGGAATATTCAAGGTCCATTCTTAAAACTAGTCAATAATGAAACAAAATATTAATGTGGAAAATACTGATGAGTGTGGTCAACACAATAGTCTGTTCATTACACGAGTTTCATTCTTCTCGTCTCCATCCCAATGTTTCTGCATGTTTGTAGTTCCTTGGAGCGGTTCTTTTACATTTATTTTCAATAAAAAAGTAACGTACAATATTCATTGTGACTATATGCGTCAGCACCAAACATTTTTCACGACGTCCTCCCGCCTGTACTGATCTAAATAAGACTGCGGAACTCTACTTTAAATTTTCCTCGGGATCGACGTATCACGTGAACTGTGTTGTTGTTGGTGCATCACGCTGGTTAATTACCTGTGACTCAGCTTCACAAAATCGTTTTATTTTTCATCAAAAACTGTTGCCTGAAATATTTTGAACAACATGGTGATTAGGAGACCTGAACTGGATATCAAGAAGTCGCGTAAAAATGGATTCCTACGTAACCGCAAACAAAGAAATCGCCTCATATTCGTAAATAAACAGCGAAATATTTGTGACCGGTAGGATCATGAATGATATTGCTCCTCGATTCAATCGCAGCAACTTAAGTTGTTCTCGTAGGTTCCTGTCTAACCATTCACTCGGAAATCGTCACACGTGTATAGGTGGACTATGAATGAGAGATTTTATTTTTTTGTTAACTCTACTAACTCAGATAATAAAGAAACAGGAGGAACTGTGTTGACATATACGGAATTTTTTATATGGTTCAGAAATTATTTAGTGTGGATTCTAACTACAATACTGTACATTTCCAGTGGGACAGGAAGGAAACTGTTGATTAATTTTCTAAGCAATGAAGGGAGACATTATTATGGTCTTCCCGTCCTGTTTAAACTATTACAGAATCAGCTCTCTGGTGGAAAGGCAGAAAGGGATTGGTACGAAATGAACTACTAAGCTGATGGCTGTCTCGACGACAGCGACGTTTATGCTTGAGATGTTGAAGTGGTGTAAAATCTCTGGAGGGTCAGAAGAGAGAGAGAGATTTGAGTACATACGTACAGGCTGCAAGAGTGTTTTTTTTCTTTTTTTTGCTTTGACGCTTCCATCTGTATTACAGTTGCACCTGTCCTCTCTCCCGTGCACTAAAACGAACGTCCACCAAGCCTTAAATACACCTGAAACGTATCTCGAAATCTTCGACATCGCACACCTCATCCTACCGATTTATTCTACCCTACTCCAGACGAATGGAGTCCAAAGGTGAATATAAAGATATACTTGCTTTTAATACAAACAACTTGTACAGTAACCAGACAGCAGTTATAACAGTCCAACACTCCAACGCCATGAGAAGAAATTAGTTGTTGAGAAGGGAATGAGACGAGGTTGTAGCCCATCGTGATATTATTCAACCTGTGCACTAAGTAAGCAGTGAAGGAAACCTTAGGAAATTCTCTAGAAATTATTAAAGTTCAAGGAGAATAAATGAAAACATTGAGGTTAGTCGATGACATTGTTATTCTGTCAAAAAAATGACCTGACAGAGCAGTTAAAGTGAATGTACAGTGGCTTTAAAGCAGGATGTAGGATGATGAATATCAAAGGACGTAAAACAATGGTAAAAGAATTAAGTAGAATTAAATCAGGCGATGCTGACGCTGTTACATCAGGAAATATACTGAAGAGCCAAAGAAATTGGTATACGCATGCATATTCAAATACTGAGACATGTAAGGCAGAATACGACGCTGCAATCGGCAACATCTGTATAAGACAAGAGGCTGGCGCAGTTGTTAGTTCGGTTACTGCTGCTACAATGACAGGTTATAAAGAGTTAAGTGAGTTTGAACGTCGTGTACAGTCGGTGCACGGGCGATGGAACACAACGTATTCGAGGTAGCGATGTAGTGGGGATTTTCCTGCATGACCATCTAACGAGTGTAGCGTGAATATCAGGAATCCGGTAAAACATCAAATCCCCGACATTGCTGCGGCTGGAAGAATATCCTGCAAGAACGGTACGAACGACGACTGAAGAGAATCTTTCAGTGTTACCCAAGTGCTACCCTTCCACAGATTGCCACAGATTTCAATGCTGGGCCATCACAGCAAGTGTCAGCGTGTGAAACATTCAACATCATCGATATGGGCTTTCGGAACAGAAGGCCCATTTCTGTACCCTTGATGACTGTACGACGCTAACCATTACATCTCGCCTGGACCCATCAACACTGACATAAGACTTATGATGACTGTAAACATGTTGCCTGGTCGGATGAGTCTCGTTTCAAATTGTATCGAGTGGATGGACGTGTACAGGTATGAAGACAACCTCATGAATCCATGCAATCTGATTGTAAGCAGGGGACTGTTCAGGATAGTGGAGGCTCCGTAGTGGTGTGGGGCGTGTGCAGTTGGAGTGATATTGGGCCCATGATACGTCTAGATACTACTCTGACGGGTGACACGTACGTAAGAATCCCATTCGATCACTTACATCCATTCAAGTTCATTGTGGATTCCGACAAACTTTTGGAATTCTAGCACGACAGTCCGACATCTTACACATCCAGAATTGCTACAGAGTGGCCCCAGGAACATTCTTCTGGGTTTAAACGCTTGCACTGGCCACCAAACTCCCCAGACTTGAACATTATTGAGCATAGCTGGGATGTCTTGCAACATACTGTTTTCCAGCTCCTCGTACTCTTACGGATTTATGGGCAGTCGTGGAGAATTCATGGTGCCAGTTTCCTCCAGCACTACTTCAGACATCAGTTGAGTCTAGGCCACGATTTGTAGCGGCTTTTCTGCATGCTCGCAGCGACCCTAGACGATATTAGGTAGTTGTACCAGTCTCTTTGGCTCTTCAGTGTAAGACACTGAAGTAGTCGGTGATCTTTAGTGTTTGAGCAGTAAGATAAATGCCGATGACCGAAGTAGAAAGGATATAAAAAGCAGACCGGCAACGGAAATAAAGCGTTTGAAGAAGAGGAACTGGTTAACAGCGAATATAAATGTGTCAGGAAGTATTTTCTGAAGGTATTTGTCTGTAGTGTAGCGTTGTATGAAGTGAAGCACCGACAATAAGCGTTTCAGACAAGAAGAAAATAGAAGACAATGAAGTGTGATCGTACAGAAAAGTGTTAATGATTGTCTTGGTAGATCACGTAATTAGTGAGGGGGTACTGAACAGAGTTGGGGAGGAAAGAAATTTGTGGCACAACTTGACTAAAAAGAGAGATCGGTTGATAGAATGCATTGCAAGACATCAAGGAATCATCGATATATCAACGGAGGGGAAGATGAGGTCCATATTAAATTTATCTTACTTAATAATACAGAAGTTTTCGGTAGTGGATCTCAGAAATTATGAACGACAGTAAAGTGACCAACAGAAACAGAAATCTATCGATGAATCAGCCAAGTACAGAATGCTCTCTGCCAGGAAATATACCTCTGCCATATGAACTCATATTTCTCTAAGACATATTGATTTGGAATCTTCGGAGTAATAAAAATCTGAAAATCCCACACGGTAAAAGGAGATGTATCATATTAACATTAAGGAAACTGATTTCTTCAATGGGAGCAATCACTACGTATTTTAGTGAATAGCCTCGTGTACATATTTTAATTTACGACCCAGCTTTGTCTACTGCCGCCATCAGCTGAAACGTAGAAGTAAAATGAGCATTCTGTATGAGTTTGATAGATTTTATGGTAGCTGTTAGTGAAGTTTGTAGTGGAAGATCTAGTCTTTGAATTCGTATCGGCAGTAGCTAAAATGTAGGAATAAACGGAAATATATTAAGCGAACTACAATACTTCAATTCAAATACCAAAAATCCATAGATCTTATTAAAAATGAAATATGTTCCTGACATTAAGGAGGGACTTGCGCGAAATTGCAATACTTTGAAAAAATCGTATGAAGCTTCACGTTCTCAAGCTCATGCTGCTACATTTGGTATTGTTATTAAGAAATAGTATATAGATAGACAAATAAGTTTTCATACCTATTGCCGTTATGCGTTTTTAACTATAAGCAATTGAAGCTTTTTAACAAGGTGAGTACGAATCTTCCTTTTTTCGACAATAACATCAGAACAAAATTAACGCATTTTTCAACAAAGTTTTATGTAGTATTATTATGAATATCTGTGGAACAGATTTTTGATATCTTCTTTTGTTGGATTTTTACAGCTCTCCAAATATCTGTTAAAAGTGCATCAAATTTCAGGGATTTTCTCTTACATAAAGGCCTTGGGATTGAATTATATGGGAATTCCTTCCACAGAATATTTCAATACAGTGTTGACTTGTTGCATGCCCAACTTAAGTACTCTAACGTCCGTGGATTGTAATGTAAAGGTACGTAAGGTTTCCAAAATAGAAGTTACAAGATACCCGAATCTAAGATTTTACAGTGTTTGTTATGGCCTTACCTTCTGTGGGTAAAGTAGTTGTGTTGGCAGAAGAGCCAACACCGTGTTACTAGTGGAGGCCTAAATGCACATGTTTTAGCTCACGCAGGCTGGCGTGAGGAGGGAAGAACTATACTGACGTGAGGTCTGGAACATGACAAGGAATTAGAATTCAGAAAGCGAACGTAATTACTTTGATATTTAACTTTAATCCATTAATGATGAACGTCGCTCTTGACGGTACATAATTCACAATATTATCCGTTCAGAATACATTCTTCAAGAATATGGCGCCTTGCTAGGTCGTAGCAAATGACGTAGCTGAAGGCTACGCTAAACTGTCGTCTCTGCCAATGAGAGCGTATGTAGTCAGTGAACCATCGCTAGCAAAGTCGGCTGTACAACTGAGTCGAATGCTAGTGAGTCTTTCTAGACTAGACCTGCCGTGTGGCGGCGCTCGGTCAGCAATCACTGAGAGTGGCGGCACGCGGGTCCGACGTATACTAACGGACCGCGGCCGATTTAGAGGCTACCACCTAGCAAGTGTGGTGTCTGGCGGTGACACCACAAAAGTAGTGCAATCCACATTTTAATACTCTTCTTCATCATCAAGCGGTCTTCTCTTTGCTTGTCCTACCAGGTGAATCTGATTTTCAAACAGAGTAGTAACTGCGTCAGCTGCAGCAATTCTCCTTTTATCGATTTCCTGCAGCATTACCAGTGTGGAAACTCTTACATCAGATTGTAGCATCTGTCGAGTTCGTAGTCTGCAAAGATTATTAAGGTGTAGCAATTACGCTTTACTGGAACGATGCATGATGGAGATTGTAAAAATGTATCTATACAGAACCCTCGTAAATTTTATTCCTTTGCAACCTCTTGTAGGCAAACAACATGAAACAAAGAATACAAAATCAGTGGCATGGTGGCTGCACTTAACTAGAAGAGTATGCCGCAGTAATAAATCATATGATGAAGTACAGGACAAGAAAGGGGCGTACACCATGCAAGCTTTAGCCTATTATTATTTTCATCACACTTAAGAGACGAATTGGAACTTATTATTCAGCAACAGAAATTTCAGTACCATATGGTAAATGAAGAACCAATAGAACGTTTTTAACAATTTGGGTCTCTTTCATACGTCCCCCCTTAGGAAGTTATGTAACTTACAATAACCCTCCATAGAATGACCTTCTTCCTTAGTAAGTGCGAACCTGCACTTCACATTATATAGCCGATTTGGGCATAATTTTCAAACACTTAGCATTCTATAAATGTTCTCAGTTGTCGAATGCAGATTGATGTAAGGTAGTCGTAGGGTGATGACACTAGGAGTAGACAGAGAACGGAATATATCCAAGAAAGAATGAAATACGTTTGGTGAATGTGTTACTCTGAGATGAAGAGGCTGGCATATGTGTAGTAACCGTGGTGGACCCCATCAAATTACTCAGAAGACAGATGAGTGAAAAAAAGGGCACGCAATAAATTGTAACCCGATATATATGGTACAACATATGGTATAAAATTTATGGACCTAATGAATCGTAAAAATTTGGAATAAATGGTATAGGTAGCAGGAACTAAATATTAACAACATAAAATTGTGTATGTGTTGAATACTTCCCTTTTTCAGAAGAATCTTGATGACTGACTGGTTTTGGATTCAAGAAAACCGGGTGTCAAGCTTTCGTTCCATCATACAATGAACTAAACATTCTCAAGTTTGGGTAAGTCACTCATGCGGAACGCCGTGTTTGATTCAGACAGGGCCCTTTCTGTAATGGCGTCAATTCCGAAGAGACGAACCGAGAGAGGTGGTGCATCGCATCGAGGTGTACGGCTTTTAAATATCCGTTCATCTCGATTTGTCGGTTTCCCTAAAGTCGTTTACGGTTAATGCTGCGACGGTCATCCTGAAAACTACGATGTTTCTTCCCCCCAGCGCCTCAGTTCCATTTGTAATGACGTTGTCGTCAAAATGACGTTGAAAGATAATCTTCGTTCCCTTCAGTACATTCGATGGGACGTTAAAATATAACCTTTATACATCTTCCTTCAACGACAGCCTTGGGCGGCTAACTTCCTTTTCCTCTTTGCTATGCGCGATTTGTAGTGTTTAACGAAGTTCTTCTCTCGCTTCGAGGCAAACCGAAAACCCGAGCGTAGGCGGCAACTTGCCTGGGGGAGGGACGAGCGCGGGACGAGGGCGTGTCCGCGGCCAGATCATTTGCGGGGCCGGCCAACTTGCGAGTTATTGTCGCAACTTGCGGCGACATGATACTGGCCGCCGACATATTGAAAGCACTTCCCCGGCCGCCACGCCGGACATTGGAAAAAGTTGGCCGCCAACTGCGTGCGACTTATCGGAGCCCGCGGGCTGTTTGCGAAAACTTGGCCGGCCGGCCGGCCGCGCCGCGGGCACAGTGATTCAGTGGGGCGTTTCCCACACCCATGCCAGCGGCCACAGCCACAGGCCGCCGTTTAGACTTCGTCGCCGTTTATTTACGACAACTGGGACTGGGCAGGGCTGCCATTAGACGTGGACCGAATACATGGATATCAAATTAATTCCCGTGTGTCTACAATGCTGTGCATACGCTTCTGCGTGAAGTGTGTCCAACTGGCTTCATTTTCGGGCTCACTCCTATTCCTTATATATGTGAATGACCTCTCACTTAACATTCAACAAGCGATATTGGTACTTTTTGCAGACGATTTTGGTGTTACAATAAATCCCATTAGAGAGAAAGAAACTGAAGCTTACTTTCCAAAGAATTATTAAGTCGTTCTCTGAGAATGGCGTGTCCTCCAATTTTGTAAAAAAAAAAAAAAAACACTACATTCAGTTCCGTACAACAGTCATACTAACCATGGGCAGGAGTCAGTAAGTAGGGCAGAATGCTCCAAATTTTTGGATGTAGATAGTGGAGAAAGCTTGAACTGGAAAAAGCATATTACTTATCTTCATATACAATTTGTTTCTGTTACTTTTGCTCCTCGTATAATTGCTAATCTTGGAAATAAACGCGTCAACCTCAAGACATATGCTCCATATTTGGACTCAATAATGTCCCACGGAATAATTCCCTGGGCAACTCATCACTTAAAAAGAAAGTACTGCTTTTCCAAAAGCGAGCAGTAACAATAATATTCGGTGTTCCTCTTTAAGAAGCTAAGCAGTTTGACAGTGCAGTCACAAAAAATATATTCATAAAATATCTAAAACGGTTTGAAGAGAGCAGTGATGGACATACCTGCAACACTAGAGGGAAATATGTCTTTTATTACCCATTGTTAAAGCTGTCAGTGGCTCAGAGAGGAGTTCAATATGCAGCAAAATAAGCTTTTGATCGTTTGCGCAAAAATTCAAAATGTCTGACGGGTACGTCCGGAGACACGCAGCTGCTACGGTAGCAGGTTCGAATCCTGCCTCGGGCTTGGATGTCTGTGATGTCCTTAGGTTAGTTAGGTTTAAGTAGTTCTAAGTCCAGGGGACTAATGACCTCAGATGTTAAGTTCCATAGTGCTTAGAGCCATTTGCCCCATCTTGTCTGACAGTTAATGACGCAAGCTTTAAGTCTAAAAGAAAATCATTTCTCGTGGACAACTCGTTCTATTTTGCCGGCTACTTAAAAACTGGTAGCCTGAAAAAAAAAAAGAATTAACTGTAGTTACATGGGTAGAACTGAAAATTATACTGTGCTCATTATCGTTGACACCATTCATGTATACATATCGTTTAAACTTACTTGTTCCGCGTCATTTCGATAAAAATATCAACGGAACTTGTAAGTAGCAACATATCCCGGTGAAATGACAACACTGTAAAGTAAGGGGGAATTTTCGTGTATATACATGACAGACGATTGCAAAGAATGAAATTTTGTATATTATGCGTATAAATACAGTTTTAACGGCGTCTAGAAACTAAGTTTAGTCATTATTTCTCACACGCAAACCTTTGCCAGAAACAGACACACCATTGTATCACGAACTACACACCTTGCATTATTTTTTACGTAGTTACCACCGACAATGAGATGTTTGTCGTAGTGTGCAATCAGTTTGAAGAAATCACTCTGGTAAAACTCGGTGTGCTGCAATGCAATGAACTGTCGCGCAGCCTGCTCCATTTCAGCACTGATTTGGAGGTAACTTCCCGAGAGCGCTGCTTTCAATGCAGGGAACAGGAGAAAGTCTGATAGAGGAAGATCGGGTCTGCAGACCAGGTGATCCAAACTCTCCCATCCGAAACGACGAACCTTATTCCTTGTGAGCCATGAACTCTTGTGATGTACAGTGAGGCTTCTCAGCACTCGTCCTGCAGACACTTTCGGTAGTTCAGCACGTGACGGCGGATGTCATGGGCCGGAGCACTGACAGTATACAGCGTGGACGGCGCGCCTCGTAGCATTTTCCGTGTGCCCTGTAGTATTATGTCCTGCACTCTAGCGGTGTTGTATTTGCTCGTGAACGTGGAGGAACGACCACTTCGACCTTGATCGTCCATACTCTGCCTACTTTCCCTGAAAATTCAAGACCAGCGACCAACCAATTGCCGGCACATGAGCACCTCGCGATACGGGGTCTTTATGCGTTCATACCAGGTAACAAACGACTTCCATTGGCAGCCTCATTGTCAGTACACGTCCGTCTGCCATCGTGATTTAAACCCGAATACCCATGGCCACGCCGGTCTTCTGTCGCTCTTCTTCAGCACTTTGCACGTTCGTCATTCACCCTCCGCTGACACCCCTTCCCTCCTTAAACCAGAAACGGATGTGGATTCATATGTCCATGGTTTGTGTCACATGGTGTACTATCTTCTCTTAAAAAAACTACCATAAAACTTACTTACGCGATGTCCCTCCTATGAAGAATACATTATTACATTTGTAGGTGGTGTTCGGATACTACATGGACCGAAATTTAGTACAGGTCTATCACTATCACTGGTAACAACGATGACCCTAACCGGGATAGAGATGGAGTGGAAGTTGTCTCGGGTGTTGAAGTGTTAAGTCATACAACTCTGCTTCAACTCTGTGTCAGAGTTCGTCAGTCGCAGAGGCTGGCGAATGGGGGCTTGCAAATTTCTCGGCATCCTCGGCCAAATGTTTCCACTGGGTAAGAGTTCTGGAGAAACAGCTCGCCAGGTTAACATTCGAGCTCAGTCTGTATCAAGATAGGCCGGGACAGTACGGTCAACATGAGGCTCAGCGATATCATGTTCAAATACAATATCGCAGACACATCGAGGCATTGCTATCTTAATACGTTAGAAATACAGGTTGTTTTAAACCTTTTGGGTAAAACTCGAACAGCTGCTAGGCCTCCTCAAATGATTATATTGAGATATTGAATCAATGGTCGGAAATGCATATTTTTTGTGTTATGGACATACACAGAGTACACAGCATAGCTACAACGTAGCTCAAGGTAATATTTCAAAGTGACGACTACCAGTCTCATTGCATGCTTGACAACGGTGCATGAAGTTATCCCGCATTCTCTCAAAGATCCCTCGTGTCTGTTGTACCAGGAGACAGGCAGCTTGGTCTCCATCCGTTCCTAAGGGTCTTTCATACACCAGTGCACTGACATAGCCACAAAGGAACAATTCCAGCGTTGTGAGATGAGGCGATTGCGCTGGCCGTGGGACAGGGCGTCCAGTTCCAATCCAACAATGAGCGTACATATTGTTCAAGCACTCACAGACAATAACATCGAAGTGGGCTGGTGAACCGTCGTATTTCCTGTTTGAGAGGTCGCAGTTCGTAATAACTGACGGAAAATCATCGAGTAAAACGGAAATGATATCTAGCGCTCCCCAAGGTAGTGTTATAAGCCCCTTGCTGTTCCTTATATATGTAAACGGTTTAGGAAACAAGCTGAGCAGTCGTCTTAGATGTTTGCAGATGATGGTGTATCCTATCGGCTAGTAAAGTCATTAGAAGATCCAAACAAATTGAAAAGCGATTTAGATTGGATATCCGTATGGTACAAAAGATGTAACTAGCAGTACATAACGAAAAGTGTGAGGTCATCCACGTGAGTGCTAAACGGAGTCCATCAAACTCCTAATACACGATAAATGAGTGATATGTAATGGCCGTAATTTTAACTAAATACCTAGGACTTACATTGACGAACAACTTAAATTGGAAGGAACACAGAGAAATGTGGTTGGAAAGGCTAACCAAAGACTGCGTTTTATTGGCAGGACACTTAGAAAATGTAACATACCTACTAAAGAGACTGCCTACACTACGCTTGTCCTTTCTCTCTTAGAATACTGCTGCACGGTGTGGGATCCTTGCCAGATAGGACTGAGGATGTACATAGAGAAAGTTCAGAGAAGGGCAGCACATTTTGTATTATCGCGAAATACGTATCACTGAAATGACACAGAATTCAGGAAGGGGATCATTTAAATAAAGGCGTTTTTCGTTGCGGCTAAATCTTCTCACGAAATTTCTAATAACAATTTTCTGCTCTGAAATGGAAAATATTTTGTCGACGACTACCTAAATAGGGGAAACCGATCATCATAATAAAATAAGGGAAATCGGAGCTCGCATGGAAAGATACTTTCTTCCGCGCGCTGTACAAGATCGGAATATTATAGAGTTATTGTGAACGTGGTTCGATGAACTCTCTGCCTGGCACTTAAAAGTGATTTGGCAGTGTCCATGTAGGTGTAGATGTATTGAAACCACAGCCTTTCTCGTTCGACAAGGGTACAGCCTCCAAGAACTATGGCTGCGTATCTCGCACGAACACCGGGTAACGTGGACTTGTCAGACAGGGAGATAGCAAATAAGGTCATATTCGCTGAACTTAGGCAATGCCCGCCCACGCGTTACTGGTGGCCACCGTGGGGATTGCCCTCGCTCCTGTAATGACCTTTGCAGCTATTGAGAACGCCATCACGGATGAGTGAGGCCTCGTTCGTGATTAATAAAAACTGTACGAAGTTCGGCGCTACAGAACTGCAGTGGATATTGCACTGACAGAAGTGAATGGGGGTGAATTTCCGTTGGTCTCAATCCTTGCACATGTTCTTAATGATTGGGGTGTAATATTTGTTCCACCAGCGCTCTTCACAATGTACCCGTCGAGGTTTGCGTTTGACGGGTGAGTTAACGGTTATTTATTGCTGGGTGGTCGGTCACACGGTCCAGCAACATCTTTGCAAAGTCTGGTCACGTCGGACATGTCATCGGCATGAACACTAGCCGGCCCTCTGAAGCGTGAACGACCCCGTCTCTTGTAAGTTACTATCCACGGAGATAGAGTTCTTGTCTTGAGTTTTCATTTGCTAAGTGAGTCCACCCGACAGTAATTTATTTTACGATTTCGTCACATTTTTTATGTAGAAATGTTGCCTTAGATTTCCTGCAATTTCCATTCATTTCACTCCTATTAGGATGACGCCTGCAGGTAAAGCGTTCTCTATACAATCGTGCTGCTTTACGTGCACTTCATCCTGCGGCACCATACGTTGAATCCATGTCTGCCATCTCGCGTGGCGGGTAACGTTCCATCTTTGGCCATGCCTCACGAACAGTACACCGCAACACACCCCAACATAAACACATCGCAAGCTGGCTGATGCGATGGACAACTAACACTAGTCGTTAGATGATACAAGTGCTTCAACTAAGTCGGGTACAGTATGAATATGATGCCTGTAAAATAAAAATTTCTTTTAAATTAAACGTTAAAGAATTTTGAGAAGTATAACATTCACCTTCATTCACTTAGAAAATAGATTCTTGTGAAACTACACTCCTGGAAATGGAAAAAAGAACACATTGACACCGGTGTGTCAGACCCACCGTACTTGCTCTGGACTCTGCGAGAGGTCTGAACAAGCAATGATCACACGCACGGCACAGCGGACACACCAGGAACCGCGGTGTTGGCCGTCGAATGGCGCTAGCTGCGCAGCATTTGTGCACCGCCGCCGTCAGTGTCAGCCAGTTTGCCGTGGCATACGGAGCTCCATCGCAGTCTTTAACACTGGTAGCAGGCCGCGACAGCGTGGACGTGAACCGTATGTGCAGTTGACGGACTTTGAGCGAGGGCGTATAGTGGGCATGCGGGAGGCCGGGTGGACGTACCGCCGAATTGCTCAACACGTGGGGCGTGAGGTCTCCACAGTACATCGATGTTGTCGCCAGTGGTCGGCGGAAGGTGCACGTGCCCGTCGACCTGGGACCGGACCGCAGCGACGCACGGATGCACGCCAAGACCGTAGGATCCTACGCAGTGCCATAGGGGACCGCACCGCCACTTCCCAGCAAATTAGGGACACTGTTGCTCCTGGGGTATCGGCGAGGACCATTCGCAACCGTCTCCATGAAGCTGGGCTACGGTCCCGCACACCGTTATGCCGTCTTCCGCTCACGCCCCAACATCGTGCAGCCCGCCTCCAGTGGTGTCGCGACAGGCGTGAGGGACGAATGGAGACGTGTCGTCTTCAGCGATGAGAGTCGCTTCTGCCTTGGTGCCAATGATGGTCGTATGCGTGTTTGACGCCGTGCAGGTGAGCGCCACAATCAGGACTTAATACGACCGAGGCACACAGGGCCAACACCCGGCATCATGGTGTGGGGAGCGATCTCCTACACTGGCCGTACACCACTGGTGATCGTCGAGGGGACACTGAATAGTGCATGGTACATCCAAACCGTCATCGAACCCATCGTTCTACCATTCCCAGACCGGCAAGGGAACTTGCTGTTCCAACAGGACAATGCACGTCCGCATATATCCCGTGCCACCCAACGTGCTCTAGAAGGTGTAAGTCAACTACCCTGGCCAGCAAGATCTCCGGATCTGTCCCCCATTGAGCATGTTTGGGACTGGATGAAGCGTCGTCTCACGCCGTCTGCACGTCCAGCACGAACGCTGGTCCACCTGAGGCGCCAGGTGGAAATGGCATGGCAAGCCGTTCCACAGGACTACATCCAGCATCTCTACGATCGTCTCCATGGGAGAATAGCAGCCTGCATTGCTGCGAAAGGTGGATATACACTGTACTAGTGCCGACATTGTGCATGCTCTGTTGCCTGTGTCTATGTGCCTGTGGTTCTGTCAGTGTGATCATGTGATGTATCTGACCCCAGGAATGTGTCAACAAAGTTTGCCCTTCCTGGGACAATGAATTCTCGGTGTTCTTATTTCAATTTCCAGGAGTGTACATTAATGTGTATGAAATGATGTGTGTTGATGTAGACATATATACGAAATAGGTGTACTGCGTAAAGTGTTCAAGAAACGTTAAATGCCTCTACATATGTGAAATACAGGGACATAAAATATACTGTTGTTCGAACTGTACGTTAATCATATTCCTAGATTTTTGCTCTTCTGACAAGGATATATAACATGAGCAACTATGTTCTACTAAATTTGTAATTGGTTATTTATTTATTTATTTATTTATATGTAGAAACCTCTGAAGAAATTATGATCTATCCCCACCAAAGTAGGCCAACGACGAATTTAACAGGAAATGGGTGAAATATGATTCTTGTACTGCTATAGTAACGTAAACAGAGTCTCCTTTCAGTGAGAATTCTGGATACTGCAAGTGGCAGTGTCATGAGGACAGCGACCTCACTTTGTCCGTCCTCCTGGCGTGTGGAGTTGCTGTCTGCCCTGATGCCGGCCGCGGTGGCCGTGCGGCTCTGGCGCTGCAGTCCGGATCCGCGGGACTGCTACGGTCGCAGGTTCGAATCCTGCCTCGGGCATGGATGCTTGTGGTGTCTTTAGGTTAGTTAGGTTTAAGCTGTTCTAAGTTCTAGGTGACTGATGACCTAAGATGATAAGTCCCATTGTGCTCAGAGCCATTTGAACCTTTTTTTTCTGCCCTGATGAGCTCCGTAAGACACGCCAGCGGCCCGTGTAAGAACTTTGCTGACGAGGGACGTCACGAAGCTGTTCTTGGACATAATGCGCAACTCTTGCATCAGCAGTGAGGTAGACAGAGCGTGACGTCATTATGTGGAAATCAGAATAGCGATCTGCTAACGGCTGGATACTAATCGTAGGCGGATTTTCTAGGCTATACTATTCTCCTACTGAAAGGGAAAATGACTCCACACGCGAGGCCTGTTCCGTCTTACTTTATTCTCATAGTCTTTATACGAGATAAACGGTGATGGCAGCGTAAATGTCGCTCAATCTTCTTCGTATTTCAACATAAGGTTACACGCGCTGATGAATTTGTGTTTACTTCTCTTTTTCGTTCTCTGGTCACTAGTCTAGCTGCCTGTAGGAGTCAGTTAATTAGCCCGTGGTACCATCTGCTACCATTTCTCGCCACTAGTCACATTACGTAAATTTGAGCTAGGTAATTTATCAATTTTCAATTCTACATTAATGTTTACATGGATTTAAAAACGTCTGTCATGGAATGTTATAACGCAATGCAAGCTTTTATGTTGAAATCCTTAAGTCTACATCTACATCTACATCTACATCTACATCTACATTGATACTCCGCAAGCCACCCAACGGTGTGTGGCGGAGGGCACTTTACGTGCCACTGTCATTACCTCCCTTTCCTGTTCCAGTCGCGTATGGTTCGCGGGAAGAACGACTGTCTGAAAGCCTCCGTGCGCGCTCTAATCTCTCTAATTTTACATTCGTGATCTCCTCGGGAAGTATAAGTAGGGGGAAGCAATATATTCGATACCTCATCCAGAAACGCACCCTCTCGAAACCTGGCGAGCAAGCTACACCGCGATGCAGAGCGCCTCTCTTGCAGAGTCTGCCACTTGAGTTTATTAAACATCTCCGTAACGCTATCACGGTTACCAAATAACCCAGTGACGAAACGCGCCGCTCTTCTTTGGATCTTCTCTATCTCCTCCGTCAACCCGACCTGGTACGGATCCCACACTGATGAGCAATACTCAAGTATAGGTCGAACGAGTGTTTTGTAAGCCACCTCCTTTGTTGATGGACTACATTTTCTAAGCACTCTCCCAATGAATCTCAACCTGGTACCCGCCTTACCAACAATTAGTTTTATGTGATCATTCCACTTCAAATCGTTCCGTACGCATACTCCCAGATATTTTACAGAAGTAACTGCTACCAGTGTTTGTTCCGCTATCATATAATCATACAATAAAGGATCCTTCTTTCTATGTATTCGCAATACATTACATTTGTCTATGTTAAGGGTCAGTTGCCACTCCCTGCACCAAGTGCCTATCCGCTGCAGATCTTCCTGTATTTCGCTACAATTTTCTAATGCAGCAACTTCTCTGTATACTACAGCATCATCCGCGAAAAGCCGCATGGAACTTCCGACACTATCTACTAGGTCATTTATATATATTGTGAAAAGCAATGGTCCCATAACACTCCCCTGTGGCACGCCAGAGGTTACTTTAACGTCTGTAGACGTCTCTCCATTGATAACAACATGCTGTGTTCTGTTTGCTAAAAACTCTTCAATCCACACAGCTGGTCTGATATTCCGTAGGCTCTTACTTTGTTTATCAGGCGACAGTGCGGAACTGTATCGAACGCCTTCCGGAAGTCAAGAAAAATAGCATCTACTTGGGAGCCTGTATCTAATATTTTCTGGGTCTCATGAACAAATAAGGCGAGTTGGGTCTCACACGATCGCTGTTTCCGGAATCCATGTTGATTCCTACATAGTAGATTCTGGGTTTCCAGAAATGACATGTTACGCGAGCAAAAAACATGTTCTAAAATTCTACAAGAGATCGACGTAAGAGATATAGGTCTATAGTTTTGCGCATCTGCTCGACGATCCTTCTTGAAGACTGGGACTATCTGTGCTCTTTTCCAATCATTTGGAACCCTCCGTTCCTCTAGAGACTTGCGGTACACGGCTGTTAGAAGGGGGGCAAGTTCTTTCGCGTACTCTGTGTAGAATCGAATTGGTATCCCGTCAGGTCCAGTGGACTTTCCTCTGTTGAGTGATTCCAGTTGCTTTTCTATTCCTTGGACACTTATTTCGATGTCAGCCATTTTTTCGTTTGTGCGAGGATTTAGAGAAGGAACTGCAGTGCGGTCTTCCTCTGTGAAACAGCTTTGGAAAAAGGTGTTTAGTATTTCAGCTTTACGCGTGTCATCCTCTGTTTCAATGCCATCATCATCCCGTAGTGTCTGGATATGCTGTTTCGAGCCACTTACTGATTTAACGTAAGACCAGAACTTCCTAGGATTTTCTGTCAAGTCGGTACATAGAATTTCACTTTCGAATTCAATGAACGCTTCACGCATAGCCCTCCTTACGCTAACTTTGACATCGTTTAGCTTCTGTTTGTCTGAGAGGTTTTGGCTGCGTTTAAACTTGGAGTGGAGCTCCCTTTGCTTTCGCAGTAGTTTCCTAACTTTGTTGTTGTACCACGGTGGGTTTTTCCCGTCCCTCACAGTTTTACTCGGCACGTACCTGTCTAAAACGCATTTTACGATTGCCTTGAACTTTTTCCATAAACACTCAACATTGTCAGTGTCGGAACAGAAATTTTCGTTTTGATCTGTTAGGTAGTCTGAAATCTGCCTTCTATTACTCTTGCTAAACAGATAAACCTTCCTCCCTTTTTTTATATTCCTATTAACTTCCATATTCAGGGATGCTGCAACGGCCTTATGATCACTGATTCCCTGTTCTGTACATACAGATTCGAAAAGTTCGGGTCTGTTTGTTATCAGTAGGTCCAAGATGTTATCTCCACGAGTCGGTTCTCTGTTTAATTGCTCGAGGTAATTTTCGGATAGTGCACTCAGTATAATGTCACTCGATGCTCTGTCCCTAACACCCGTCCTAAACATCTGAGTGTCCCAGTCTATATCTGGTAAATTGAAATCTCCACCTAAGACTATAACATGCTGAGAAAATTTATGTGAAATGTATTCCAAATTTTCTCTCAGTTGTTCTGCCACTAATGCTGCTGAGTCGGGAGGTCGGTAAAAGGAGCCAACTATTAACCTAGTTCGGTTGTTTAGTGTAACCTCCACCCATAATAATTCACAGGAACTATCCACTTCTACTTCACTACAGGATAAACTACTACTAACAGCGATGAACACTCCACCACCGGTTACATGCAATCTATCCTTTCTAAACACCGTCTGTACCTTTGCAAAAATTTCGGCAGAATTTATCTCTGGCTTAAGCCAGCTTTCTGTACCTATAACGATTTCAGCTTCGGTGCTTTCTATCAGCGCTTGAAGTTCCGGTACTTTACCAACGCAGCTTCGACAGTTGACAATTACAATACCGATTGCTGCTTGGTCCCCGCATGTCCTGACTTTGCCCCGCACCCGTTGAGGCTGTTGCCCTTTCTGTACTTGCCCAAGGCCATCTAACCTAAAAAACCGCCCAGCCCACGCCACACAACCCCTGCTACCCGTGTAGCCGCTTGTTGCGTGTAGTGGACTCCTGACCTATCCAGCGGAACCCGAAACCCCACCACCCTATGGCGCAAGTCGAGGAATCTGCAGCCCACACGGTCGCAGAACCGTCTCAGCCTCTGATTCAGACCCTCCACTCGGCTCTGTACCAAAGGTCCGCAGTCAGTCCTGTCGACGATGCTGCAGATGGTGAGCTCTGCTTTCATCCCGCTAGCGAGACTGGCAGTCTTCACCAAATCAGATAGCCGCCGGAAGCCAGAGAGGATTTCCTCCGATCCATAGCGACACACATCATTGGTGCCGACATGAGCGACCACCTGCAGATGGGTGCACCCTGTACCCTTCATGGCATCCGGAAGGACCCTTTCCACATCTGGAATGACTCCCCCCGGTATGCACACGGAGTGCACATTGGTTTTCTTCCCCTCTCTTGCTGCCATTTCCCTAAGGGGCCCCATTACGCGCCTGAGTCTGCGAGAGTTCGATGTGGAACTGTGATTTTCTTTGGCATTAACTGTTTCTTAAGTCTGGGACGACTGGCAACGCAGGAGGAAGGTGAGTAGCATGGAATATTAATGGACGTGAGTGCCCATGTGTGCTGCGTATTTCACTTATTGGGCTACACTGAGGATTATACTTGAGGCAAATGCGCCAAAATTTAAATAGTTTAGTATAGTGCGTGTATTTGAGAACGTTAAGTTTGATGCAATGTTCCTTCTGCCATGCATGCATTGCCAAAGTAAAGGACACTGATGACGATATATACCCGTATTAAATGACGAAATATATTCGGAAACTGCACAGATGGACGACAAAAGCTACAGTATTTACTAGAAACAAATGAAAGTTTGAACCGTACCGGGACTCGAACCCGGATATCCCGCTTTACGTGGTCGATCGGCTTAACTGCTTCGGCTATCCGATCAGACCCAAACTCCCACATGTGCCAGTGTCTGCTTTCGAGTAATCGGATAGCTGAAGCGACTAAGGTGACTACTTAAGTAAAGCGAGAACTCTGGGTTCGAGTCCCAGTACGGCAAGAATTTTCATTTGTTTCCTGTAAGTTTTATAGCTACTGTCGTACTGTCTTCGCAGTTCGCGAATACATTTCATCATTTAAACGAAGTTGTTGTTCTGTACACCAAGTGGATGTTTTCTCCAAGTCATTCTATTTCTCTTTACGGTCGCCCAACCACGATACTTTCCCTTTGACAACAGAATCGTTACAGATTAATGGTGTATTGCTGCGCTCATATTTTATAAATCGTTTCTGTGTGAATTCAGAACGTTTGAGGTCCTATTACATTCTTCCTAGCGGCGCACTCGGCGTGCCGCTCGCAGTAGCCATGCGGTCTAGGGGCGCCTTGTCACGGTCTGCGCGGCTCCCTCGCGTCGGAGGTGCGAGTCCTCCCTCGGGCATGGGTGTGCGTGTTGTCCTTAGTGTAAGTTGGTTCAAGTTAAAGTAGTGCGTAAGCCTATGGACCGATGACCTCATCAATTCACCAATTTCCAAATTTTACTCTCGCGTCAATGTCGTATCTCTAGATTTTAGCATACTCGCCGTCCAGTATAACGTGCTGGGTTCTGTTAGTCAAATAATGCTAGTAGCCACCCCTACTAGCCAGTTCGTCGATCCAGTAAAATATCTGCGGAGAAATTCTCTGTAGTCGCATTTTGGTTAGCTGTCCACTGTGTGGTACAGAGTCGACCATCCATGGGGACCGTAAGAAAACTGAATCTACCACTTCCACTGAAACTCCTGTTTTCAAAATGTAGTGTATCAGTAAAACAAGCTGTGTTTCGATACAACAGCTTACTTCTACACCTGTGCGATTTCTTTCAAAATGGTTCAAATGGCTCTGAGCACTATGAGACTTAACTTCTGACGTTATCAGTCCCCTAGAACTTAGAACTACTTAAACCTAACGAACCAAAGGACATCACACACATCCAAGCCCGAGGAAGGATTCGAACCTGCGACCGTAGCGGTCGCGCGTTTCCAGACTGTAGCGCGTAGAACCGCTCGGACACCTCGGCCGGCTTATTTCTTTCAGAGAAGCTGCTTTTCCACGAGGAATATCATTATGTTTGAGCTAGAACATACTCCAGGATCTTGCAAAACGGACTTCAATAATATTGTTGTGTAACTTTATGTATCCGTTCCTTTACTACCTTTATAAAGTGGAGTGACTTGCGCTGTTTCTATCCACGCGGCTCGATTCGCTGAGCAATAAATACTCTATCAATACAGATACTCGTATGAAGAAGAAAGGGATCAGAGGAATGATGATGGTGATTTTATGGATAAGATTAGTACCTGAGGTTTCTGACATGTACAAATGATTATCAGTTCCCTAAAAATACGTGCAGGAATTTGTGAAGTAAAACTTAAATTGCCAATACTCTTTTTTTGTTCATGTTATGAATTTCGTAATTTCTTTTCATGTAACGATCAATACTGATAACGCAATGGTTCTTTCGAAAAAGAAAATTTTGTAGGAAAACTGTAGTATAAGCTGACACACTAAGGTTTCCGCCTTTATGACATGACGCGTGAGCCTTTGGTGTCGAAGTAACATTATAGGCAAATGACTACGCCACCGTATTTAGCAGCGAATGGAAATACTGTAATGAGAACGTTACCACTGTACCAAAATAATGGCGCCGGTGGTGGATACGGATAAGATGTTAGTGATGTTAGTAGCTTACTTTTGTTAATATGTGCTGCAAGTTTGGTTTCGTATTGCTCATAGGATCAAAAGCTCTAGGGATCACGATGGTTTTGAGACAAGGTAATAATATCCTACTATCTACAACAGTCTTCCTAATAACGTTTTGTAGTATACCTTGCTTCTTATTTACATTATTTCCAGTATCTGTTGTGGATTTAATAACAGTAAATGCCTGTTTTATGTACAAACGTAACGTGATGATAAACGATTGTTTTACTATTATTCAAAATGAAACCAATTCCACACCCTTTTGAGGAATCATCTGAAAGCAGAGTGGTTTCTACTGATTGTTACTAGGCAAGCGGTGAACCATATGATCTACAGTACACAAAGAAGGAAAAGTAACTCATTGTAGAAAGGTCGCATTAGCGCTTGTAAACAGAATATGTAAAAATAACTCTACATACAATGTTACAATCTATGTTACGGTTTTGTCTGCCATGCTTTAAAACTCGTAATGTGAAGAATTTTAGGGAAGTTGTTTGCAGTGCTACGTATGTAATACTAATACAGCTGGTCGCTAACGTGTTAGAATCAGTGTCTGTTTTGGAATATAAGTGACAAAAGTCATTGTCAGCTCCACTTCGCATAACCAGTAATATCAGAGACGGAGCGTCATTCCACCCACCGAGTGTGTACGATGATGTTGTTTTCAAATAGATGCATAGACGGGGGCACTTGACAGACACACGGAGAGGAATAGCCGCTATTTATCGCACACCGAGCCTGTTATAGAAATAAGCAACTCGTCGTTTCCCGCTATTAGCTGCACCTCGAGTCTGCGCACTCAGCTAGGAGACAGCCGTAATCGGATTAGAAGCAGAAGGCTTCAGCAATGATTATCTCCTTCATCGCATCGGACACTGAATAATCGCTTCCAGCTCCCCGGAAACTACGTAATCTCTGTCGACACAGATCACAATGGATTAACGAGGATCCGATGAAGTTTCTGTAAGTCTCAGGACACTGGTGCAGCAACTGTTCTACAGTTAATGTTGGGTGATACTGATAGTTATTGCTGCTGTCGAGAGGTACACTCGTTTGTAAATCATTTGCAGAACACATTTTCAAACATTGCTAAATGATATGTTTTGCCGGCCACTGTGACCGAGCAGTTCTAGGCGCTACAGTCGGGAACCGCCGTAGTGGATGTGTCTGATGTCCTTAGGTTAGTTAGGTTTAAGTAGTTCTAAGTTCTAGGGGACTGATTACCTGAGCAGTAAAGTCCCGTAGTGCTCAGAGCCATTTGAAGCATTTGTTATGTTTTCTTCGAATGGGGTAAATTTCATGCTTTGAGGTTGTGTAGGAGAATCAAACTAGAGATCACGTTATTAATTCGCACAAGCTAAAATCGAGGGCTATTCGGAAAGTAAGTTACGATCGGTCGCGAAATGGAAACAACAATGAAATACAAAAATGTTTTATTTACAGCAGCTAGCCACTCCTGCCAGCTACTTCTCCCACTTAGACACTAGTCTCAGCGTTGTGTCAACTTTCCAATTCTCTTGGCATCGAAGGGAAGCCGCCTGAGCATACCGCGAATACTGTACGCTGGTCTGCAGCTCCTTGACTTTGCTAAAATATTCTGTCCAAACCCAGCGGTTCATGTGAGCAGAGATGAACGTGAGGGGTAGCCAGTTACAAGCTCTATTGTGGCGGATCAAACACCTCCCATCGAAAAAGTCCCAGGGGCATCTTTACTGCCCCTTGTAAGGGATCCGTGATCCCACGAACATAGATGCTAGTATCCAACGCCCAGATCGATAGTAGACAGGAGTCGATTGTCGAGCGCTGCAGGAGGCAGTGAGACCTATTGTCGAGTGCGCAGTAGTACTAGAGAGTGTTAAGTGAGAAGTACTGTTGGAGAGACGGGCGAGAATGGTGGTCGCGTGAGTTGTAAAGGGTAAAATTCACCGGAGTATGGCGAGTGAGCATGTGCCCCTGATCGTTGTGGGGTTGACCCTCACTAATACCGATTCACGAGTGATATGAAACAGAAAGTGACAAGTGCCGAATTACGTGCTTCGCGTCAACCGCGTCGTCCAGCAACAACCATGGATTGCGGTGAGGATTGTTGTGAATGTTAACCATCAGCATTGCGTGTTACGAAGTACTGAAAATCAACGACCAATAAAAAGATATTTCTGTGATTAGATGTGTAAGGCGAAGGTAGCAACTGCCTCAACATTTGTGTATTAGTAGGAAATATATATATCAGTTTGTACATCGCAACCATTGTGGTCCTTAATAATAGACAAACCTTCTATCATTTCCACTATTCAGTCTCAGAAAAGCCGCATTCGGTTGAAATACCCCCGAAACCACAGCAGAAAAACCGATAGCCTTTCATCCATTAAGCACACGGTCATATATCATAATAATTAACTGTTTGGCGGCTTCGGTAAATTACCCAAAACCCAGTAAAGGAATTTTAATCGGGGGTGTTTCATGTTGGCTCCCGTGAAAAGGACAATTGCAATCTTCGGATCCGAACAATGATTTATTAAGAACCATTATTGGTTTCAGTGGAAAGATATTTGCAATTATCGGATGATTTTAGTGCAAGAATAATTCGATATTGTCGTTACCGTGACAAAAATTATAGTATTCCAACTGGAAACAGTGTAATGTAACGTATTTATGGTGAAATTAGAATACGTGGGAATGAAGCATATTATTTAAACAACACGGTACTAAAGTGACTTATTTAGACAATAAAGTGCAAAAGTGACTGATGAACAGTAAACAATTTCTTTTTACAAGTTCAAGTGACAAAAGCAATGTTAATAATCAATGTATTGAAGTATGGACACGAGAACCTGCGTGAACTGCTGTAGAATTTATATTCTAAGAAAAGGAGCGTTTGTGCATAATCGCGAGTGAACCAGCCAAAATTCCGTTAAAAAAGTATCAGGAACATGTTTTCAAGTGACTTTGTATCCGAAATTGTTTTTTGAACGGTGTAAATCGCTCAATTTGATGTGGACCCATAAACTGTTACCGCATTCGCGAGTGTTGTCTTTGGTGTAATTGTTGGATGACTTCACCCAGAGTGTGAGCGGCTAACAAAAGCATCTGAAACAGTGAAGAGGTTCCACACGCCGCGACATCAAGGATTTAGACAGCGGAGATGTACCACACTGAACAGTGACTACAGCGGAGCCAAGTAGCTGAAGTAGAAACGATGCCGAGTTCGACATCTAGTGGCGTACCCCGGAAGTATACGACGCCTGCGGTACCTACACGCCGATGAACGAAATACGTGACAACAGCTCCATCCAGCCGCCAACCACCGAACTACGAGACTGCGTCAGCGCGATTCGCCGTGAGCTTCGCTTTGCACACGGCACCACACCAGCTACAACGACGCTTCGCCTGACAGCCACCGCTCCGGAGGAGCCAACGCCAACACGACTAGTAGCGCGACTTCAAACGTCAAAACATCGCGACTTCGACGAGCGTCGAGGGGTGAGTGAGGACGAGTTGCTGGCGCGAAACTAATTAATATTGCACTATCTTCAGAGAGCGGAAGGAACTTCAAATTAAATTTGTCAATTGCAGAAAATATAAGAGTAATATTTTTTAACTTTTTTTTACGAATTTTCTCTGAAGCCTGGTGTACTAATATGCATGTGTTTTCATGCTGTACAGCACAGAACAGTGTCTCATTTGCATTATTTATTGTAAACTACATGTTTATATGTCTTCTAAGTTGTGTGTATGTTACTTCGAAATTTTGAGTATAAATGCCGTCATTGATGTTTGATGTGGATAGCCTTCTGTAATTTATGGTGTTCAACGGAGAGGTCTATTTTGCCAGTCTCGGTTAACCGAATACAGTGAAGGATTATTTCGTTATTAGCTAATTAGTGAGTGTTTAGGTTACTAGGAGGTTATTTTAATTTTATTTTATTTTATTTCTTTTTCTTGTCTTTGCATAGTGAATAGTTAGAATGGATCCTGAATTGAAAGAGAAGGTTGTGGAGGAGGTAGTTAGAAAAATGGAGTTAGGGCAGGAGGACAAGGATGAGTCAGGAATTGATAGTAGTGCAACATCAATGGACAGCCCATTGGGTCATTCAACCGGTTACCCTGAGACACCAGTAAAACCTATTGGAAAGGAACTGAGTCTAATATTCAAGATGTTCCAAGAAATCAAGAAAGGAAATGAAGAAATCAAGAAAGAAAACCAAGAAAATTTAATGAAAAGACTGCAGGAATTCTAGGAACAGATGAGAATAGCTCTTCAGGAGAGAGATGACAAGCTACAGGTGAAGGTAGATCGACTCCGAGAAGAGATGAACGATATGAGAGTAGAGATAATTGGAAAAGTTGAGGGAGATGTGAAGGACGTGAAAACTGAATTGGAAGAGAGAATACAAAAATTTGAAATACATCAACACCAACAGATTAAAGATGTGGTACAAATTTAACAGCAGTGCCAAGTGAATATTGGTAAATTGGGAAACAGGCAAGTGAAATTGGAGGAGACTGTGGAACATATAGTCACAAATGAGATCAAACAGCTACAGGAGGGAGTCCAACAGCGGGAAACTAAAACCGAAGGGATTGACCGGAAGATAAATAGTGCCACCTTAACAGTAGGGGAAGGAAACTTCGTTACGCTAGTAAATGCTGATAATAGGTATACCCAGGCCCACATAGGGCAAAAATATAAACCCAAAGGGGCATTGCATCCAATGATATTTACTAAGTGGTTACGAGGAGTTTTCCCAGTACACTTACGAGATGCAGATAAAATTCAGTTGGCAATAGACAGAATGGAAGGTGAAGCTTTCACCTGGGAAGTTAGGAAGAAAGAAGAAGTTACCAGCTACAGTCAATTTGAGGAAGAGTTTTTAAAGAAATAATGGTCCAAAAGTCACCAGTGTGCAACACTTGAAGATTTACTGCATCACAAGTCCCTTAATATTTGGAGAGGTACCTTGAGAGAATTTGCTGAGCATCTGTGTGAGTTGAATAAAACATTGGAGCAGCCATTGAATGACGACGTAATGATATCAGCAATTAAAAGGAGATTAAGTCGTAGGAGGCAAGAAAACTTATCTGGAAGCCTGATTAAAGATAAAGATACTTTAATGGAAGTATTGGAGGTATTAGAAACTATTCGTGCACAGGAAAACAATCAGATGCGTGATCAGAACCCAGATGGAAATAATTACTGTCAAAGTCAGCTTAATGGCTCACCGAATTACATAGGTAGAGGTGGGGGTAATGGATTTAGGAACCGTGGCAATGGTCGACAGTTTTACCACAATCATAGGAGAGATGATAATGACAGGAATTATGAGAGGGGACAATATATACAAAGGGATCATGAGGTACGAATTGAAGAAAGTTAGGTGTAGGGAGCCAGCAACTCTTTTGCTGGTTTACCAAGTGGCGACTGGTACACTCCCAGCTGGGTGAGACTTTATTTCTTGTTTCAAGTTTCGCTCCTCTACCATCTTTCTCTATCCTTAGGTTAAGAAAGTTAGTGTGTAGTAGTTAGAATAGTTACTGGTCGTACAAATAATAGGAATTTTGTGGCAAATTTATAGTTCACTCATATATGGAGAAGTAGTTAAGGTTTAGGGAGCCAGCAACTCTTTTGCTGGTATACCAAGTGGCGACTGGTACACTCCCAGCTGGGTGAGACTTTATTTCTTGTTTCAAGTTTCACTCCTCTACCATCTTTCTCTATCCTTAGGTTAAGAAAGTTAGTGTGTAATAGTTAGAGTAGGTAGTGGTCGTCCAAATAATTCAGTCAGGAACCAAGTAGTAAATCTATAGCAGTTACTGTTGATGTAGAGTGTGAGATGTCAGAGAATCAGTAAGTCAAAAAATCAGCTTAGTGTCAGTACATTGAAAAATTAATAATGCCAGAAGTAATAAAATGAGAACCAGATCAGAAAGCCAATGTTTATAATATGTGGTAGGAAGCTAATTGGTCAAACAAGACTTTGTGTAATCTTACAGAGTTGTTTTATGAGGCATTGTAAAGGTCACGCAATTGTAAGAGAATTGAAGTACTGTATCAGCTTGTAAGTAGATGAACATATAAAGAAACAAATACATGAGGAGATAGTTGTTCGAATAAATGATGTGAAATATGATGAACAGAGAGGCCAAGGAGCCTGGAGTAGTATTTTTATGCAGTTATTGCAGCGAATATGGAGGGGAGATGTAGTTTGATGATGTATATTTATTTGCAGTTGAAGTTGCTGTTAAGTTGAGGGAGTCATGTGTAATGAAGAGTATGGAGTATTAGATGACTGAAGTATGTCATTTAGCACCTGAGCAATATCTGTTTGCAAGTTATTTGTAGGTATACATGTTTATCTGAAGTATGCTGAATAAAACAAAGTATAACTCATGAGTAATGAGTAGTTCATGTATCCAATTAGCTATCAAAGTCAAGTATGGCTGTACTTACATCGAGCTTTAGAAGCAGAATTCTGGCATTGTGTAATGAATAATAAATATCCATATAGCAGATTTGGATTTATGTCAGTATAATAGGAAATAATATAATTTTCATCTGAGCATTAGCGATGGCAGTAAAAGTTTGGAAAAATGAAATGATCAGTAATTTAAAATTTTTCATTGGGTGACCACATTAGTTATGGTGATGCAAAGAGTTATGTAAGACATATTTAGTGGTATAATGTAGCATTCAAGATTAATCAATCTGTAGAGGTATGACGAATTGTAAAATAATTGCATAAGTCAATGTGTAAATGCTATATTTGTTCTCATATTCTATTTTGTTTGTGTTAAAGACTCAAATGAATAAGTTGTGAAATTCTTCCTCAACTTTAATGTGTGTTGACCAAGTGAGTTAAAAGTTAGTGATAGTGGTATGGACGGCAGGAACCCCGCTGAAAGGACGGCATACCAAAGGGGTAGCTGGAATTCAACTATTTTTTTTCTTTGCTGTAGATAGTAATAACAAATATGTAGTTAATGGCTCGTACAAACCTTTGAAAGTGATGATTTTGGGGAACTGAATGTAAGACAAAGTTTTGTAAAAATATTTACTGTACTAGGTTAATTAAGATAGTTTGATGTTGTATAATGTTTCTGTGGGGCAGTTTGCTACCGGAGCCAATAGGGTATTATTTGTAATACGTTGTAACTTTCAGTATTTGAACCAGAACTTGTTCCTCATTTTCATTTATATACTATGTGATAATTTTTTGCTATTATTCTTTTTCGGTTTTTAGGGCAGGGATGTAAGGGATCCGTGATCCCACGAACATAGATGCTAGTATTCAACGCCCAGATCGATAGTAGACAGGAGTCGATTGTCGAGCGCTGCAGGAGGCAGTGAGACCTATTGTCGAGTGCGCAGTAGTACTAGAGAGTGTTAAGTGAGAAGTACTGTTGGAGAGACGGGCAAGAATGGTGGTCACGTGAGTTGTAAAGGGTAAAATTCACCAGAGTATGACGAGTGAGCATGTGCCCCTGATCGTTGTTGGGTTGACCCTCACTAATACCGATTCACGAGTGATAAGAAACAGAAAGTGACAAGTGCCGAATTACGTGCTTCGCGTCAACCGCGTCGTCCAGCAACAACCATGGATTGCGGTGAGGATTGTTGTGAATGTTAACCATCAGCATTGCGTGTTACGAAGTACTGAAAATCAACGACCAATAAAAAGATATTTCTGTGATTAGATGTGTAAGGCGAAGGGAGCAACTGCCTCAACATTTGTGGTTCAAATGGCTCTGAGCACAATGGGACTCAACTGCTGAGGTCATTAGTCCCCTAGAACTTACAACTAGTTAAACCTAACTAACCTAAGGACATCACAAACATCCATGCCCGAGGCAGGATTCGAACCTGCGACCGTAGCGGTCTTGCGGTTCCAGACTGCAGCGCCTTTAACCGCACGGCCACTTCGGCCGGCTCCAACATTTGTGTATTAGTAGGAAATATATATATCAGTTTGTACATCGCAACCTTTGTGGTCCTTAATAATAGACAAACCTTCTATCATTTCCACTATTCAGTCTCAGAAAAGCCGCATTCGGTTGAAATACCCCCGAAACCACAGCAGAAAAACCGATAGCCTTTCATCCATTAAGCACATGGTCATATATCATAATAATTAACTGTTTGGCGGCTTAGGTAAATTACCCAAAACCCAGTAAAGGAATTTTTATCGGGGGTGTTTCACCCTGCCGAGTGCGGCCTACAAGTCTCACGAAGAAGGAACCGCATGGCAGTTGTGTTACCTGGGCTGCATGACATCAGGCAAAAATCTCTCACCACTCCCTCATACTTGGCGGGAGATATTATTTCCTAGGAATCTTTACGAGCTCACTGTGCACTCAGAACTGGAAAGAGCGACTTGACGCTATCGACTGGCATACTAGAGACATCTGTGGAAAGCGTCGTCGGATTTTCACAGTGATTTCTATATCGCGACCGATCGTAACTTACTTTCCAAATTTCCCTCGTACACTGGCGGACAACTATATCACAACACCAAGAAGAAGTTGTGCGACATAAATGTTAGTTGGTAGGAGTGTTTCTACATCTGAAAGATGATTTATATTCAAATTTCATACCAGTCGCATAAGAGTCGCGTGACGAAGCAAATCAGGTTTGCTTTACATACACACTGTAACGATGGACAGTGTTAGTTGCCTATGAGATTGGCCGTGGCGAGTTAATGTTAGTCAAGAAAGCCTTTAAGGCGACAAGACCCCATTACCAATTCTCACTGAGTTAGAACCAGGTCGTGTAATAGGGCCAGAGAAGCCGGGTGTTCTTTCTGCGATATCGCAGAAAAACTTGGCAGGAATGCAGCCACTGTATATGATTGCTCGCAGCGGTGGTCACGAGAAAGAACTGTCGCAATGAGACCGGTCTCTGGATGGCCAATGTCACTACCGAGAGGGAAGACCACAGAATTTCGTGTATGTGCTGTATGTGGAGCACCAATTTGAGCAGGAGTATCCCTTCTGTGACGCAGTGAAGTGTTACAAATCTGTTTCTTGAAGGACAGACCCAAGCCAGACGCCCTGTAGCGTGCATACCACTGACCCTAAATCAGCACACATGCGACTTAAGTGGTGTAAAGCGAGAGCTCGTTGGAGGGCAGGGAGGAGGTCTGTTGAGTTTTCTGATGAAAGCTTGGTGTATCTCGGTGCCAGCAATGGCCGTATGTTGGTTACAAGGAGGCCAATTAAGCGCCTGCAACCAACCTGTCCGCGTGCTAGACGCACTGGACCTACAAGTGGAGTAATGGTCTGTGTGGCAATTGGATATGTAATTCCTTGCAACCTGACTGAAAATTTGTACGCCAGTCTGGTGATTCGGTCTGTTGAGCTCCCTCTCGTGAACAGCATACCAGGGGCTGTTTCCAACATGATAACGCTCGCTCACCTAGAGATAATGTAACCCAACATCATCGACACGTCGGATTGACCTTTTCTGTCACGAGCACATATAGAACAGTATCGGATGATAACTTCAGCGCCATCCATCAACAGTACTAACCGTCCCTGTATTGACCGACCACGTGCAACACGCATGGAACTCCACCCCACAAACTGACATACAGCACACGTGCAACACAATGCATGCAGACTTGCATGCTTGTATTCAAGATTCAGGTGATTACACCGGTTGTAAATGTGCCAGCATTTACATTTGCAATGGCTTATCTCGAGCTTATTAACCTGCGAGCTTGCAATGTTAATCACTTACATATGTTATCTATACAACTGTGTTCCTTAAATTTCATTACTCTGCATCAATTACCTTTTTGTGTTAGAGCTTTTTCGGCAATTTAGGCCTAAACTTCAATGCATTGTTATATTCAGAACGTGATGGATTTGTATATAGAGCAGAATTTTAAGGTAGGAGAACAAAATACATCTCCGTGAAAACGTTGCACGTGTGGTTCTTCCTTTCTGGATCATGTAGTGCAGACTGCAACGATCTACTAATAATATACTACTGGCCACTAATATTGCTACACCAAGAAGAAATGCAGATGAACGGGTATTCATTGGACAAATATATTATACTAGAACTGGATGTGATTACATTTTCACGCAATTTGGGCGCATAGATCCTGAGAAATCAGTTCCCAGAACAACCACCTCTGTCCGGAATAACGGCGTTGATACGCCTGGGTATTGAGTCAAACACGTTGCTACACCAAGAAGAAATGCAGATGAACGGGTATTCATTGGACAAATATATTATACTAGAACTGGATGTGATTACATTTTCAGGCAATTTGGGTGCATAGATCCTGAGAAAGCAGTTCCCAGAACAACCACCTCTGTCCGGAATAACGGCGTTGATACGCCTGGGTATTGAGTCAAACAGAGCTTGGATGGCGTGTACAGGTACAGCTGCCCATGCAGCTTCAACAAGATACCACAGTTCATCAAGAGTAGTGACTGGCGTATTGTGACGGGCCAGTTGCTCGGACACCATTGACCAGACGTCTTCAATTGGTGAGAGATCTGGAGAATGTGCTGACCAGGGCAGCAGTAGAACAATTTCTGTATCCGGAAAGGCCCGTACAGGACCTGCAACATGCGGTCGTGCATTATCCTTCTGAAATATAGGGTTTCGCAGGGATCGAATGAAGGGTAGAACCACGGGTCATAACACATCGGAAATGTAACGTTCACTGTTCAAAGTGTTGTCAATGCGAACAAGAGGTGACCGAGGCGTGTAACCAATGGCACCCCATATTAGCACGACGGGTGATACGCCAGTATGGCGATGACGAATACACGCTTCCAAAGTGCGTTCACCGCGATGTCGCCATACACGGATTAGACCATCATGGTGCTGTAAACAGAACCTGGATTCATCCGAAAAAAATGACCTTTTGCCATTCGTGCACCCAGGTTCGTCGTTGAGAACACCAGTTCAAGCCCTCCTGTCTGTCATGCCGCGTCAAGGGTAACCGCAGACATGGTCTCCGAGTTGATAGTACATGCTGCTGCAAACGCCGTCGAACTGTTCGCGCAGATGGTTTTTGTCTTGCAAACGTCCCCATCTGTTGAATGAGGGATCGAGACGTGGCAGCAATGTCGCGATGCGATAAACCGCAATCGCGATTGGCTTCAATCCGACCTTTATCGAAGTCGGAAACGTGATGGTACGTATTTCTCCTCTTTACACGAGGCATCACTCCAACGTTTCACCAGGCAACGCTGGTCAACTGCTGTTTGTGTATGAGAAATCGGCTGGAAACTTTTCTCATGTAAGCACGTTGTAGAGGTCTCCACCGGGGCCAACCTTGTGTGAATTCCCTGAAAAGCTAATCATTTGCATATCACAACATCTTCTTCCTGTCGGTTAAATTTCGCGTCTGTAGCACGTCATCTTCGTGGTGTAGCAATTTTAATTTCCATTAGTGTATCATATAGCTGTTTGGAGCAACATGAGCTTAAGATTAAACACTAGATTACGCAGAAAGTAAATTTTACTCTACTGTTCCGTGCACGCTGCAAAGAAATTTCCTGAAATGTTGAAAGCTGTGTGCGATGTCAGAATTCAAATCGTCTCTGTGAAGAGGTTTCGTTCTAAATGCATTTCATATGAAGACTCCAGATAGTCTGTTTTTTATGTAACATGCCACTTTCCCATAAGAATTGATTAGGTGCCAGAGAATTATTTACGGATTTCAAGATCGGTCCCACAACATTACCGTCAAGTAGCCATCATTGTATCGTATATTGAAGTGCTGCAGTTCCTAAACAGTACTAAAATGTGCTGAAAGCGTTTCGCATTACGGTGAACGTAAGTACTTTGCAGCCGCTATGGGAGATGAGATGGCCGGCCGGAATGGCCGTGCGGTTCTAGGCGCTGCAGTCTGGAGCCGAGTGACCGCTACGGTCGCAGGTTCGAATCCTGCCTCGGGCATGGATGTGTGTGATGTCCTTAGGTTAGTTAGTTTTAATTAGTTCTAAGTTCCAGGCGACTGATGACCTCAGAAGTTAAGTCGCATAGTGCTCAGAGCCATTTGAACCATTTTTGAAGATGAGATCATTATTGGAGAACCTGATACGGTATACCATTGCAGCAGCTATATAACTGTGTAAAAGTTAACTGGGTTGCTAGGTATCTGCACTGCCTTATATCACGTCATTAGCCAAAACCTCTTGCAGTTTCATATGTTTCATCACGATAGTTCCCGCCAGGAACCCAATGAATTTGCGCTACGATGCGCAACGCATGCAAATTACACCGAGTGATTCAAAAAGAGACAACGGATTTAAGTTGTTTACTACTACTACTACTACTACTATAAATCGCAAGGTGTGAGGGCTGGTGACCTGGGAGGTCATAAGAAATTACGAAGATCTTGTTGTCCAGCATTCCAATCCGACATTTGTGGTGGTGTATTTAAGATGAAAGCCTACCTGCGCATATCACTGGAGTGGAAGGTTCAAAGCTTTGACACAACTGCGGTATTGTTTGTTTGTAGCGACATAGCGACTGCACCATAAGAGAAATAATTTTGTGTTTTGTAAATTGTGCGAAGTCAATACATTGTTCGAGTGAAACGTGGATTCCGCCTTCGGTACAGCAAGAAGCCGTCTCTGCACGAGCAGATTTATGAGTGGCATATAAAATTCTTGGAAGTTGGTTCATATGCAAAGGGAAGAGCACTGTTCAGTCACTCATATCTGATGAAAACGTAGAGTGTTTTCGAGATGCGTTCACATGGAGCCCTTGGAAGACCAGGAATCTCAACTTCCTCAAACAAAGGTGTCACGGGTTCTGAAACGTCGCCTGCATGTGAAGCTTTACAAGTTGCAGTTATTGCAGAACTGCGTGTCGGCAACCTTTACATACGATTTTTGTATTTCGGTTCTCCAGGATGTGACAGAAGACACCTTTCCCGAATGACTCACCATTTCGGACGAATCAACGTATCATCCGTCTGGTAAAATAATCTGACATAATGTAAGAATTTAGTGGTCAAAAAATCCTGGTTTCGTTGTCGAACATGAAAGTGACTCACAGAAACTTAATGTGTTTTCTGCTGTTTCTGTTCGCAAATTTTTACGACCATCCTTTTTTGCAGAAGAAACTATGAGAGGAATGACATAGCTGGACATGCTGCAACATTGGTTGTCTCCTCAACTTGACGAAGAAACCAATGATTTAATCTTTATGCATGAATGCATCCCACCTCACTTTCAACTTCGGGTTGGCTGTCATCTTAACAGCATCATCCCCGATTCCGATTGGATAGGTGGACAATAAAATCTTGCTAATTCCTTATGACCTCCCTAGTGACCAGTCCTCACACCTTGCGATTGTTTTTTCTGTCGGTTACATAGAGGACAGAATATTCGTGCCACCTATGGCAGCTACTCTTCAAGAGCTGAGCTGTCGAATTTTTGAAGCTGTCGACTCAATGAACAGATATGTGTTGATTCGTGTGTGAAATGAAATGGACTACGGCTCCGACGTATCTCGAACAAGGTGTGGTGATCATGTCGAATGTGTTATGTTGTCTGTGCGAACATAAGACTTTGAGCGTTCCTGTATCCACCGACCAGCGCATTGTGCTTCTGTATTTCATAGTTTATCTTTAATAAGCATTTGAAATCTCTTCTCTTTTTCTGAATCACCCTGAGCAATATTTTGAAGTTGTAGCGCTTCTTTCTGCATGTGTTAAACTTTTACCGCTTTGTGAGTTGTGTATGACAGTTGCGTTCTGATATTAAAGACTGTTCTCAAACACAATAGTTCTGTTTAAACAGAGACCGGCTGGAAATGTTTACCTGCCTGTACGTATAGCACACCAGTACAACTTCATGCATGATCGCAGTCCGAAGCATGCAGCCGCGGAGAGGAAACTGAATACTTCACATGACGAACTGTGTTCTGAGTATTCTGATGTGGACTATGTCATAGTGCGAAAAATTAAACCGTCATTTCAGTCCTGCCACCAAAACGATAATCGAAAATTAATCGGTTTTAGTACTAGCAAATCATCACCACTTTGCAGGCGGAGAATATATTACAGACAACACTAGGGAAATACCACTTTCTTGTCGGGGTCGTGCTCTAGTAGTAATAGACGTGCATGGAAATCGATAGGCAGCGGAGTCGAATCCCTATTAGACCACGGACTGTACCAGTTATAACTTCTCAGTGTTGCGAAGATTCACCAGGACCGACACAAGGCTCGACTTTCAAGTTTACCTGTCGGTCCCCCTTTCCTCGTATGTTTGCTGGGATAAGTTAATAGGGACACGAAAGTCAGAGTTCGAACACCTGAACCTATCTTTTAAGTTTTGGAAAACAGCTAAAATTCGTATTTAGTAGTTTTTTGTTTACAGGTTTTGCTCTTCAAACGAACAAGAGCATCATTACAACATACACTTGCTATCCTTTCAGCACTGCGAGTTATTATTATCGCTTTCTTAATTCAGCCCACAGCCTATACTTTATACTCAGCAGCAGAAAAATCGCCAAATGTGACGAACAAATTGTAGATGTTCCACCTTGAAGTATATACTAAAGAAAATCACTTTTTACTGTCTGAAGAACACTCCGATGAAATATAGAGGGTGTTTCAAAATGAATAATCGGGCATTATAGCTTTGTACCATTTATTAGGTCCAACTTAACAGTTATAAAAATTTCATCAAATGAGCTATGAAGTCAATTTGTTCTTACAACATTTCAATGTGTGCACCATTCGTCACAAATCGAGCCGATATGTGAGTTCATCCCCGAGCATGTTCAGTGCGTATGAAGTAATTGCTGCAACAACTTTGTTTCTAAGGTCTGGTAGATTAGCTGGTAAAAAACCCACACGATGTCAGATCGTGTGTGAACGTGGATGTCACGTAAAAACAAGCTCTCTCAGCGGGCCACTTGCGGCCTATCAAGCGATGGGGAACGATGTCGTTTAACCAGTCGCTCACGGAGATATGCCAGTGAGGCGTCGCACCATCCTTCTGCCAAATAAAGCTCTGTGGTTCAGTTCCTTCCAACTGAGCAAAGAGCCATCTTTTTAGAGCATCGAGACAGCGAACACTAGACCATAGCCCGCATCTCGTGGTCGTGCGGTAGCGTTCTCGCTTACCACGCCCGGGTTGCCGGGTTCGATTCCCGGCGGGGTCAGGCATTTTCTCTGCCTCGTGATGGCTGGGTATTGTGTGCTGTCCTTAGGTTAGTTAGGTTTAAGTGGTTCTAAGTTCTAGGGGACTGATGACCATAGATGTTAAGTCCCATAGTGGTCAGAGCCATTTGAACTAGACCATAAACTTTCAGCCGGTGTACGACACGAAAACACTCGATTTGGGAGACACTGGTCGCTACTCTACTATCTTGTGGGGATTTGCTGACCTCGATATGCGCACATTATATGCGTTCACATCTCCACTTATGCTAAAAGTGAATTCATAACTGAAGACGTACCGATAGATAATATGTTCATCGTCGTGCAGCAACAGTTCGTTTGCAAATTTGACAATGATGCGTAGTCTGTAGCCTTTGGTGTTCGTAAGAACTGCAAATTTTAAGGACATTGTTATAAGCGCCTCCAAAAATATCTCCATACAGACGTTAGTGGAACCGCTAATTCACGACTAGCCTTCCATAGTGATGTCTCGGGGCTAGCGTGAAAGACTCTTACTCGTTCAACAAGCTCTACAGTTACTCTTGGTCGTTCCATACTCGTCCCTTTGCCCACAGGTATACAAACAAATCTGTTTCAATGGCTCATTCATTTGATGTGTTGTTTGCAGTTGTAAGTTGAGTACAATGCATTGGCGTGAAAAAAGCCGTGGAATACCGCCCTATATCGAGTCGGGCCTCCTTTTGTCCAACGCAGTGAAGCAACTCGACGTGGCATGGACTCAGCAAGTCGCTGGAAGCCCGCTGCGGAAATATTGAGCCACGCTACTTCTATATGTGTCCATAATCACGAAAGTCTTGCCAGTGCAGAATTTTGTCCACGAACTGACATCTCTATTGTGCCCAATAAATGTTCGATGAGATTCTTATCGGGTGATTTGCGTGATCAAATCATTCGCTTGAATTGTCCACAATGTTCTTCAAACCAATCGCGAACAGTTGTGGCCTGATGACATGTTTTGGGGACAGTTGTAGCTGCAAATGGTCTCCAAGTATCATTTCCAGTCAACGAGACAGTCAAATCTAAGTAAAAACTGCTCACACCATTATGGAGCTACCACCAGTTTCTACAATGCCTCGTTGACAACTTGGATCCATGGCTTCGTGGGATCTGTGCCACACTCGAACCCTTCCGTCACATCTTATCACCCTTAATTGGGACTCATCTGACTCATCTGACCAGGCCATGGTTTACCGGTAGATTTCAACCGATATGGTGACGGCCGGACGGAGTGGCCGAGCGGTTCTAGGTGCTACAGTCTGGAACCGGGCCACCGCTACGGTCGCAGGTTCGAATCCTGCCTCGGGCATGGATGTGTGTGATGTCCTTAGGTTAGTTAGGTTTAGGTAGTTCTAAGTTCTGAAAGTATTTGTATGGAGTGTAGCCATGTATGGAAGTGAAACATGGACGATAACTAGTTTGGACAAGAAGAGAATAGAAGCTTTAGAAATGTGGTGCTACAGAAGAATGGTGAAGATAAGGTGGGTAGATCACGTAACTATTGAGGAGGTATTGAATAGGATTGGGGAGAAGAGAAGTTTGTGGCACAACTTGACTAGAAGAAGGGATCGGTTGGTAGGACATGTTCTGAGGCATCAAGGGATCACCAATTTAGTATTGGAGGGCAGCGTGGAGCGTAAAAATCGTAGAGGGAGACCGAGAGATGAATACACTAAACAGATTCAGAAGGATGTAGGTTGCAGTAGGCACTGCGAGATGAAGAAGCTTGCACAGGATAGAGTAGCATGGAGAGCTGCATCAAACCAGTCTCAGGACTGAAGACCACAACAACAACAGTTCTAAGTTCTAGGGGACTTATGACCTCAGCAATTGAGTCCCATAGTGCTCAGAGCCATTTGAACCTTTTTTTTTTATGGTCTCAAGCCCAGGAGAGGTGCTGTAGGCGAAGTCGTGCTACTCAAAGGTACTCGCGCCCGCCGTCTGCTTCCATGTCGCGTTAACACCACATTTCGCCAGCACTATCCTGTCCGCCCCTGGTAGCAGAGGGGTCAGCGTGACGAAATGACATACCTAACGGGTTCGATTCCCGGCTGCGTCGGAGATTTTCGCCGGTCAAGGACTGGGTGTTTTGCTGTCCTTATCATCTTCATTTCATCCCCATCGACACACAAGTGGCGTCAACTCGAAAGACCTGCTCCAGGCGAACGGTCTACCCGACGGGAGGCAATAGCCACACGGCATTTGAAGATGTAATGACGTTTTGTGTGTAACTTGGCGACAGAATCAGAGATCGATTGAATTATCTCATAGTGACAAGTCACTAAATACCTGAGAATCTTTGGACATGGAGCAGCATATTAATTTATTTGAGATTGGTAGGAAGCAACGTTATCATTTCCAAGGGTTTTCATGACCGCGATGCAGTCATACCCGGATCGACACTAAGGGACCGAAAGATTTACTGCCTTTAAAAGAAATCAACACCTTACAATTGAGAAGAATTGTTTCAGAAGTGATAGGAAGATGATAATGTTCCTCCTGCCTCAATGCTGCGTTCGGTCCAGCAGATTGATGTTAATTTCTGGAGATAAACTGATACAAAATGATTAACATTGAAGTAAGGAGGAGATGGTGATACTTAAGGATAATTTGTCTAAAGAAGCCTACTTGATATATAACACACTTTTTTTAAGGTTGGTTGGTTGGTTGGTTTGGGGAAGGAGACCAGACAGCGTGGTCATCGGTCTCATCGGAGTAGGGAAGGATGGGGAAGGAAGTCGGCCGTGCCCTTTAAGAGGAAACATCCCGGCATTTGCCTGGAGTGATTTAGGGAAATCACGGAAAACCTAAATCAGGATGGCCGGACGCGGGATTGAACCGTCGTCCTCCCGAATGCGAGTCCAGTGTTTTTTTTTAAGGCTACGTACCTTTTTATTTTACAGTTACAATAGCTGGTGCGCATTAACAAAAGGTTTGCACACCTCAGGCAATACTTGAGGTTAATGTACTCTTGATGGTGTCACCTCGTAATTAATTACGTAAAACTATATGTTTTCTGATTGAGAAGACAATTAGCTTATTTACAGACTATTTTGCACAAATTACAAAATACAGATTGCAGAGCGCAGCAAGTAAGCATCCTCCTTTCATTGAAAATAAAGAGTAAAAGGGTGAAGCGCTCAAGGCCTCATTTGCCTTAAAAAAATAATTCTTTTTATATCAATAATCAATACGTGTGCATAGAGATTTACAGCCGCCACGCAGGAGCGGCAAAAATAAAGAATAATAATTCTGTCGCTGCTATGGGTTGTTTCATTTCTTTTACATTACAATTGTCTGATAAATTGAGGCCATCAGGTGTATACTATTGAGCGTATACTGATGCTTGTGAGGCGAAAATTACCAGTACTACAATTTCCAGCACTATCCTAATCGATACTTTCGTTATACGTCCCACATTTAATTCTGCGGTTATTTCACTCAGTGTTGCCTGTCTGTTAGCACTGACAACTCAACACAAACGCCGCTGCTTTCCGTTGCAAAGTGAAGGCCATCGGCACTGCTTGTACATGGCGAGAGGTAATGGCTGTAATTTTGTATTATAGGCACACTCCTGACACTGTGTATCTATGAATACTGAAATCCCTAACAATGGAATGTCCCATGCGTATAGCTCCAACTTCCATTCCGCGTTCAGAGTCTGTTAATTCCCATCGTGCGGCCAAAATCATGTCGGAAACATTTTCACATGAACCACCTGAGTACAAATGACAGTTCCGGCAATGCACTGCACTTTGATATACTGTGTACAGGGTACAACTACCATGTGCATTTCACTATTCCATGACTTTTATCACGTCAGTGTAAATGCTATAAACGTTAACACACCTATATTCATTCTGAGACTCTCTGTAAACTTACGAGGTAAATTATTATGATCACCTGAATAAGAGCACTTCTTGGGGTCACGGCTTCAGGAAGTCACGCAATTCCTGTAAATTACGAGTTGGTGGTTTGTGGGCACGGAACTTGACGCCTAACAGCGTCCCAGATGTGTTCCGTCGATATCAGGCCAGTATTTGACAGTCAAGATATCGACGCAAGTTGTGAATGATCCTCAAGTCACTGCAGCACTATTCCAGCCTTCTGAAAGCGGCAGATATCCTCCTTGAAGACGCCGTCGCAGTCGAGAAAGGCATCAACAATGAAGGAGTGCAGGTGGTAAGCAGTGACGTTCACGTGCTCCACAACTGTCACGGCCCCTTTGTTCACTTACCGCAAGTCTCACGGAAGCCCAGATGAATGTTTCCCGCTATGTGTAAATAATAGTCCCTTCGGCCGGCGTACGTGGCACGGAGGTCCATCTCTCGAGCAATGGATGACGGCGTATCCGGGCCGACCATCGACATGATGTAAAGTGATAAACGGAGAGGGGGTCGGGGGAATCATGATGGAGTGAAAACTGCCGGGAATGGATTTATTTCCCAGGAATACCGAACAAGATTTTACTACTAACTGTTTTAACACATAGGTACAGGAAACTGTAATCAAAAGTCAATATACAATATTTTTGAAACTAATGAAGCAAATTATGACACACAGTTACAAAAATATTAATCGAAAAGCCAACAGACTTCTTTTTTTTTTAATTACTGAAGAAAATTTTAATACGGAGTTGCAAAAATTTTCAATCAGTAGACAACTTTTTTTTTAATTAATGAAGGAAACTCAAAACACGATAACAGGATAAGCCGTAGGGCGTCAAAGGAATTGGAAGGCAGTGCTGTTTATATATGACTCATTCTTTTCCAACATTGTGCTTAGGGCGACTTACAGTGTGTAGAGATTCACACCGTCATGACATTTTTAGTCAGAGTACACCCATAATAACAAAACAATTTAACAGATAAGCAAGCAATTTAAAAGGAAAGCTATGAATGGTCAGGTTAAGGCTCTTGTTTAAATGGAAGGCAGCGTTATTCAACGATAATTGTTCAAAGAATGCTATTTTTTTAAATATATATATTCAAAGTAATTTTACTGCAATGTGAGATTACTCAAATTACACAGAAACTTTCTGTTCATAAGAAATAAAATGGTAATATCAGAGCTGGTGAAATGTCAAGTTTCAGTGATTTTTAATGTTAAATACCTTAAATAAACAAGAGCAAATCGTAAAATTAGTTGTGTATTCAAGTGCATGGACGTTCAAACTCCAGTCACCATACACTGATTCCGCTTAATGTTAACAGTTCAAAATTTACAATGAACTCTCTGACTCCAAGCAAATAGTATTTTATGGGCTTCAGATTTACAGGGGCTAAATCGCCGGCTAGCATATCCTCGAAAATAAATGTAGTTATAAAACAGGCAACTAGATGAAAACGCAATTGAGCACAGGCTTAAAATATGCACTGTTAAACTCTATAGAACTGAGACGTCAGATCCGGGGAAGCATGTTTATTTAGTTAAGTACACATAACCCTATTAACTCGACCAAGAAGGAAATGGTACTAATAGGACAGCCTAAATGCAGTTTTATATTTTGTTTTTACCAATTACGCACTCGATACTGAAGGTGAAACAGTACTATTCCGATGACAGCAGCGACAAATGTCCGAGGTTCCGTTTATAATAAATCAGCCCCTTTCGCCTCCTTTGACAACAGAGGGACAGTAGAATTCAAAAACTGTGCATCCTTCAATAATTCGGCGATTATTGGTCCATATCCGTAACAGAAGTTGACTAACGTTGGTAAGTCCGGCTGCCTTCCTTTCTCAGAAACAGCTCCATACAGCCAACGCTGCTTGAACAACGTCAACGTAGACCAAAGTCAGTCGCTGGGCTTGAAATACAATAACCGGCCAAGCCGACCTCCGGTGTGTTGACCAGTCAGGTGCCACAAGAATAATTGCCCGTTGTCACTGCAGACGGAAACCTCCCCATCTCCGACGATGGAGCCACATGCATCACCTTCAATGCCCTCTCTCAGCCGGTCAATGAAGGAATCGAATACGCTGCCCAAAGACTGGCTACAATAACAGCCAAAGGTAGGCGTACTCCCAAGGCTCACAATGTAAAACATGATACATCCGATCAGGGCTCATGTTTCCATTGATCTACAGCCCAATTTTGATGACCTCGTGCTTACACCAATCGTAATTTAAGATCTCGTTGGGTTAACGTGGGAACACGTTGTGCTCGTCTGACGCGGAGCCAATGTTCAATAATTAAGCGGCCAACGATATTCTCGGCAACGCACGTGCTTGCAAGAGCATTTTAGTCTCTTGTCCTGCCTTGCATTTTCAGAATCCTTTGGGTGACCATGATAGTACAGAACAAACAGTGCTGTTGTGGTCTTCAGTCCGAAAACAGTTTTCGCATAGTTCTCCAAGCTCGTCTGCGCTGTGGAAGCCACTTCATCCCTGATTAAGTACTGTAACCTCCATCCGTTTCTTCTTGCTTACTGTATTCGAACCGTGGTTTTCCTCTAGAATTTCAGCCCGTACACTTCCCTCCACGGTTACCTAAATGACGATCTCTTGATGCCTCGGTAAGTGTTCTATCGAACGATTCCTTTATTAAATCAGGCTGTGCTATACACTTATTTTTCCTAGCTGGGGTCAACATGTGGCCGACGACGTGATGCACGTGGGTGGCTTTGGTTTACAATTACTGATCTACGACGAGCACCCAGAAACTCTCCGCTGCCTGCCTTTTGGCAGCGCCTCATTGATCCGCCAAGTCCTCTGCTTTTTTATTCTCCTTGGCCAGCTGTAGAGCATAACTTTTACAAAGACAAAATGTACTGTGAGAATTTTAATCTCTGAGTTGCTTGTCTACATTTGTGTATGCTTCTTATTCACGTAACGCAAATTTTTGGTGTCCTTTGTAATTATTTCAAGTTTCTCTCTGTATTATGGAGTTATCATCATTAATGTATCATTTCCTAATATCCTATACACATTACAATTCTGTATTTCAGGATCGCATGAGGTGTCACCATAAAGTTTTTAATGGCACCACCTAATACAAAATTTAGATAGTCCCTGTTTCTTTGCAGGTACTCGTCTGCAGTACTGGTGGAACAAACTTCGTTCACATACCCTGATCAGCCCATCGTTACCGACCGACCACCGTTCCATTCTTGACAAGTGGCGTTACTGGATGCGGCATGAAGGGGCATGGGGTCAGCACACCGCTCCCCCAGCCGTTGTCAATTTACATGACCTCGAACCACCACGTCTCTGTCAAATAGCTCGTCGATTGCCAAGAGGAGGTTCACTGCAACCATTCCAGTCCTCCAAGAAAACTACCTGGAAGTAGCAGTAATCAAAGCCAGGTCATTCGCATGGCAGCCAGCCACGCAGATCATTCAACTATTGAGGCAATTCTGGTACACACGAAATCAGCGCAACGTTTCCGTAGCACGCCGCTTGGCCAAGCAAAAGAAATTGTGACCCATTAATACAGTGGAGTAACGGGCAGTAATGCGATTTCAGCAGCAGAGAAAATATTGCAGCGGTGTCAGGCAAATGAAGGCGGCTAGATAAATGACCTCTGCTGGCCTCATACGTCAATAACTAATCATCTCACGATACCTACGGGACAAATAGTCTGCACCGATACCTCAAGCGGCTTGCTACGGAACTATTGCGAGGATTGCTTTAATTTTTTTGTTCCGGCGTAATACTTGAAACTGTCGTATGCACTGTGTACCATGTACCATGTACATGTATATATGTATTGGCTATTAATCAATCAATACAGGGCCTACACTGTGAGGTAATTAGGTGAAATCCTCTTCAGACGACATATATGTTATGCCGTGGTCGGTTGATGAATTCTGTGTCAATTCCCAATGCATCTTTTTCGAGATGTTTATTTAATCATGACAGGCCTGTTTAAGCACTATTGCCATCATCAGGCGATCTGAAAGTAATGGTTTTATTACATACTATTTTCTAGGGCAGACGGTAGCCTACTTGTCATATATGAGATTGAAAACCATACATTTATGGAATTCTTAACTTATCTATAACATCGCTGGTTCGTCAGTTAAGCGTTTTTCTTACGTCTTTTAAAGTTATTTTATGACGTAGCTTTCATGGACTACATTTGTTAGAAGTTATAGCCTGAATTTTATTTGTTGTGTGTGACTATTTTTTTGTTTGACGTTTAACCAACCATGTTGCAAGTTTACATCAGAGCAGTTACTTATCGATTTCCGTTAGTTACCGTGTTATTTATTTTTATCTGTGAAAGTGTGATTGGTTTAGCTTAGCTTATGTCTTTGGTTGTTTAACCGTTTTCATGAACAATGTTTTGAATAAAGTTTTCTATACAGTGTTTATGTTTTAGATGTAATTGCTTGTAGAGTATTTGTTGTGGACATTTGTGTGCATGGCTGTAGATTTGGACCTCTTCCAGAATATTGAGTAAGCAACTTTTAGGTGTTATATGTAAAATTTGGACTGCTTTTTCTACATTGTCTGTGGTATGTTGTTCTATCTGTAGGCATTGAAAGAAGGTTGATGGGTTACGTTCAGTGTTTCTAGTGTGTTCTCTCTATATGATATTTAAGTTCCGGCCTGTCTGACCTATACAGGACTTATCACAATATTTACAATGAATTTTGTATATACCTGGTTTCGAGTGTATTGGTAATTTAAATTTTCCCAATCTAATTTTTAATTTTCCTTTAGTGTGGTATACGAGGCGTACGTTTGTTTTCCTTAACATTGTCTTTAGTAGCCTATGTTGTCGGTATACTTGTGAATTTCTGTTCGACTTGTGTTTCTCGCTGAAGTGTTATTTTATTACATATTTTTGATTTTCATGGTGTGGTATTTTTGTCATATCTGTTGAACCAATTTGGCGTTATAACCATTCTGCATTTTATGTTGTTCCCATCATTCATGATATTTGACACAGGAATGAAGATAATTGGCAAAAACGGCAAGTGAAATATAAGGCTCTGATAGAATTACTGGTCATCAGAGCTCTCTGAAACGACCACCTTTTTCAGAGCTACAGCTAATTAAGCTAATTACAAAATATGTTTCAAAACAACATTTTGTAATTAAATAAATCTGTTAATCCAATGGAAATGACATTCAACGAAATCTTATCAGATAGATCTTCGTGATGGCTGTCTATTAGAACATTCACTTACATCATTCACGTGTTTTTTGGTGGCAGGAGACAATCTCTAATAACGACAGCTGAGCACTCACATTTGAGGAGCTACATACTTCATTAAATGCTCTCACAGCAGCATGCAATAGTGCTAAGACCTAGAAATAAGAATACATACAAATGTCTAGGCTTTTATGTAAGTTAATATCAAAATCAGACAAAAACAAAATATGTATTATATACATCAATTGTGTGAGAACCAGAGATGTTACATCAGTTAGGAGTCCGTAACTGGAAAGAGATTTTGCCTTAGGGAGAACGCCTCACTTGATGCCCTAGCATAAAATTTGGATTTATTTCAACTACATCTACAGCTTCATCTACATGGATACTCATCAAATCACATTTAAGTGCCTGGCAGAGGGTTCATCGAACCACCTTCACAATTCTCTATTATTCCAATGTCGTATAGCGCGCGGAAATAACGAAAACCTATATCTTTACGTACGAGCTCTGATTTCCCTTATTTTATCGTGGTGATCGTTTCTCCCTCTGTAGGTCCGTGTCAACAAAATATATTTGCATTCTGAGGAGAAAGTTGGTGATGGGAATTTCGTGAGAAGATTCTGTCGTAACGAAAATCACTTTCTTTTAATGATGTCCAGCCGAAATCCTGTATCATTTCAGTTACACTCTCTCCCATAATTCGCGATAATAGAAAACGTGCTTCCCTTCTTTGAACTTTTTCAATGTACTCCGTCAGTCCTGTGTGGTAAGGATCCCACTCAGCCCAACAGTATGCTAAAAGAGTACGGACAAGTGTAGTGTAGGCAGTCTCCTTAGTAGGTTAAATTTTCCTAGTGTCTTGCCAATAAAACACAGTCTTTAGTTAGTCTTCCCCACAATTTTTTTATGTTCCTTCCTATTTACGTTGTTCGTAATTGTAATTCCTAAGTGTTTAGATGAATTTATATTTCACTGATTTATCGTGTAACAAGATTAACGGATTTCCTTTAGCACTCATGTGGATTACTGCATACGTTTCGTCATTTAGGGTCAACTGCCAATTTTCGTACCATTCAGATATATTTTCTAAATCGTTTTGCAGTTTGTTTTGATCTTCTGATTACTTTATTAGTCGATAAACGACAGCGTTATCCTCAAGCAACCTAAGGCGGCTGCTCAGATTGCTTCCCAAATCGTTTATATAGATAAGGAACAGCAAAAGACCAGTACCACAACCATGGGGAAGGCCAGAAATCACTTCTCTTTTACTCGATGACTTTCTGTCAATTAGGTCTACTGCGAACTGTGACCTCTCTGACAGGAAGTCACAAATCCAGTCACATAAGTAAGACGATATTCCATAAGCACCCAAGTGTCAAAAGCCTTCTGGGTATCGAGAAATACGGAATCGATCTGAAGTCCCTTGTAAATAGCACTGAAAACTTCATGCTAATAAAGAGCTAGTTGTGTTTCATAAGAACGGTGTTCTCTAAGTCTATTTAGACTGTGTGTCAATTGACCCTTTTCTTCGAGGTAATTCATAATGTTCGAACACAATATATGTTCCAGAATCCTGCTGCATAGCGATGTTAATAATGTGGGCCTGCATTTAAATGGATTACTGCCACTACCTTTCTCGATATTGGTGTGACCTGTGCAACATTGCAGTCTTTGGGTACGGATCTCTCGGCGAGCGAACGGTTGTATATGATTGTCAAGTATGGAGCTAATGCATCAACATACTCTCAAAGGCACCTAATTGGTATACAGTCTGGACCAGAAGACTTGCTTTTGTTAAGTGATCTAAGTTGCTTCACCACTCTGAGGATATTTACTTCTGTGTTACTCATGTTGGCAGCCGTTCTTGACTCGAATTCTGGTATATTTACTTCGTCTTCTTTTGTGAAGACTTTTCGGAAGGCTGTGTTCAATAACACTGTTTTTACAGCACTGCCTTCGATAGTTTCTCCATTGCTATCGCGCAGAGAAGGCATTCATTGTTTCTTGCCGCTAACATACTTCACATACGACCAGAATCTCTTCGGATTTTCTGCCATGTTTTGAGACAAAGTTTCGTTGTGGAAACTGTTATAAGCATGTCGCATTGAAGTCCGCGCTAAACTTCGAGCCTCTGTAAAAGATCGCCAGTATTGGGAACTTTACGTCTGTTTAAATTCGGCATGTTTGTTTCGTTGTTTCTGCAACAGTGTTCTAACCCGTCTTCTATACCAAGGAGGATCAGCTCCGTCGTTTGTTAGTTTATTTGGTATAAATCTATCAATTGCTGCCGATACTATTTCTTTGAATTCAAGCCAAATCTGGTCAACACTTATATTATTGATTTGGATTGAGTGGAGATTGTCACTCAGAAAGGCGTCAAGAGAATTTTTATCTGCTTTTTTGAATATGTATATTTTTCCCTTATTTTTGGAGTATATGGGGATTACAATATTCTGTCTCGCTACGACAACCCTGTGTTCACTAATCCCTGTATCGAGTTTGATGCTCGTTATTAGCTCAGGATTGTGTGTTGCTAAGAGGTGAAGTCTGTTTTCACAACCGTTTACTATTCGCGTGGGCTCATGAACTAACTGCTCGAAATAATTTTCAGAGATGCGATGAGCACAATTTTGGATGATATTTTATGCGTACTTCTGAAATTAAACATGTATTTTCGCCACCATATCGAAGATAAATTAGAGTCACCACCAACTATTATCGTATGAGTGAGGTACGTATTTGAAATCAAACACCAGTTTTCTTTGTACATTTCAGCAACCGTAACATCTAAATTGAGGGGTTGGTAAGAGGATCCAATTATTATTTTAATCCGGTTGCCAACAATCATCTCTGCCCATACTAACTCACAGAAAGTATCTACTTCAATTTCGCGACAAGTTAAATTACTTCTAACACCCCACCGCGAACCTAATTTAGCCTATCCTTTCGGAACACCGTTAGGTTCTTCGCAAAAATTTCGGCTGAGCTTATATCCTGCTTTAGCCACCTTTCAGTGCCTATAACGATTTGAGCATCAGTGCTTTCTATTAGCGCTTGGAGTTCTGGTACTTTCCCAACACAGCTACGAAAGCTTACAACTTATCTAATGTTTCCAGTGTCTATGTCCTTCTTGTGTTCAGCCTGCACCCTATGCAACTGAAGCCCTTCTTGTATTTTCCTGAGACCCTGTAAGATAAAAAACCGCCCAGTGCACGCCACACAGCCCCTGCTACCCGTGCAGCCGTCTCCTGCGTATAGTGAACACCAGACCTATTCAGTGGAACCCGAAACCCCACCACCCTTTGGTGCAAGTCGAATCTGCAGCCTACACGGTCGCAGAACCATCTGAGTCTCTGATTCAGACCCTCCACTCGACTCTGCACGAGAGGTCCGCAATTGGTCATGTCGACTATGCTGCAAATGGTCAGCTCTGCTTTCATCTTGATAGCAAGACTGGCAGCCTTTACCACTTCTGTTTGCCGCACGAAACCAGAGATAATCTCTTCTGATCCAATGTGACAACATCATTGGTACCGAGGTGAGCAACCACCTGCAGTTGGCTGCACCCTGTGCACTTCATGGCATCCGGGAGGACCCTTTCCACATCTGGAATGACTCCACCCGGTATGCACATGGAGTGCACACTGGTTTTCTTTCCCTTATTGTCAGCCAAGTCCCTAAGGGGCGCCATAACGCACCTAACGTTAGAGGTTCCAACTACCAATAATACCACCCTCTGTGATTGCCCGGATCTTGCAGGCTGAGTGTTTTCCTCTGAAACAGTATCTGCCTCAGCGACAGTGTCAGCCACAGACAGCGCCTGGAACCTGTTTGTCCAGAAAACCAGGAAGGCCTTACGTGCGACCGTCTGGGAAGTATTTCACCGCCTGCTTCACCTCGAGGGGCCGGACAGGGTGGCCGAGGGGTTCTAGGTGCTACAGACTGGGACCGCGCGACCCCTACGGTCGCAGGTTCGAATCCTACCTCGGGCATGGATGTGTGTGATGTCCTTAGCTTAGTTAGGTTCAAGTAGTTCTAAGTTCTAGGGGACTGATGACCTCAGAAGTTAAGTCCCATAGTGCTCAGAGACATTTGAACCATTCACCTCGAGGCGACCTTCCACCTGACCACAGGTGAGGGGTCGACCTCAGTGCAAGCAGTAAATGGGTTGGCCACCGGTGTGGACCGATCGAAGGACTTGCTAGACTTCCGATGGACCCCCACGGCCGGCCCACAACACTAATGCCCATTCACTGCAGTCTCAAGCTGTGTAACCGTAACCATCATGAGAGCGAACTGTCACCAAGTCGGTTCGCATCCGCACACAACAATCGCAGTATCTGTCCATACTAAAGACCGTGGAAAATTAATCTATGCAGATAAACGGACTATCAGCACGTGGTGCGCAACTCTACTGTAGAACCTGACGAAAACGCACGAACTGTGTCTAATAACACGCAGATATTCAAAAACCTATCTACCGAAGGACGGAGGTGAAACTAAATAATTCGCCCCTGATTAGGAACTTGTAATATGTCACAAACTCTCCTTACTTTCCGACGCCTAAGAAAACTGTAGCTATTAGATATTAAATTTACACGCAGAAACTCAGGAAACTAAACTATTAAAGCACACAGATGATATAATAAAATTCGCTCCTGGTTAGGAACTCGTAAAAGTCACAAAGGCGGTTACTTCCCTGTTGCTGCGTCTGTCTCGGTCGGCTACTACTGCGTAACTGTTCCAAGATTTGGACGTCACGCAAATATAACAAATGGCTATAACTAATTTTTAAAACAGACAAGTGTTTCCAACCAGTTTCTTCAGAAAAGAATCGTGTACGGGGGTACGATTATTTCGTATATACCGTATACTGTCAATTATATATGACTTCTTATCAAAAGTGTTAAGGCTTTTTTGGTTCTGACGGCACAATAAGTCACCTTGGCTAAGATTCATCGACAGATGGAAGGAACTTGTGGTGTGTTACAGAGAAGTGTGGTGGGACGCTTCCTATTGCCAATTTGAAATGTTCAGAAATGTAAAACTGTGCACGTCACAAAACAACAAAACATATTCCCATGTGGCCTTAATATCAATGACTAACAAAAAATGGTTCAAATGGCTCTGTGCTCTATTGGACGTAACTTCTGAGGTCATCAGTCCCCTAGAACTTAGAACTACTTAAACCTAACTAACCTAAGGACATCAAACACATCCATGCCCGAGGCAGGATTCGAACCTGCGACCGTAGGGGTCGCGCGGTTCCACACTGTAGTGCCTAGAACCGCTCGGCCACACCGGCTGGCTAATGACTCACAGTTGTAATTGGTGTACTCATATAAATACTTGGTTGTAGCAATTTTGAGGGATATGAAATGGAACGGTTACAAATGTCGTAGATGAAGCAAGTGGCTGGCTGTGTTTCATTGCTAGAATGTTAGCGAAATGCAGTCACTCTACAAAGGAGATTGCATATAAAACGCTCGTATGACACATCCTAGAATGTCATTTAACTTTGTTCGGCCCTTACCAGATAATTCTAACAGATAGGTACGAAGAGGGTTAGCACTAATGGTCACAGGTATGTAGCATTTATGGGAGAGTGTCACGAAGATGTTGAGGAACTGAACTGGCGGGCTTATGAAGACAGACGCCAACTAGCCCATGAGAACCTATATAGAAAATATCTAGAACCAACTTTAAGTGCTGATTACAGGAATAATTATAACACCCTGCATATCATTCGTATAGGAATGATAAGACTGAACTAATTACAACACAGGAACACAGACAGAAGCACTTAAGCAACCACTGTTCTTATGATCTCTTGAAAGGAATAGGAGAAAGCCCCAATTAGTGGCCCTATTGGACATATGAATCCACTGTCATGCACTTCACTGTTTTTGAGAGTATAGATGGAGACTTAGACGAAGCTTTAGTGCAGTAGTTCTTAGTCCTGGGGTAATTACGCCCAAGGGGTAAAACATAATTCTCTGAGAGATGAAAGCAAAGGGATTTAATTGTGTTCTGGTCTGGACCTAAATTATTTGTAAAACGTCTTTCCTGTTATCACTATTTCTTAAGTTGCTACTTATAGACAGAGAGCAGAGTGCATGTGTGTATGTCTGGGATCTCCTCTGAAACCCCTGGATCCATTTCAACCAAATCAGGTACACGAACAGCAAGCCTCATCAGTATTACCACTGTGAGGCTTATAGCCTCCTAGCTAGAAAAGAAGAAGAGGTGCGGTCTAACACGTGAATTTATCCAGCCCCTGCGATATAGGTATCTCTGAACAACGGGCATCTTACGTGGGAACAGTACCAGTATGCAAAATGAAACTACTTTACGGGGAAGTTTACTTGTCGGGGGCCAGAAACGGTTTCCCTTGCCAAAAAATATAGACTGTCCTACTCCACAGTTGTGGCAGCCTGCATGTTAGGGCGCAAATACATGATTTTCATGTCCCTGACGTTAGCCTGGTCTGCATTAAAGGCACGTTGAGGAAGTAATATTGGCCTTATTGAATGAACTCTATGGTAGGGGCTACATGTGCTGATGAATAGGGGCTGTGCTGGTTGAGATGGATATAGGAGGAGATGGACATGATGAAAGTCAGGAAGAAATGGACAGAGACAGAGGAGGAGAGGGGAGATACATGATGCAGGTGAAAAGTGTTAGGATGTTGGGCAGGAGACGGAAAGAGAGGTGGGAGGGAGGTATGCACAGAGAGAGGGGGGAGGAAGACATCGTCAGAGAGAATGTATGGAGGAAATGGACGAAGGGAGGGGGAGGGAAATGTGAAGAGACAGAGAGTGTCTTCAGGCAGAGAGAGATAGATGAAGGTGGATGAAGCAAGAGGTGGCTCGGAAGAGGGAGGAAGAGATGAACACAGAGGATAGGAGGAGAATGTGTGTTAAATATATGTGTCGAATGCAAATGCTGGCGATGCTAGGAGGAAAATTCTTGTCATTACGTACAAGATGTTTGTTATAAATTATCAGTACCAACTACTTCATTGACTCATCAGTTCTTCGTTTAATACAACACAAAAACTAAATACCATTAGTCTTTTGTGATTTTAAAAGTGAGTGTCCAAAGAAAATTATCTTTCATTCTAACGTTTAGCTAAGCGTTAATGCTGAGAACGGTATGGTTGAGGATTACCAGCTATACCAGATTGCACTCAGGCGGAGTCGTGTCACAAAATGATGGGAACCACTGCATTAGAATCTGGTGAATCATTACAGTGGCGGTTGAAGACGCGTAATGGAGATAGTGTTTGTAAATTCCGAGACATTAATGTGGACCGTTAACTCTGGATGTCGCATTTGCACAAGGCACCTGTATCGGTTTAGGTGATAGTTTAATGACTTTGGTAAGGCACATTTCATGAGGGTACTAAATTCAGGAAAAATCGCAATACCTCTACTTTTGAGACGAGTTAGTGCTGGGAGCGTATCAGTTAAGAGTTGTTGATACTTGCAGAAAAGTAATGCCTCCGAATTTTTATTCTGTTCTGAATATCGCTTGAGGCATTATACGTCATGCATATTTCTCTGCCGACTTTAACAACTCCATGAAGCAACTTTCAACCTTCCGCCGCACATGTAGCACTGCTGCTTGTAACGTAATTATGTCGGTGCGTGACAAACAGCGTGCTGTAATGGTGTTTCTAACCGCAGAAAACCTGCCTCCACGCATGGAGCTCTGGCTCTGAGCACTATGGGACTCAACTGCTGTGGTCATAAGTCCCCTAGAACTTAGAACTACTTAAACCTAACTAACCTAAGGACAGCACACAACACCCAGCCATCACGAGGCAGAGAAAATCCCTGACCCCGCCGGGAATCGAACCCGGGAACCCGGGCGTGGGAAGCGAGAACGCTACCGCACGACCACGAGATGCGGGCACGCATGGAGCATCCTGTTCTTTAGCATGGCTGCGCTGGGCCACACACGTGCTCCGGACATATGCAACAGTCCGAAGCAACTGGTGCACTGTCATCGATCATTCTCAACGGAGTCCCAAATTGCCCCAAATCTGATTTTCATTTGTTTCCAAAACTTACAGATTACCTACGTGGACTTCACTTTCACTATGATGTAGCGGTAGACGCAGAGGTTAGGTTGTGGCACCGTCAACAAATTCATACATTCCACAGTCTAGAGATCAGCAAACTGGTCTCTCGTTGGGAGAAATCTATTCGTCGCCAGGATGACTATGTTGAGAAATGAATATGTAGACAGGAAGAGTAAAGATACGGAAATTTAATGAAGTTGGTATTACACAAAAAGCTGTAAGAATTTCGAAAATAAGAAATTCGGAAACAATACTTTCCAGCACGCCCTCGCAGTAAGTGTTTCACTTCTTTCGATGGGGTTTGGCAGAATTTAATTTGGGTGCGTCACTTAAGTCCTACTGGTCTAACGATTCACCAAACGGTACATATGTTTAAGAACATTTAATTGAACTTCACCACGTGTATCACCGTAATTTGAAAATGGCCAGTCATCACATAAATTTAGCAATATTTACGTTTGATTTTGTAAACAATATTTTGAGGAACGGAACGCATTTAACATAGATGAGCCTGAAATACTGAATTGTAATACATGCGTCCCGTTACATTAATAAACAATTCTTTATTAACACCTTCATGTACGAGTCCAGCGCCTCAACGTATCGTTTATACGATGCAACCATTTTAACCAACCTTGACTATCATTTCTATCGTCTACGTTACGTATTTACTCTCGGTATTATACTGCATTCGTTTGATGATGGCCTAAAAAATGGTTCAAATGGCTCTGAGCACTATGGGATTGAACTTCTGTGGTCATCAGTCCCCTAGAACTTAGAACTACTTAAACCTAACTAACCTAAGGTCATCACACACATCCATGCCCGAGGCAGGATTCGAACCTGCGACCGTAGCAGTCCCGCGGTTCCGAACTGCGCGCCTAGGATAATGGCCTAAGGCGGAAACTAGTCATTAATGTAATTCATATGCATGGTGCATTAAAGGAATAACACTAACATCCTACGGTGGTTAAAATGTTTCCATCATTTAGGTGAATTATTTTATTTTTAAATTCCCAGTCAGAGTAGAAGCATCTCAAGATTTTTGAAACAACTAACCATTCAACAAAAAAATAGTCCTTTGCAAATAAATTACCGTAGAAATTGACGGATGCAAGCGCATTTTATAGCATATGCATATATTTCTGTATAGAATACGTCTCAGTAGATGTGTGATCCTAGTATCAGCAATTGTGGCATAATGCGCACTCTGTACATTGCTCCATACGAGCAGTAACCGGTAATCTGTCAGAGATCTATTCTAGTCGCGGAATGCAGAATACACTGCCCAGTTTACAGATAGGCGGAGTAGCTAGCGATGAATGTAAAAAGGGCTTGTTCCCTTCAAGACCTTGCATACCGCACAGTGGCCTCTGTTAGCGAATTCCAGCACCCGTATTTTGCGGCCGTTCTCCGTACTGAGTACAGACACGAAATGGATTCTACAAATTCGCGGTTCCCCGGTTTAACGCGTACTTAGGCCCACCGAGTGTCGTCGCGTAGCGTTCGCAGCTTAGCACCGCGGCGGCTCGGAGAACATTTACAAATCCCGAGTTGCAGATTCCGAGCCCATAACTCGGGCGCAGTGTCCCCACGGCGGCAGCGGCGCCAAGTTGAGGAGAAGAGTGTAAAGAGGCTCGGCCGGTCTGCTTTATGGAGCTGTTCCGCTAAGCGGCGACACCCGCTAATGCGCCGCAGAGTCCGCCACACATTACGCCGCTCCCACTCCCACCGCCCCCGCCACCCCATACCCACCCCCTCCCCATCCCCTAGGCCCTCATTTGCATTCGCCCGCGGCCGGTCGCTGGCCAACGCCCACGGGGCGTAATCAGATTGTGACTCAATTTGCGGCACCCCGACACATACACACTTACCCACTCACACGTGTGTGTGTGTGTGTGTGTGTGTGTGTGTGTGTGTGTGTGTGTGTGAGCTTGCAGCTGCGCACGCGCGTGTGCTATGGCGAATAATAATGCCGACAAAAGTGGTGGGAGAGAAAAAAAAAATATGCTACCGAAAAATAGACGGGAAATGAAAATTCGAACCCCGCGGAACATGCGAAAATTTGGTGAAAATTTGAAACGACGGCGGTAATGGGGATGCCATCTATGTTTATTCTGTTACCGAATACTGAATTAGCTCGTTCGTTCGTCAACAGAACACCGGTTGTGATACGTTCGATCTGCGTTGAAAATTATGTTTTTCTCGTTGAGGGTGGTGTATGAGCTTCCTCTGAAAAGCAGTTCATACCAAAGGACAGTTTGTGTTAGCAAGTGCTGTGTGCTCTGTAGCCGCTTGATTTCGAAAAGAACGGAGAAGTGAAGTAGTATCTGTTACTCTTCTTCATATGTTCCATTTAACAAATGCATTTAAGTATATATGCGTGTATGTGTGTGTGTGTGTGTGTGTGTGTGTGTGTGTGTGTGTGTGTGTCAGCGAGAGAGAGAGAGAGAGAGAGAGAGAGAGAGAGAGAGAGAGAGAGAGAGAAGGACGGAGACAGAGAAAAAAAGGGAGATGGAAAGAAAGAAATTAGAGATGGAGGGACGGAGGGAGGGAGGTTAAATCACGGGACTGCATTCAAGACTGCATTGGGACACAATTAGATTTCATGGTCAGAATTTCTTGCAACATAGAATCCGTATGTGTCGTGGCTAGTAGAACAGCAATACTCGCCTTAATATCAATGACTAACAAAAAATGGTTCAAATGACTCTGTGCTCTATTGAACGTAACTTCTGAGGTCATCAGTCCCCTAGAACTTAGAACTACTTAAACCTAACTAACCTAAGGACATCATACACATCCATATCCGAGGCAGGATTCGAACCTGCGACCGTAGCGGTCGCGCGGTTCCAGACTGTAGCGCCTAGAACCGCTCGGCCACCCCGCCTGCCAAAGGACAGTAAGTTGTAGGCGATAAATGCGTGCATAAAGTTAGATCCATTTATTATTGTGCAGTTGATGACCTAAACGTCCGGCACTTATACACATCGCAAAATAGGTGAAGCAGAGATTACCTCAGCATCTTTCACACACTATAAACGCTCAATTTTTACAACTACATGGTTGTTTTAAAGTTTTTGTAGAAAAGATAACTTGGTTTACACTCATCAAAGTTCTCTCTGATAGAAGACAAGGCTTAACGCTGCTCTAAGGTCAAAATGAAACTAATGGAATACGAAGTTATGTACCGTATTACTACATTCCTTTCGTAAAGAGATATTCGCTGACTCTTCGTGGATGTTGTTTTGTACAAACACTTCTTACAAATTTACTTTGTATCAGAACTTTTCCTTTGCCTTTATTTTCATGCCTTTTATCAAACTATTAAGAGATAGACTATACTGGGCATTTAGGTTTATTTTCATTGTCACGTGAAAGCAAGAAATGAAACATTTGCACACATTGTTTCTCGAACCCACGACCCTGACATAACCATTCTGTATTCCTTCTATTGCACCAGCCGCTGCTGAGAAACTAGCCTCTCATATAATGGCTCATGCTGCGTGCAGCACGCGGGGTAGCCGCGCGGTCTAAAAAGTCTTACATGGTTTGAGCGGGTCCCCCCGTCGGAGGTTCGAGTTCTCCCTCGGGCATGGGTGTATGTTTTGTCCTTAGCGTAACTTAGTTTAAGTTAGATAAGTTGTGTGTAAGCTTAGGGACCGATGACCTCAGCTGTTTGGTGCAATAGGATCTTACCACAAATTTCCTAATTTTCCAAGCGCAACACGCCATTAGGACGAATTCGGTGATCACGAGTAGGCCCCCGTCAATACGAGAGAGAATATAAAACAGAAATACTCTGGTATTGTGGCAGAATACCTTGCGACAAGCTTCGTACAGTGGCTTACTGAGCATATACCGTGAAGAGCCAAAGAATCTGGTACACCTGCGTAGCCGGCCGGAGTGGCCGTGCGGTTGTAGACGCTGCAGTCTGGAACCGAGCGACCGCTGCGGTCGCAGGTTCGAATCGTCCCTCGGGCATGGATGTGTGTGATGTCCTTAGGTTAGTTAGGTTTGATTATTTCTAAGTTCTAGGCGACTGATGACCTCAGAAGTCTAGTTGCATAGTGCTCAGAGCCATTTGAACCATTTGAACACCTGCCTACTATCGTGTAGAGCCCCTGCGAGCAAGCAGAAGTATCGTAACGCGGCGTGGCGTGGACTCGACTAATATGTGAAGTAATTCCGAAGGGAACTGATACCATGCACAATAATGTTTATTGCTGGGGAGTTAGGTGGTCAGAAGAAGTGTTTAAACTCAGAGGAGTGCTCCTGCAGCAACGCTATAGCAATTCTGGACACATGGGGTGTTGCACTGTAGTGCCGGAATTGCTCAAGTCCGCCGGAATATACAATGGACGTGAATGGATGCAAGTGACGTACCCGTCTCCTTCCAGAGTCTTAACTAGACGTATCAGTGGTCCCATATCACAGCAACTGAACGCCCCACATCATAACAGAGCCTCCACCAGCTTGAACAGTCCCCTGCTGACATGCAGGATCCAAGGATTCATGGGGGTTGTCTCCATAGCCTTACGCGTCCATCCGCTCCGTACAATTTGCAACGAGACTCGTCCGACCAGGCAATATGTTCCCAGTCATCAACGTCTGTGCTGATACCCCAGGCGAGGCGAAAAACTTTGTTTCGTGTAGTCATCAAGGGTACATGAGTGGGCCTTCAGCTCCGAAAGCCCATGTCGATCATGTTTCGTTGAACAGTTCGCACGCTGACACTTGCTGATGGCCCGGAATTGAAGTCTGGAGCGATTTGCGAGAAGTTTGCGCTTCTGTCACGTTGTACGATTCACGTCAGTCGTCGTTTGTCCCGTTCTTGTAGGATCTTTTTCCAGCCACAGAGATGCCGCAGCTTTGATGCTTTACCGGATTCGTGATGTTCGCGGTACTCTCGTGAAAAGGTCGTATGGGAAAATCTCCGGTTCATCGCTACCCGGAGATGCTGTGTCCCATTTGCTCGTGCTCCGATTACAACACCACGTTCAAACTCACTTTAATCTTTATGACCTGCCATTGTAACCGTAGTAGCCAATCTAACAACTGCGCCAGACACTTGTCTTATATAGGCGTTGCCAACAGCAGCGTCGTATTCGGCCTGTTTACACAAATCTCTTTTTTATAATACGCATGCATATACCAGTTTCTTTGGCGCTTCAGTGTGTGTGTGGTGTAGTTTGGAGAACCGCATCGACTAACGTGTATCCCGACTTAATGTATTTCAGCAATTTCATTCGTAATAGTAATACTGATAAATCATTTACACAGCAGCAAGATTTTGCCACGTGGTCTGGGGCGGCGCAGTTCGCGCGGCTCCCCCCGTCGGAGTTTCGAGTCCTCCCTCGGGCAGGGGTGTACGCGTTGTCCTTAGCGTAAGTTAGTTTAAGTTAGATTAAGTAGTGTGTAAGACTAGGACCGATGACCTCAGCAGTTTGGTCCCATATGAATTTGCCACTCTACCATCACACAGCAGAAACTAACGCTTAGTATACCCAAGTGAGTATGTCCTATATTATTCCAGAAGCATTGGTACACTAAAGAAATTAAATGATTTATTTACATTCCTTGAAGATAAATGCATCAATCACAGTTATCTATCTAATATTATCGTATTCACTAAAATAGTTTTAGAATGGCACGTACTTTCCGCTCTAGAGCCATTGCAATACACACTGACTAGTTGATGCATTCCTACTGAACGCATTCTCCTCGAAAGATGTTTCTGAAACGCTCGGCTTAATGTGAAGCTTACGAAACAGATTCGCATTATGCGACTATGCACTGACGTCAGCTGTTTGCGACACATGGAAATTTGTGCTGGACCATGACTCGAACACGGCGCGAGTGGTCGCCCTAGGCACTTCACCTATCCGTGTAGGCACCCAGGACCCATCCAATAGCCACAATCATTATGCTGACACAATTCGCGACTGCACACACAGAGGCTAATTTAATATTATCAATTTAGCCCCTCGAGACATTGAAACGCCAACGATGGTTACTTTTTCTTTCCTAATACAGTGGGCCTATCTTCAGAATATTGTCTCTCAGACATGCATGCATATCAAAGACACTGTATTGTGAAGGTATAGACACTGTATAAACACAGACATTGTAACCATCAATGAAGTTACTGTGGAATGACGCCAAACTGACATTTCACTTAATTCGCCCATAGCAGTCGACAACATTGGAGAGGCCATATTGATTTCATGGTGTTTAGTTGCTCTAATATTGTAACTCGCGTGTTGTCGCAGTATGTCGTTCCAAGGCGACAGCACGTTGAAAGATTTATCTCAAAAACGTCACCCTTTCTACGATTTCTTAGAATGAAATTTCGAATCGGTTGTAAAAGCCTTCAGGAGATCCAGTGATGAATGATTATGTTGTTGACAGTCATATGTTCAGCGTCGTCTTCTGATTATGAACGCCCAGTTGCGGATTCGGAGGAATTTCGTTCAAGTCTCGCATTCGCTTTTGTAATACGTCCCATTTCTAACACATTTTGCGACTTTCTTGTTAATGTAATATAAGTAGGTTCTATAAATTCGTTGTTATTTACAAAAACAGTGCGCTGACTCGGGGATGGCTTCCTTTGGTTTTGTAACTCCAGTATGATTAAAAAGTGAAGGCTGAATTTGTTGCAAATGAAGTGACTGACAATGACATGTGCGCTCTTAATTGCTACAAAAGTATGGCTGTTTTATCCGAATATGTCTCCACTTCCACGATTGTGGTTATGCAGGGACCCAAAGACACCTAAGAGGACAACTTAATTGCTGTGGGTGAACATGGGGCAGATACAGCATTTTGCTGTGTTTACGAGCACGCTGTGATATCCGAGGGTGTGGTTAGGCAGTAATCTAAGAGCACAGCTTAAACTGCTGCGATTAAAAAGATAACCAACGACATTTGTATTTCTCCTTGTCAAAAAAATTTAGCTATTTTTCTGCGAATTTTTCGGCAGACACGAAATGTGTTGCTGGACAACAAGTACATGTCATTTTGAATTCATTTCTGAGTAAGGTGAGCGTGTAACGAGCTTCTGCATTCTTCTCACCAGCGGATTGTACGGACAGGCCACTGATAACTGACCTGAAAGGTGGAGAGATAAACCACCTTACGGTCAGGTGGGATTGCTGCTGACGTGGTATACCTCATTCGTTTACATGAGACTCGTTGTAGTACATGGGCATCAATGAAGCACAGTTCCTGTCTTCTCGTAGCAACAGTGGCGTTTCTGAAACTTCCGGTATGATGTCAGATTAATTCATAAGGTTCATGCTCGTTTCGTAAGTCATGATGTTATTTCATTATAGTTGAAGACGTACATCGAGAACCTGTTACTGGTAAGACTCGACAAGCTCGATCCCTCCCTTTTATGAATCTCTACCCAAACATGTACCTCGGTTCTCTAACACACTGTGTCTCACTATGTGAACTACGGAATCAGTGTTCAATGTCGAATTGGCTGTCACTCTGGAGAAAGTACACATTACAATTACGCAGAAAGTTAATTGCTCAAAGCAACGTAGATTCAGCAATGTGTCCCTATTTTTGTTGGTCATTATCTATTATGATAGCCAAGTTGAATCGTTGTGACATTGTATACGAAAGTAGGAAAGATACGTGGGCAAATAAATGTGTGTAAGACAAACGAAATGGAGTAGTGCGGTCAGTGGAGTAAGGACAGTCAGTGAGAGTGGATAAGCAGAATCATACACCATCCTATCTCCTTATTTGCGGCCACAGAGCGTGCGTAACGTAAGCTAATCTGTTTTTTAGTTGTTCAGTTTCGAGCTCTGGGGAGCATTTGAGGGATTCTTGCGATTGCCGAAAGCCTGTACAACTTCCTAGTGATAAAGGTTACCGCCGAATGAATTTATACGCAACCATTTTTCAAGGCTAAGAGAAATCAGCGCTTTGCAATCCCGTCAAGAGAATAGAGTGAAACGGATGGAAGAAGCGAATGACGGAATGAAAATGAATGAAGTGGAAATAGCGCGCGCACACACACACACACACACACACACACACACACACACACACAGATTGACAAAACTGATGTGGAGCAACTGTGTCAAGGAAATTCGAATGAGAAGAAGAAACAATGGAGAAAGCGACTATAACAGAGAAAAACGTAAGAAATTCAGCAAAGGATTGATTAAGTCGGAATGCCACTTAACTTTGATCAAAAATAAATGAGTTGCCAATAGTTTTGTTGTTGTTATCGAAATGACTTAAGATGAAACTGGAGTAAACGGATTTGAGGCTGTAAGGACTGAAATAACGGAGCTCCCTGTAGCTAGAGACGCATGAAAGAACGCGATAATGGAGCTAGGGCCCTCTTCTCCAGACACTACTAGAGAAAGCAGACGACGAGCAGCGTCATCACAATGAGAGGAAAGACTGTGAGTAACGATATTGACACTCAGGTGTTCGCAAAATGAAAGAACACCTGAAACAAAGATTAGCAGACGTATCAAAGATCTACACGGACAAGAATTTGAGGAGGTACGACAGATAAGTATCATGAAGGTAAACGGATCCAAGGAAAACGAACTTCCATATTTAGTAGCAGATTTTAAATTTATATTTACTGTATCCGAAATGCTCGATTTTAATGGAGCAGACTTATAATGTTGTAGTAATAAACGAAAATAAGTTAACAAGTAAATTGAAAATAACGTTACTTGCTGAAATTTTGTAGACGCAGCACTCCCACAAGACGTTTGAACATAGGAAATACGCAGGACGGGCTGCGAATCTTATTTGCCCATCGCCTGGACCTGTTGTATCAGGATATGTATACTAGTACTGAAATTCCATTTTCTGAAACAGAGTAGATAGAAAGGCTCCTTGGGTTTTGAAGACACCAGTTTTATAGTCTAATAGTGAAAGTGCGGGTGTGAACAATAACTGTTGATAACTTACGGTAGTGGTGTAGGAGAAATCGAGGCGAACAGTTCCATGTATAGGACATTTTTGGTCAACCAATAGGAAAACAATCACAAGTTCGCCTGTAAGAGTCGTCTGCCCTAACGTATATGCGCGCCGCTAGAGAATTTCACAGCCCTGTCGCCCACTTACGTCACAAGGTTAATCGCTCAAATATCTGAATTACTTTTTATTTCGTCAACGTTAGTAATATAAACTCTCCGGTAATGGCAACGAAGAAAAGAGACTTTCATAAACACTATGCAAAAGCTAAGTACATATAGAAACTGATGTAAGCTTAAACTTAACAAGCACATTAGTGACATCGTAAAGTCAATGAAGCAAGACGATTAACAGTTAATTTTTCCATTTTCGCTCTTAAAAATAAAATTATGTGGGGTAAGACTTACACAAACGTCACTTTTTACATTATTTAACTTTCAGATATAGTGTGTTTTATCTTCGAAGACGATTTCAACTTGAAAAAGGAATGACTGATAATTTTATACAGATCGCTGTTTTTCCAATAATGGTTTCAGGAATATTAAAAAGAAATTAGCCTCAGACGGTTAACATCGACTAAGTCCATGGCGAAAGAGGGGACAGATATTCAAAATATGATGCGCCGCATTTAATTTTTAGTTTATGCTGCTTTGTAAGCCAAATAAGAAGTTGTTTCCAGGTCTGATAGATCACAAGCGTCCTATATCAGCTTGTTCGTCTCGTTTCCCCGTACAAACCAATGATACGTCCTGAAGAGTTACCGTTTTACCCTGTACACGCCCAGTTCTTGATCAGATAGTAAAATTGAGAGAACAAATATCTTAAGGTGGAATTAGTATATTTGATGCGTAATAATCAACATAAGATTACGACTGCCGATGATTTAAACAGCTTACTAAATGTTACTGATCATCATGAACACTTCAGTAGAAGTAAAGCGTTCATTGAGATGTTTGTCTTCCACGACACGTGTCAATCGAAAAATGCACCACAACATACTTACACCATTATAAAAAATGTACTGGTGAGCAGGGTACACTGAATTTATGTAACATGTCGGTTAAAAACAGATTTTGTTAACTTTGAAATAGCTCCTCTCGACTTCTCTGACCATTACTAACAAATGACATGTCAAAATGCTCCCACAGCAAATCAAACGTTCAGGCTAAGTTGAACGTCAGCATACTTTCGGACAAAGTATTAGAACACGAATTTAACTGCGTATGGCAGGCCTGTAAAAAACAAGTGCAGAATGCCGCAGTGCTCTGGCAAAGCCGAATAAATAAGTTTCCAATATACTTTTCAAGCGGCGAAAGAAGGGACCATGAGAATACCTTAATCTTCTAAAATTTATGTCTCCGTGAATTATATAGCATACTTATAAGGCAAATGTGTGATACATTAATTTCTAATAAATTTAAGCTAAAACTGCACATATCAGTTGGATGGTCCGTAAGTAAGGGCCAAAGTAATGTCGATTAAGAACGAAACATCCTGGTACGAAATGCAAACGGGGAAAGGAAATATAGGAAGAGATAATGAAGGCATTCTACAAAAAATTCACAAATACTTCAAAAATCTCTATGGAGAGGATTTTAGCGAGGATAAGGAAGCTGGTGATCTTTTGAGACACGAAACAAAGAAGCTCGAAGCAGATTATAATCCGTCACTGTGCAATCGCTTCACGAAGGGACAGATTCTTTAATCAATAACACAGTGAAACGGACGTCAACGACCTTAGCCGGAGCATCCCCCGAGTTTTAAACGGGATTTTTTGTACAGATGAAAGAGCATATCACTGATTCCACAAAGTATGTTTGCACAAATGAGGATATTCGGTGAGAACTGAAGGAACGACCGGTCGTGCTAATCTATAAACAGACGAAGGTGGCACATTTATTTAAGTTCAGGTCCATCTGCCATTGAGGCTAATTGTAATAAAAACTGCGTTAATGATTCTACTGAAGCAGGTGATGAAGAAATTTTGTATCAGACAACCTTATAAGCATTGTTCCGGACAAATCTGTCGTACATGCCACGCATAATAGCAAAAACTTTACAGGGGGAAACGCACATAATCAAAACAAATGCTGCACTATTATTTGTTTGTATTACTATCATTGGCACTACCTATAATGGTCTTATCTGACTTCTTTGTCTGTTTTTACTTAAGATGACTTCTGTACAACGATCAGCTATAATGTAACATCGATATAAATGTTTTATTCATTATTTATGATTGAATTATGTAATTGTTTTTAATCTATGTACGTGAATTCAAAAGCAATGTGCTGTAAAATATTATAAAAGTGACAACTTTAATTGTAACACTGGTTCATACATTGGAAAAGTAGGTTTGTAATCACGTTAATCTTTGAGCTAAGTTGCTCTGCAGAGGAACTGGCTCGGCGGGCATAGAAAAGTCGGATATGGAGGTAGAACTGCAAGACTTGTGTGGCCTGAGTCAGTCGGTGACTAGCAGACAATGGGTGTGCATATTGTGAGCTAAAGGAGAAGAGAAGAACTGTAAGATTATGCAATATAGCCTCGGATGCGAAGTACTTCGGCTTATTATTCATGACATACTTAGGTTAGCTCTGTAGTACGAAAATCCGAGGCTAAGAGTAGAATTTTCAGAGCTTGTTACACAAGAAGAACCAGGGATACTTTTTCCGCCTTCTTTGAATAGCACAGAAGATCGACAGAGCCATCACTTTCATCTCAACTGACAATTTTTGTAGTTTCGTTTTCAATAATAATTTTTTTCTTTAAACTTTGTGTTAATTCACCGTACTTTATCCTTAATTGTTTAAGTATACAGCGTCCTATCCAAAGTGCTACGTTAAATCCGAGTATCCCAATTACTGAAATGAAAAGCAATCATCTAACTTAACAAAAGGTAATAAACTTTGTGGAGTTGTAAAGTGCATAAGTATTTGTTGAACGTAAGTTTTGAAATACTCCTCGTACCTTTCATAAGTCGACAGTTGAAGTTTCATCAACGTACAGTTTCAGTGCAAAGGCTTTCCTTGTTGAAATAATAGTGTTTACAGTCTCACGTGTTATGTAGTTAACAGTGTTTCCCATATTACGTTCTGACTACAGTGTTCAGCCTTGGTCTAAGTCTACCGAACGATTACGTTCTGGGTCCCCATGCTAATAGTTGGGCCAGATTTAAATGTCATATTACACTGACAGCAATGAAGAATAAGCAACTGGTTACAAATATTCAAACTATACTAGAGCCAGGTATCACATGTCCCATAAGAGCTAAATAGTATAAAGAAGTGAACACTCTTTGAGTCTGCAAGTAATAATCAGCACAAAAGATGCAATTGCTTCGCAACTATTTCAATAGTACTTATTCCATATGATTAAACTGACGAAACAACCTCTTTTGCAAGTCATTAAAGCTCCATCGTCACTATCATTTACCTATAATTAACATTAGCTCCCATCTGTAATGTACAGATTGTAAGTGTTATTGAGAACGAATTGTTGCCTGAACATATTAATACCCCTTCTGCATAGTTCAAATCAAATGACTGGAACATCACTTGCTAAATTGTGCTGTCGTCTTGTATCTTATCGGAAAAACAGAAGCTTAGTATCAAGTACAGACAATCCCAAAAGTTAACGTTCTTTATGAACCATGCTAGTACTGGGTATAACTTGACCTAATTAGGCTGGCAACAGTTTCCTTTTACGTAATTACAGTTTACTTCATTACTAATAGAACCTTGGTTGGATTCCCATTTGTTTTGCTATAGCTTCCTTTCAATAGCAATCTTCTCCTACTCTAAAAAGAATCCGACACTTTTCCATCGGACAATTAAGATCATAAGTCAGAAATCCTTTCACAGGACTAACAGTATATCTCTAATTTAATAATAGCCTACGGTGTTATACGTGGATTTTCCGCTGACAGGACTAGTTGTGGTGTGGGGAAAGAGTGATGTAGACTGACTTCGTGTAAGGGTTTCAAACAACAAGTATCAAACTCTTCTACAGTGTAATTACTGCAAAAGGCTTTTGTCAAGGGGCCATAAGAATATACAATCAGGCAAACACGAGGACTATGATAACGGTCAAGTGAAAGTTTTAAAAAACATAATTCAGTCCGTAAAACAAGAATATCCTTTAACCACGATGATGATCGCTGTGGCGCTGAATTCTGTTTGTTAGTAGTAGAACAACATTTTTACCATTAAATGTCGTAGGTGTACGATTTACAAGTAAAGTCTGTGCAGAAAACGATGCAGTAGCAGTAAAGAATCTGGAAGACGTAACGAAAGTTACGAAAATCTGGGACAATAACAGCGCAGCATCAGGTGCTTGCGTTAATATCCACAATTACAAGATTCTTATAGTATAAAAGGGTGTTGGAATAGTCAACACACACGGATTTCAGGAAGCAAATATCCATAAAAAACGAGGCATAGACATGAGCCGCAACCTGCGGGAAATGGCTGCAGCTGATTCTACAAAGATGTTGGGAGCTATTGAGTGGAAACTCTAGGAAAATACTTCAGAAAGTAAAGGTTGTTAGTTATCGCGTTTTCGTTACAGAACGATTTGTGCTACAGGTAGCACCCGCGCCGAAACAAGCGACCAATAGAATCGAATCTCTCTGGTTTATTTGACAACCTTATGTCTTCAGTTCTTATGATAAGACTTAAGCTTTACCACAGAGAGGAGGAGGGTTAGTGACAAGTTAGTCGTGAGTTGAAAAGCGATCTGAGGACTTAGTATTGCATAGGAAGGAAGTAAACGCGCTACCGAATAGGCTAATAGCTGCGATTTTTAATCAGTTACCTACATAAAGCCCAAGCCCACTACTGAATATCTCACGACAAGTTACATCTAGGACTACATTAGGCTATATTAATGGAAAAGTTACGTATGAACCCAATAAGACACAATGTTCGAATAAAATCTGCAGATATGCATGGAGAGAAGTTCCATGAACATGAAGTGAACAGTAGGAAAAGGAAATATATCGACAAAAACTGGACAAAAATGTGGGTTAAGGTATCGAATAAACACTAATCTCTTATGGTTTAGTCAGACTGGTATCAGGTAGTTAGTAAAACGATAGCAACGAATGAAAAACTTAACTGAGCTAAGCTATGCGAGATTAGTAACCGTTCATTACCCAGAAACGACAATCTGGATCACAGATTTACGTAAGGCAAATAAAGACAGGCTCCTGTGGACAAAAATTTAACTCACATTAAAGAGTGAAACAGATTTAAGACGTATAAAGATAAGGAAAGCTTCAAAACATGAGAAGAGTGACTGTCCGACAAAGAAGTAAAATGCTATGCTATGGCTGTTGGGAAACTCTGCCCACTTCACCGTAAGTGTTACTGAAAAATACCTGGAAAATTTGGCTAATTTTTCAAGAAATTAATAGCAGAGAATAAGAGAATGAAATTACTGCACATTATATATTAAAAGTACTTGGAAGTAGTTTTACAACAAAAAAATTATAAAATAAAAATTGTATCAAGAACGAAGAAGTAATTTCTTTCCATTTACATTTTATTTTTAAAATTAGTTTTGTTTCGTTTTAATCAACTTTAGAAGCAGCTGACATTATTTTCTATGTTTAAGATTTTTATCACAGAAATTTCAACCCATCTTGTACGTATTCCTACACTTTTAAATTGTAATATTACATCAAAACATAAACCGACATCCATACAGAATAAAAGAAACTTTCTTGTTGGACAGAAAGAAAGAAAGAAAGAAAGAAGGAAACAAAGGAATATGCGAGATCACGGGTACCAAGGTGTAACTGGTTTTCTCTCCTTCACATGACTTCTTCCACCTCTGGCGGTGCTTGTGGATGTGAATCTGCAGAGTTCCACCGTGGTTCGTAGTTAGCGTTAAATTGAAGCTCCTCGTGGAACTGACTGGAAAAGTGAGATCAAAAGTCGAAGGAAGGTATCGGATATCACCTGAAATAGGACCATGATCTGTAAAGCTGTGTGTTATTCAAAGAAAGCTTCGGGCTATTCATAGTTTTACTTTACTATTCCAATAAAATTCCACTCGTTTTATTGGCAACCGATGTCACTTCCACGTTTGGAATTTTTGTAATTCTCAGTGTCGTGACAATTAGACGCTGTACATGATGACTAAATGTTTCTTATTTATGCGCAGTAGCAAATGTAGAAGATTAAACATGCATTAGTAGAGACAATTTTGAATTACCAGAACATTTCGAAACTACGTAATTCTTACCTCATCACAAATTATATTTAGCTGTCGAAGTTGTGTACTCCGTAATAGCCATTTAAAAGCTCCACAGTCAAATGAGCAAACGTAAGCACAGGTCAGTGATGTCCTCTACGTTGCGGTAGTACTATTATGTATTTGTGACGTCATCCGATAGCGACACTTGTCGCTAGAACGGTCTTCTAGCTGTTCGAGAGCCGCACAGAAACACTAGCGCTGGAATCGAGACTTTCTGGGTGCGATCCTTACACTGCGCCTTGTTTCGGTCTCCATTGGGAAAGAATTGCACATAGCATCTTACTGAGTATAATGTTTTATAGCCTAAACAAAAAGTTAAGAGCCAATCATAAGCCCTTCTGTTTGTATCAGGAATATGCAGGAGCATTGTTAACTCATAGGGTTGCCTGTCCGCATCCTTTAATTACGGTAGCCGTGGTGTCAGAGCGTGGTACCTGTCCAACACACCGTAACCCGTTACCGTGCTCTGTTATTAGCGTGACATCGAACACGTTCCCGTGATTAACTGTTACAGCGTACACTTACCTGAATGGCTTTTAGGCAAGCAATCTGTAGCACTTTCAACGTGTACAGTGATTTTCATTTGTATCACTCAAGCCATTGTTCGAAAGCAGAATATCAGTTTTTTATTCGCGAAAGTTTTGCTTCATTAACACAGTTACAGCCATATTAGTCAGTACTTACTAAAAATACAGAGAAATATTCGTGAAGTTCTGCCTCCATAACCTCAATTTTCAGAAGAGCAGCTCCAAAAATTACACTTCCGTTGGAGAAATTTGCACCCTCCATCTGAACAGAGCTGTTAGTTGTACGTGTATAAAGGGTGGTCAGAAACTGTGTGGAAATCTTCTACGGGTGTTGCATGGTGCGTTGCCCTGATAAATAGTTGTTGAGAAAAAAATCGATACGTTGCGCGGTTTTCGAGTTAATTAGCAATGAAGTTAACCAATCAGGCCCTTGCGCGAGCAAATGCAATGGGCTCGCCATAGATGGTGTCGTCCAATATGATCTTTGGGTTACCTAAAACCAAAACAGAGAGCTATAAAAAGCTGGGCATGGTTCTGTAGTAAGGACTGAACCTCAGCCACCGGCTGAGCACTCTCGTGCGCTATCATCCTCTGTATGATAACAACTGACACCAATTGTACCCGGCCGGCCGCATGAATTTTCAAGCGCAACTAACTGGTTGACTAATTTCAATACAGCTCAACTCAGATAGGAGCAGTGTGTCTAACTTTTGTTTGAAGAATTATTTCTCAGCACAACTTACCCTGAGACACCCCAAAACAAGCTTTCTAGGCAGTTTATTTTTGATCATCCCGTACAAATCTTCGTGTGCCTTTGTCCATCAGCAAGTGAAAACGTGTCGTTGATGGAAGATAGTGTCGTTTTAACAAATTTTGGGTTATAATGGAGGAAAAATGACCAATCTTTGTAAATGTTGAATTATGTCTTCTACGAGGACACAGTGATTTAGTGACAGATCGTAAAAATCCCAAAGGACATTCAGTTTTCTCAATACGGTGGGAGATTGATAGATCAGTATGTCACATCATGGCCCACAAAATCCCTTAAATTCATCCTATGAGTTACTGATAACATAGAAAGAAGAAATGAAACACACCAGAAAGAGCCAGCAAATTTAGATAAAGAGTAGTAGTAGTAGTAGTAGTAGTAGGTAACGCTTGCAAGATTATTGGGCATGTCGTGGTATTGAAGTTCAGGAACAAAAATAATTCCTATATACAGGCATTTATATTTACAGGTTTAGTCTGACACGGATGGGGCAGGTAGTGGTCCGCGCTCTTAAAGTAGGAACCATCCTGGCATTTGCCTCAAGTAATTTAGGGAAAACACGAGAAACCCACATCAGGGTTCCCAGATGAAGACTGGAGTTTGCACTTTTCCGAATACAAGTTTAGATTGTTCTGAAGAGTGTTACCTCATGCGGTTTTCACCCGGTGTATAATTGCTTTACAAATAAGTTACTTAATAATGTGAAAGCCTAGAGCTACATTGTTTAACACTCCCTGTCACTGTACATACTAAACATTACGCACACATCATTTCACAATGTAACATTATACAGACTGTCAGCTGACTTTGGTACAATAGCGACAGTATTTAGTTTTCATTTTGTGCACCGCAACTCCCATGAGCTTGTGTGAAAAATTTTGTCTGCATCCCTCTATAGTGAGTGAGATATTAAGTTTAGGAAAACAAAAAGCTGTTAATATTATACACTGCACAGCCTTAGGAGTAACGTTTTACAGAAAAACAAAAATAATTGTAAAGGGAAATATTAGGAAAAAGAACAAACAAAGTAGTTAGAAAGTGCTATGCATAATGATAATATTTATAATATTTGATTATCTGCATAATTATTTACTTTTGTTACATGTTCTACAAAACTCCTAGTTTGTGTAATCTACGCAATCCTTCACTGTGTAGAATGTACTGCTTGACAGTTGAATTTTAACTGCATTTTTAAAATAAATTCGTCTCAGTAACCTCTTTAACATGAAACCCTTTATTGTGTTGACAGCACCTGGATTTAGCTACTCCTGCAATAGGTCGATGAGGCAAGGGAGAAGAGTATATCCTGACAGACTGAAATGTACGGCAGTACGCCTGTAAGAATGTAGGTAAAGAAGAAAGCTGTAGTTTTAGCACTACCTACTCCATTCTCAAGTTTTCAAAGATATTTGAGAGTGAAACTTATAATAAAATACCGACCAACATTTCTCATAATGACCTTTTAACACTAGTTATCTGTCTGCTGTCAGCAAAGGCAACTAAGTTCAAAGTATTGTTTATTCTACAAAAGCATGCAAAAAGAATGTTGCTAGCAGAATTCTTTACAGGCACCTTGAGTTTCATGTAATTCTCTGCGAGTGCATTTACTCGCTAATGACATTTGTGGATAATAAAAAGAGTTGAGAAGTAACTGTGAAATTTCCAATGCAAGGAGAAAAATCAAATCTCAAATAGACTCCTCCTACAATTAATTAAAACATTTGGAGGTTGGTTATAATTTGTAGTTAACAGCAATGTTCACGTTACTGTTCCAGTATGTAGACAGGAGAACAGTATTGGTCTTACTTCCTCTTAATGTCATACGTTTTCTTCTCTAAAATGCCTATACACAATATAAAGTATCTATAGGTAATTTGTACTAGTACCTTTGCGAACAGGGAACACTACTCAAACTCTACATTGTGGTTCTACATTTTATATATGAACTCATCCCTTCCTGAACATTCAACTTCACTATTAAATTTACGGAACGCGACGTATAAAGAATATTAATGAATGAATGATCTCTTCATAAACGTCAGCACGCCATGAAAAGCGACATCAGCGCCGAAAAAGGTAGGTTTTTCCTTAAAATACAAACATATCAAGATCTGGACCAACGGCTGTATGTCAGTTTTTTAAATCGTAGGCATAGACAAGACATTCCCAACTCTTACCCCAAGTTTCTTACCAATTCTCTGGCAACACGAATGACAATAAACGTGCCGCAAAGGTACTGAAAACACCAATAAAAAATTGAATAAAACGTAATACTAATTTCTTATTCAGCTACCATGAAATGTAACTCATTAAGGAGATAACTGCGTCGTACGTATGGTGTTATGCGTACAACATCAATAAAATTTATTGTTTCATGATTTTTAAATCTGTTGCTGTACGCGGAATTACAATGTAGTCTGCTATACTTACTTCTAAGCCTAATTATTTTGAAATATAAATTTGTTAATCAGCGTAATTAACACAGACTTGAACTGTCAAGTTAATCAGCAAGTTGGTCGTCATTGCCTTAAACAGTCCTGCTCAGGTGTCTGACATAGTGTCTGTCAAAAGTGGTTGTCCACAGACTCCTCCATGATTCTTGTCCTAAACCCATTAAAAACTATCATACTAATTTTAACATTTCAGACTCTAGTGCCTCAAATAAGTTCTCGTATAAGTTAAGTAATCTGCTAAATGCCAGTAGGAAAGGTTTTCCAGACAAGCCACCGGATTCTTCACGTGCTTAGTGTTATTATTTTACCAGAGGAGGAATGTCCGTGGCTCGATTTCATCACACTTCAGAAAACATTATATATGAATTTCATTAGTTTGGCTTCCTTAGACTTCCCAAAGATTGAGAAACGCATCGAAGGTAGCCTTGGATTGCGTAAGGTTCGTCCAGATGTTGGCGTTTGCAATCTGCATGTCTAACACTGGTACAAGGATAAGATGAAAGTAGCCTGTCCAGAAATGAAACTGCGTTTTCCAGGACAACATTGATATGTCAGGAATAAATTGCCGATTCATACCTACGTCTTTGTCCAACTTATTTCCAGTGCGTATATTCTATTCCGGAGTTACTGTTGTGAAAATTTATCAGAGTATCATTTTCCTACAACCATAAAGTATTTACTGGTTGTTGTGTACATAGTTCCGCGTAGTCAGTGCGTACACAACTTTCCCACTAGAGCGCGCCCCGCTAAGCTCAACAGCGCAGGCGCAGCGCTCGTCCGTCTCCGCACTACGAGATGGCGCTGCCATAAAGACGGACCAAATTCTGCTTCCGCTGATCCGCGTATTAATATGTAACGCAGCCAATGAGATTGCTGCTAACGTAGAACCTTTTCTCCTCGCAGATCACACTCGCGCAGTGACACCTGAACGCTCGAGGTATTATAACGAGTGTACAGACCTCCGATTAGTCAGTCTGTATTAGTCTGCACCAGTCTGCAATTGTCAAGTTTCAGTCTGCGCTTAATAAGATTATCATATTCCTGTACATAGCCATGAAGATAAATGAATAGACACTTCGTCAAGTATCAGAGATATGTGAGAATAAGATTAACGTACCAAGACCAAAGGAATTTCAGACTGTCAATTGTAAAAAGCATCCAGAATCAAGTTACGTAATGTCTATATTTTTATTATTTTAATAAATGTGTGTGAAAATTAATCAAGTTCTGTTTAAAGTTGGTCACCGTCAATCTGCAACTCTAAGCGTGCAAGTGGCATTTCTATCGTCTGACCTAACGGCAGAAGATAAACACGCCACGATAAGACCACGAGACATACTGCTGACACTCGCCTACTTCGTTAGAGCAACAAGTCAAATAATCTGATGGTGTGTGAACCGAAGGTCTTACAGTACGCACACCACACTGGTGATAAAATACTGTACAACTACACTTCTGAGATACAGGCATAGCTAGACGCCACGGTGAGACAAATCTGCTACGGAAGTTGCTTATTCCCAGAATTCTTACCTCAAGCCACTAAGATTTTAGTCTACTAATCATCTGTGTTTCTATTGTGTTTGTACTTCTTCCCTTTCAGTCTAACTTCTCATGTCATATTTTATGCACCTCATCCAAGAGGCATATTAATCACATATCATTATTTGTACCCATTACAAGGAAGAATACATTCGTCCCCCCCCCCTCCCCCCGTCCCTTTTTAACACAGGTCGTATCTTTCTACCACAAGTACTCTACTTCTCCTTTCAGTGCAGAGGTAGCTGTTACGATCCACTGCTGCGATAGCTTGGATATTCCAAGCATGAAGATACATAGCCTCCTGTTACAGCAACAAACAAGCATACTTAAAACTGCTGAAAGGTTGTTGATTATTTCGACTCTGCTTTTCATTATTGCCGCAGTCAACATGTATGAAATCCCTCACAGTGAATTCATTATATAAAATGTACCGTTCCTGTCTTCTCATAGGCTGTAACTATGGCAACAGCTATCACATTCACAGATCGTCCAAGTCCATATCGAATATTTGCTCGATTTTTTTAACCACGGATCATGTCATTCCGTAACGAGTATTTTTATGTTTTGCACATTCAGTTTCTTCTGGAAAGCTATATAGATATTTACTTGTTTTTTCTGTTGAGTGGTATTCATATCCTTACACTTCGGATATACTGTTATAAGAAGTGCCAGAAGTAACCAGGCAAATTTGAAATCTGAGAATGTGATACCGATACTTGTTTTTTTTTGACACATAATATCCTTACCAACCCTATTCTTGAATCTCCACTTAGTATAATTGTATTTTGTTTCAGTGAGTAAGTCTTCTGTGTACTCAATTTCTCCAGGTGTTTCTGCGGTGCCCTATCCAGCACCAACCATTAGTGTGCTGGACGTGTGCAACATTCGTTTTCCTTTCCCATAGTGTAAGTCATACGTATCCATGATTGACTTTTAGTTTGTTCTACATCTACGCCTATACTTTGCAAGAAGTCTTAAGATGAGTATTGGAGCATCTTTTGAGGCTATTCTGGGACATACATCTCCGTTTGAGAAATCAGGTGATGACATATGTGAAACTTACCGAAATATCAGTTTAATAAGTAACGCGTGCAAAATACTAACACGAATTCTTGGAAAAACTGGTAGAAGCCGACCTCGGGGAAGAGCAGTTGGAATTTCGTAGAAGTGTTGGAACAGGTGAGGCAATACTGACCCTACGACTTATCATAGAAGAAGGATTAAGGAAATGCAAATCTATGTTAGACCTGTGTTTATAAACTTAGAGAAAGCTTTTGACAAAGCTGACTGGAATACTCTCTTTCAAATTCTGAAGGCGGTAGGGCTAAAATACAGAGAGCGGAAGGATATTTACAATTTGTACAGAAATCAGATGGCAGTCTTAAGAGTCGAGGGGCATGAAAGGGATGCAGTGGTTGCGAAGGGAGTGAGACAGGTTTGTAGCATATCCCCGATGTTATTCAATCTGTATACTGAGCAAGCAATAAAGGAAACGAAAGAAGAATTTGGAGTAGGAATTAAAATCCATGGAGAAGATGTAATAACTTTGAGGTTCGCCGATGACATAATTCTGTGACAAACAGCAAAGGGCCTGGAACAGCAGCTGAACGGAATGGACGGTGTCTTGAAGGAAGGATATAAGATTAACATCAACAAAAGGAAAACGAGTGTAATGGAATGTAGTTGATTCAAATCGGGTGATGCTGAGGGAATTAGATTAGGAAATGAGACACTTAAAGTAGTAAATGAGTTTTGCTATTTGGGAACAAAATAACTAATGATGGTCAAAGTAGAGAGGATATAAAATGTAGACTGACAATGGCAAGGAAAGCGTTTCTGAAAAAGAGAAATTTGATAACATCGAGTATAGATTTAAGTGTCAGGAAGTCGTTCCTGAAGGTTCTTCTTGTTTAGAAAATAGAAGCTTTTCAAATGTGATGCTACAGAAGAATGCTGAAGATTAGACGGGTAGATCACATAACTAATGATGAGGTATTGAATACAATTGGGGAGAAGAGAAATTTTTGGTACAACTTGACTAGAGAATGAATCTGTTGCAAGGACTCGTTTTGAGCCATCGGGGGATCACCAATTTAGTATTGGAGTGAAGCGCGAAGGGTAAAAACCGTAGTCGGAGACCAAGAGATGAATACACAAAGCAGATTCAGACGATGTAGGTTGCAGTAGGTACTGGGAGATGATGAAGCTTGCACAGCGTAGAGTAGAATGGAGAGGTGCATGAAACCAGTCTCTCAACTGAAGACCACAACAACAACAACAACAACAACATGGATAGGTTATTTATTATACACCTCATTACCGCACCACGTGTCGACTGCGTTGCTACGGTTCTGTTTCTACAGTAGAAACTAGTCTTTTAAAAACTGATGCTGTTTCGGTACTGTGAGTGCAGCTGATTTATTAACAGTCAACCTTTACCCAATAAACAACACAGAAAGGTCGCGTCTAACGCAGCAAGCCACAGGTAGGAATTTAATGTCAGCCTGGAATGGCTGTTCAGTCGAAACCATTATCTTCAGTTCAGAAATATTAGTCACAATTGCGAATAATGTTGCCATCAGCTACATTAGCTATTGAAGGAATACCAACTGGTGGCACACGATTGCTTTTACCGCACCGATACTCTAAACAGGATTTTCCACTTTATTGAGCGCGGCCGGCTTAACCATCTCAGCCATCGTTACACGCTTCCACGATCGATTCAAACCTTCATATGCCGCAAGGTCCACCCTTCTTACTGTTTGCCGCTCTCCTGTATTCCTGCAACAGAATTAATGAGACAGACAGCGGGGATTGGCAAAAATGGCGACACTATTAATGTTGAACACGTTTTTCCCATTAATCCTGTTGCGGGAGTATAGGTAAAGCTACGGGCAAGTGGGGGCATGGACACTGTGGCATGTGGATGTTTGGATCGATCTTGGAAGCGTAAATGGATAGCTGAAATGGTTAAGACGACCACTGGCGATAACATGTGTCGCCAATGTGAACTCTTTCAATATAATGCAGCCGATATCAAAATTATTCGGAATTACGACTAGTATTTCGGAAGTTAATTACGGCTCCAGATCGTCAACAATATCTCTTCCGTCAGACATGCATGAATGCCTGAAGAAACATTGATTTTAAAAATAAACATTATCTTCTACCTAGTAAATTAGCGACTGCAGTCTTCAGCATAAAATGTATTAGCCCGGGTAAGCTAGTTTAAGTGAAAATGTGACCGTGCGCTTGCAGCTAACTTGCTGTCATTTTGTGTCCGTTGCTTTACAACGGCGCGCATCCAACCTGTAGTTATTAGAAAAATTCGACGTCATATATATATATATATATATATATATATATATATATATACACACATGTGTATGTGTGTGTGTGTATCACCTACCCGAAATTAAGAACTGCCTTCCGATTTTTTATTACTGCCACCCTAGTTTAAGCTTTAATTACAAGCGAACCAACCCCGGCCTATCGCTAAATGATTTACAGCAATAATTTTCTTGTTTCATTCTGCATTGGGCTATGAGGAGCAATTTGGTTTTAAAGTTCTATATATATTTTATATTGCAGTAATAACTGTCTGGTTTTCGACGTTTTCGCTACCAACTGCTTATTTCAGTAATATATAGCTTGAAATGTATTTGCCCAATGTTACAGAAGTTTAGTAGGTTATGGGGACATTTATTGGTAGCAGAAATCTCAAGTTACAGAATTTTTCAGTCACCCACAAAAAAATTCCTACTTTTTTTCTGAAATAACTGTCTCATCGCAGCATTAACAAATAACAGAAAGAGTGGGTTTGTTTTGAAGGTCTCTTTTGTAGTCTCAAGATGCTACAACCACTGTGACCGTACAGCGCGATATCGAATTGATAAAATGTGATGCTTAAGACAGATTCTGATTGTGCTGGACGGAGGAAATAACTGTGGGCGCAGTGGCGGAATCAGCTGCTATGTTGCCAATCACAAGCAAACCGTTTTCCAACTGCCCGGGATTTTGCGGCAACGATTCATTCACTCTCAGAGCCGCGCACGCTCTTAATCGCTAGTTCCAGCACGCACACAACCATCTTCAGTATTACCCTTTATAAAATCATTGCCATACTTTACTGTCACAGTGGTTGTAGCTGCTTACAACCACAAAAGTGACCTTCAAAAGAAACCCACGTTTCCTGTTATGTGCTTATCCTGGGATGATAAAAAGTTACTTTAGAAAAATCATAAGAATATTGTTGTGAATGATTGAAAAATTCTGTAAATTGAGATCTCCATTACCAATACCTCCGCCTGTAGCCTATTAAAATTTCGATAACACCGGACAAATACATTTCAAGCTGTATATATGATTCTCGGGCGAGATGTCGGGTGTCATAGTGAAAACTCTACAATATTTCATCAGCGCAACAGTGTACCGTAAACCAACACACACGGACTTATAGTTACAGGCCACCAGCTGTCACCATCCTTCGCAACGAAGTGGCGTACTTAGGACGTTGGTTCACAGAGCACGAGCCATATCAGACTCAGACAGGTTATCCAATGAGCTACTCCATCTGCGCACCACTTTCCAACAAAATGGATAGTCCGAACGGGAGATTCGCCGTGCCTTCTACCCGAAGCGGGTTATCCAACGTGAGGAACTGGAAGACGGCGAAGAACAAAAGGGCATTGTCTTCTTGCCATATATCTGCGGTGTCTCTTCAAAAATAGGAAGATTATTGAAGAGGCATAAAGTTAAATGTGTCTTTCGCCCACCGGCAAAACTCAGAGCTCTCTTGGGCTCATCTAAGGACAGCCTTGGCCTAAGAAGACCGATGTTTACGAGATTCCCTGTCGATGCGGCATGTCGTACATCGGACTTACTTGTCGCACTGCAGAAGAGAGATGTACTGAACACCGACGCTACACTCGTCTGGAACAACCAAAGAAGTCTGCAGTGGCCGAGCATTGTCTCAGTACAGGCCGTTCTATGAATTATCAACACACCAAAAATTCTCGCATCGACGAGTTCGTACTGGGACAGTGTTATTAAGGAAGCAGTGGAAGTAAATAGCTCGACACGGGCTTTCAGCTCAGTACAGCTTGGGATCCAGCAGTGGCCATATCGAAGTCGCATGGAGCAGAGAGGAGTACTATTGGTCATACGACGGATGACGATTCGCCAGCAACATAAATATTCTGTTGACAACGGGAGGATAGTCACGCGCCTACGCGGACGCGCATTTTTGCTTGCGGCGTCCGACAGAGGTCGCTGGGGCGGCCGATGGCAGCGCAGAGCAGCAGCGGCAGCCTCCACGCGTGCGCCGAAATCTTTGGTTCTTCATCCTGTAGGTGGCGTTGCTGTCCTTCCAGCTATCGGTTGATACCGTCGCTATTGGCTATCGAATTTGGCGCCTCCACGCATGCGCACTTCCTGCCTAAGACTGGCATAAATAGGGGGCTCTGGTCCTGCCTTAGCCCTCACTTGACCTTGAAAAGGCCTACGACCGTGTCTGGCATCCCGGTCTCCTGTTTAAACTCCAAACCTACGCCCTTCCTATCAACTACATCCGTCTGGTGGCCTCCTTCCTCTCCCGCCGCCCCTCCTACGTTACCATCCATCATGCCAATTCCCGCACCTTCTACCCCTCTGCCGGTGTGCCCCAGGGCTCTGTCCTCTCCCCTCTCCTCTACCTCCTGTACACGGCCGATATGCCCCAACCCCCCCCTCCAGTGCACCTCTTGCAATATGCTGATGACACCGCATTCCTCGCCCTCGCTCCTACCCTCCAACGGTCCCAACGCCTTCTCCAGAATCACCTTGACCTTTTTGCTGCATGGTGTAACCAATGGCTCCTGAAACTAAATCCTTCCAAGACCCAGGCAATCATCGTAGGTCGTACCACTCGCTCCTTCTGGCTCCTGGATTTCTCCCTTACTGTCTGCGCACGTCCTGTCCGTCTCACCCCCACCCTCACCTACCTTGGCCTCACCATTGACCGTCACCTCACCTGAATCCCTCATCTCCGATCCATCCAATCCAAAGCCCACAACCGCCTCCGCCTCCGCCTCCTCAAACTCCTCTCTGGCCGGACATGGGGGTTGCACCCCTCCACCATCCTCCACACCTACAAATCCTTAATCCGTCCCATCCTCTGTTATGCCAGTCCTGCCTGGATATCTGCCCCCCCCCCAAATTCTATCAGTCCCTCCAGATCCTTGAGCGTCATGCACTCCGCCTCGCCTTCCGTATCCGCCTCCCGTCCCCCACGCGGATCCTCTATGATCTCACTCCTTTCCCCCATCTGCTCCTCTTCCTCGAACATATCCGCATCCTCTACACCTCCCGCCGTCTTGAACCCCCTCACCCCCTGGTTGCTCCTCTCCTCTCCCATCCTTGCCCCCTGCCACGTCTTCACCGTTGTGTCCCCCCTACCCTCCATCTCTACACCCTCCATCTCCTTTCCCAAGGTGGCTTCCGTCAGCTCCCCCTCCCGGATGATGCCCTCTCTCCCTCCATTTATCCTTCCTATCAACTCTGATCCTCCCTCCCCCTCCTTTCCTCTGTCCTTTCCCTGGGCTCCCTCTTCCCCCCCCCTTCCGTCCTGTTTCCTCCCCACTACGGCTCTCCCTACCTCCCTTCTCCCCCCCAGTCCTTTTGTATTCCCCTCCTCTGCCTACCCCCCTCCCTGTCGCGTCTGCCCCCTACCCCTCTTATGGGTCCTCATCCTCCATCAGCTCCTTTCCCGGTTCCCCCCCCCCCCTTCGCTTTTACTCTCCTTTCCCCCCTTTTTGTTTTCCCATCTCCTGTCCAGTTTCCCCCCACCTGCTCTCGACTGTGGTGTCACCTTTGCCGACTTTTTCGTGCTGTGTTCTAGTGCCTATTCAGTGTTGTGTTGCGAACAGAAACCATGCTGTCGCTGGGTGTGAATTTTATATACTTTGCGAACAGAATCCAGACTGTCGCCGTGTTTTTTTAACTGTCTATTGTTTTCCCTGTCTGCTCCGTATGTATTTTTATTCGCTTCATCATCCCTCTGTTGCTTGTTTTAATTTCCCCATTTTCTTTTCACCTTGTTACTCACTAAGTCCCCGATTTTATCGCCTGTTTTTTTTATTATTATTTATTCTCCTGCTCTTTGTCAGAAAATCTGTAGGCTGCAGAGCGGCGTCCTAAGCTGCTGCCAGCCCGCCCCCTTTGGGGGGAATTGAAATTCAATAAAGAAAAAAAAAAAAAAAAAACCTGCCTTAGCAGTGTGTTCGTCGCACCTGAAGATGTCGGCCAGTTGCGCTGATGAAATATTGTGGAGATTTCACTATGACATCCAACGTCTCGACCGAGAACTATATATACAACATGTCCGGCGGGAAAGCCTCAAGCAACACACATTTCAAGCTATATAATATTGAACTGAGCTGATCGTAGCGAAGACACCGAAAACCGGACAATCTTTACTACAGCCTAAACGAAAGGTATATACTGAGTTTTAAAACCAAATTGCTCTTTACAGTCTAGCGCACAATAAAACTATAAATACATTGGTATAACTCATTCTGTGTTAGGTCTATTGCTTTGCCTGTAGTTAAAGCTTAAACTCGCGTCAACATAATGAAAAATCCGATAGTAAGTGTGCTCTTAGAAGCGCCCGAAATTCATACAGTTTCATTGAGTGTTAACTATGGTTAATGATGGCAGATGCTTCAGTTTATTGTACAGTTTAAAAAGACCTGCAATATTACTTGCACAGGGCACTGCTAGGGTCAGGTTGCCGATTGTTAATTATGAACTCGCTTGGGCCTGTTGCAGTTAAGTATCGTAAATTACGGCAGCAGGCAGCAGCGGGACGGGGCTGTCGCGACCCTCGTGACGCACCACAGCCGAAAATAACCCGTGGACCGGCGGCACGCGCACGCAAATATTTCATTACGGGCGGGTCGATGCGGCGAGGCGAGGCGAGTCCAGACGGCGACGAACGCCCGCCGGATGCAGCCGCGGGGCCTGGGGCTCCGCCCCGGCTGTTTACCCGAGCACCTCGGTCACCGGATACGGCGAGCGGCTGCCACCCAGCCATTTCAGTGGAGTCTCATTCACCTGACGCCACGCAGTCGCTAATTAGGACTAGGCTTCTCTTTCGCACTTCTCCCTCGAGTTCACTCTCGTTTCAGAAGACTGCTCTATTAACTGGTGGTTGATTTACGATGCGATAAATGTTTAGGAACTGGAGAACTGTAGAGTCCGACCTGCACACCTGCAAATTTACATTCAAACCGAATACGTTAATTCCATCCCGTTTACGCGTAAGTGCTACCAACTCAATTTTTCGAGAGATGTTCAGGGGCTACACTCTATATCTTTTTAAAAGTCTTTGATTGGTTTGTTGATGCCCTATACCTTCTCTTATCTTATGGTTATCTTTAAACCTCAACACAGCTGCTGCACCTAATAGCCATTCGTATAATGAACGTGGATGTGCATGTATAGGTATGTATGCATGTTCCACATCTCCTTCAGAACCACAGATTATGATGTTTCAATTGTGGGGCTCTCACCTGCGTAGTTATCAACGCCCGTACAAATTCCCAATCTTTGCTCAGCCCAATCCCGCCACTTTCATGACTGATGATGACACGATGGGGATAACACAAACACTCAGTCATCTCGAGGCAGGAGAAAATCCCTGACCCCGCCGGGAGTCGAAACCGGGACCCCGTGCTCAGAAAGTGAGAACACAACCGCAAGACCACGAGCTGCGGACAACTGAACCTCCGTACCCATTTCAAGCAAAAATGTGTCACTTACCGTCACTTACAATTTGTACAGAAACCAGATGGCAGTTGTGAGAGTCGAGAGGCCTGAAAGGGAAGCAGTGCTAGACAAGGAAATGAGACAGGGTTGTAGCCTATCCCCGATGTTATTCAAAGTGGCTTTGAACACTATGGGACTTAACTTCTGTGGGTATCAGTCCCCTAGAACTTAGAACTACTTAAACCTAACTAACCTGAGGACATCACACACATCCATGCCCGAGGCAGGATTCGAACCTGCGACCGTAGCGGTCACGCGGTTCCAAACTGACGCGCTTAGAACCTCAAATTGTACACTGAGCAAGCAATAAAGTAAACAAAGAAGAATTTGGAGTAGGAATTAAAATCCATAGAGAAGAAGTAATAACTTTGAGGTTCACCGATGACATTGTAATTCTGTCAGAGACAGCAAATGACCTGGAAGAGCAGTTGAACGGAATGTACGGGGTCTTGAGAGAAGGATATAAGATGAACATCAACAGGAGCAAGACGAGTATAATGGAATGTAGACGATGTTGAGTGAATTAGGTTAGGACATGAGACATCTAAAGTAAGAGGCGAGGTTTGCTACTTCGGGTGCCAAGTACCTGGTGATGGTCGAAATAGAGAGGATATAGACTGTAGACTGGCAATGACAAGGAAACTGAAGAAGAGATTTGTTAACATCCGGTATAGATTTAAGTGGAGGAAGTATTTCCTGAAAGTTTTTGTTTGGATTGTAGCCATGTATAGAAGTTAAACATGTACGATAAATTGTTTAGACAAGAAGAGAATAGAAGCTTTCGAAATGTGGTGCTACAGAAGAATGCTGAAAATCAGATGGGTAGATCACGTAAGTAATGAGGAGGTACTGCATAGAATTGGAGAGAAGAGAAATTTGTGGCTCAACTTGAATATAAGAAGGAATCGTTTGGTAGGACACGTTCTGAGACACCAAGGGATCACCAATTTAGTATTGGAGTGAAGCTCGGAGGGTAAAAATCGTAGAAGCAGACCAAGGGATGAACACACTAAGTAGGTTCAGAAGGATGTAGGTTGTAGTACTTATTCGAAGATGAAGAGGCTTCAACAGGACAGAGTAGCATTGAGAGCTGGACCAAACCAGTCTCTGGACTGAAGACCATAATAACAACAGATAGGTTATGCTCAGTAGTTGAACTTGATTCAGGCTACCCTCCTAATCCTTCTTTTATCGAAAAGAAAATATTGTTTCTGTACAAGTATTTTCAAACATTATGTTCAAATCTGCGGGACAATTCAGTTCGATACTGTGTTACGTAACTTGGCTACAATACAACAATGCTACTTGCGGTTATTTCAACTATTTCCATCATGAAGTAATCCATTTATTCCTTATCTCGAATGGGGCAAAGACCAGCAATGTCGTGCTTTGTCTTATTTTGTAGGATAAAACCCCGCAATTTTTGTTTTAATTAAACTGTAAATTTCTCTGTAATTAACAACCGACAGAGCAGCAATTTGGACGGGATACAGATAACAATAAAACGTATGACTTCAATCGCGACAAAATCTGCTTCTCATCGACCACATCATTAGTAAAACTGAAAACTACGTTAAAATTGGGGGGCCTTACCCCATTCTACCATACGACATTTCATGCAGTTCACTCTGCAGACATGAGCAGGTAGTTCGAATGCAGTTTGTGTGCTAGCAGTTTAGTGTCTTGGCAGAGGAATAGAACAATTTGAAGATACTTGGCAGTTTTCGATAACTGCAATGGCAAATTTTAAACGGGAGGAAGGGAGTTCATATGTGTCATGTGACACGGTATGCTTGCCATAGCAGCAGTAGACGTTTTACACACAATCGGAATCTATCGAAGAATGCAGGAGTACCAAAGCTGTACAGAATTTACACGCGAATAAATTTGCTGAAGTGTGCAATACATCAGTGGGTTCTTCCCCGTCTTCTTCACTCTTACCTGGTTCCATAATTAATAAATTCATTCATCCCAATTTAAAGGGGATACACATATTTTTTCATCTAATGTTCCAAATATCGGACCGAAGTTGTAGGTAACGTTAATTGTTAATAATAGTAATACTTTTTACTTACTAATACATTGAGATAATAGTGTTTCTGCGTACCGAAACATTGTAATTTCATTTGATGGTAATCGATAGACTGTATTAATCTTATAGGATTATACCAATGTTGTCAGTCAAGACGTTTAATGTTACCAGTATTTTTGGGTGTTACTTATGAAGCATTTGCAGAATCCATAGGAAACTGGTTGGCGCAGGTGTCGGCATGGCAATTACAGAAATAAGGTCATTTAAGCAGTCCGAGGAAGCCTAGGCCTGTCACGGCAATCCTGCCGTTTCACGGGCTAAACAGGGGTCTTAGGGGATGAGCCGAGTGTTTTCTCCATCGGCGGACTCCAGAAATGTTGTCATGAACGTAATTGGAAGCAGTACATCGACACAAGTGCGCCACTATCCCATATGAATAACTGTCGCTTTTTAGCAGGGATATTGGTAGCTTATCATATGAGGCGGGGACTATGTCAGGCACTGCTGCCCCATGTGTCAGCAACCACCCACCACGAGTCGTTCCAGCCGCCAATTCCACACCATCTTCTAGCACCAAGACCTCCTTCTAGGACTCTGTGGCTTTCCTGTGGTGGTCCATTTCCAGGCGAACTGCAACAGTGTCTTGGCTCTTGACCAAGGCACAATGGGTCTTCATTAGGGGGGTACATTGCCCCGGCACCTCGCCCTGCCACTCGCAGTGGCGGAATTTCCCACCAGGAGGCTGACATCCTCTGAAAGCGTTCTGCAAGCTTCTGCCCCACTGACACCATCTGAAGGCAGCCACTGGACATCTAACTGAGTCGCGTACTGCTAACTGGCCAGAAGGTGTCAAGAGTCCTGCTAACTGGCCAGAAGGTGTCAAGAGTCCTGAGAGCATACACCACAGCCCGTGCGGCTACTGAACCACGTGCCTAGAGGGGCTTCACCAACACAACACGCCATATGAATATAGGCACATGTTTTATAGTAATAAAGTGACTCACTATTAGTACTGTTTGACTAAGATCCAATCAGCAAGCTTCCAGTCAAAACCCTCTGCTGCCACCCAGCGATTTGGAGAGCTGACCTGTCTCACTCTGGGTCCAGTTTAGCTGGTGTCACAAGTGCGATCGACAACATCCACAACGGTCATCTCCAAAGGAAGAACATGACTCAACTACTGCAGAGTTGCTGCATGCGATGAGATGATGGCAGTCTGTCGTTTATATTCTTTATTACCGTGGGTGTCATGGAGAATGTATGGGATTTTGCCAAGTGTGTAATTGTATTGTAAGCTCAGCATGAGTGTATAATGTGGTAACCACGTGTAGCAGTTCAGTGGGGGAAGCTGAGTGCTGTCAAGAAGTATTATTGTTCTCAGTGTGTAAAGCAATAGGTATGAGCAGTCATTCAGGCAGAGTAGTTAAGGTACAGTAAGAAGTATTATGACAGCGTCACAGTTAATTGTCTTTCTCACAATCTGCCCTTTTTATGACACCAGAATTTGAAAACTGCAAGAGACGAGTGTTACTTTGTGCGTTTGGCAAGGACAATATGTAAAATAGTGAGAAGTGTTGGGACAGTGGCGTACTTAAACGTCTTCATCGTTCATGTTTGTCTGTGAGATTGATAGAGGCTAATGACATCGTGATCAGCACCACCGGGAGCAGGGCTTTCAACAAGACAAGTTGCTACCAATGAAGATGTGGTAAAAATTGTAACAGCCGATGTGGATAAGATGCAAGCTGACAATGCGAAGTTACACAAGAGACTGAAAGCACTTCAGGCTAAAGAAAAGGAAATAGCTTCCTGCAATTCTCCACAGTATGCGTAGGAGAGGCCTCGGAGACTCAACGAGTGGCGGATTGAAAATGGGGCTCAGTAGATGAGGAATAGGAAGATTTTACATAGGATGGAAAGCAGGGAGAGGAATTTAGAGCAGAAGGAGAAAGCTGAAACAATGAGGAAAAAGTTTGTGTTTCGTTTATCTGCTCTCGCAAGACACCAAACTACCGATGAAATAGTTAAGCCCGTCAGTTCTGTGAACGTTAAGACGGAACTGAATGATTGTCAGGACGCTCTTTTGAGTAGGCCAATTGAGAGAATTAATTAAGAGGGTACAAGCATTGTGCAAATCCGTGGGAGTTTATGCTGTATACAGTGTGATAACATTGTGGATGTCTAAGACAATAATGTAGAAGTATCAGCTCCGATATCAGGTGGAACTGTGGTGTCTGAAGTATATGTAATGCCGGACAGAGTGAATGTGGGCTGCACAAAAGGGCAAAAGTGTATAGATAATAACACGGGTGAATTAAGAGTAGTAATATCTACGTCACTGGACGACAATGGATGTTATTTAGAGTTCGTGGACCCTGGGCCAGATGTACAGGGAGTTACATGTGTCACTGATTTTTATGGCATCCCGAGTGAAACTGCTGACGACGATGATATAGTAGATGCCACGGAGACTGCACAGGAACCTGCTGAGTTTATAGTTGTGTTGCAAATGTTATGGAAGAAACGGATAGACGCATACATTTTCTCAGAAGCGGGGTGGAGGTAGCAAGAGGACAGATATTCACGATGTCAGTGATCAGGCCTACGGGGTTGAATCTTTTGAGGAGTGGGCCAAGAATGTGTAGCGTGAGCTATAGGTCACAGCCTTGCAGAGCAACCTGCTGACGCATGCTACGAGGTGTTTATAACACTCCCGCAGTCTCAGATAGGCATGTGTGTAATGTATTTCAGACTGATAGACAGACTGGGATGCAAATGTTTTTATTGGAAAAACGCGTCCTCCCCCCCTTTGGCACATCAGCAAATTGTGTAAAAGCGCCGGCCGCGGTGGCCGAGCGGTTCTAGGCGCTTCAGTCCAGAACCGCGCAACTGCTACGGTCGCAGGTTCGAATCCTGCCTCGCGCATGGATGTGTGTGATGTCCTTAGGTTAGTTAGGTTTAAGTAGTTCTAAGTTTTAGGGGGCTGATGACCTCAGATGTTAAGTCCCATAGTGCTCAGATCCATTTGAACCATTTGTTAAAGTAGCTGCGCATAACATCCATAGGTCACTGAGTCATTTGAAAGAAGAGTTTTACATCCAGCTACTTTTACACAATCTGGCGATGCCCAAAACGGTGAAACGCGTTAATGAAACAAATAACTTTGCAACCCAGATGGTCTTTTCATCTGAAATAATTCTAAACGGTTACTGTACAAGCCGGGCAGGATCGAATGGTCTAAATTCCAGGTATAATGTAGGTGAAGGGTACGACGCAAACCTGTGAGTAAGCTTTCCGTCTACAGTCATGTCAAAATTAACCTTCGACGACGCACAGTGAAACTTAGAGGGACGAATGTCGAGATAGGGAAACCTGTACCCGGTGAACTGCTGTCGCAAGGTTTGTCCTCCTTAAGGGGCAAGCTAGTTAATCTACATCAATACCACTTAAGCTTAATTGTCTGATATAGTCGTACATGTCACGAGCTAATTTCTGTGGGTGAGCAGGAGTACCAGAAGGCCGAGTATGTCAGGAGTATTAACACTACGATGAGAGACACAAATGGGACTACCTGTGTGAGTGGTAGTACCATATGTTATTTATGTGTGGGTGTAGGCCGGTAATATGTTTTCTAGGAAGGCATAAGGGGAATTGTGGTCGCAGGGGCAAGGTTCCTAATGAGGTTCCAAATCAACGGCTTAATGTTCACCAAAGAGACAAAAGAGATGTTGAGCATAAGAGTAATAGAGGCTGATCATGTGCTGTTGAAGGACACTTGTTCAGTATGATTTTTTTACGAAGGAAAGCGTTTTTCAGTATCATTCGTTGATGTAAGTGGATAGTGGGAAGTAAAATATAATGATTGTATGCCTGACACTATATAATGGGCAACAATTAGAAATGTATCTCGTAGCTTCGAAGTGATTGTCAGGGTACTGAGAATGGAATAGGTACTTTGAAAAGTGTGACGGGTTGTTAAATGGTGTAGAAGCAGTTTACAAGATGGAGTTAGCAGGATTCTCATAGACGAACTTATTTTACATTTTCTCATGACAGCCAGTGGTCTGCTAACTAGAGTGACCAAGATGGGGCCTTTAAGTTGTCGGTGAAGGTCTAAAGCGCTAGACGAGCATAGATGCAGAGGTTCTTTACAGTTTTTTAACTTTGTGATTCGAGTTGCCTAGAACTAAAGAAGTGAAATGTTTTTTAATATGTTGTGCATTATTTCCCCTGCGTGTTGAGTTTTGTTGCAGACTGGTACAAGATACAGACTTAAGAGTTGGGTCTTCCAAGGGAGGGAGGTATTGCAGTGAAACACCATTTCTTGGGCGCTCCTGTGGGAGCATAGGGTGCAGCATTTGCAGAAGCCACAGGCGGCTGACGAGCACCGGGTGGCAGCATGCTTGTTATAGTGACAGCGTTGTTCATGAATTGCGACACAGACCAGCAGACCAGGCGGGACACGGAATTCCTGCCAATGACGCACTTAGACAGGTATCTTAGGTAAGATGCCGAAGGGCTTTCCGCCGATAGGCCACATAAATGTTGTCAGATACGTCCAGTCGAAAGTAGTACATCGGCACAAACAGTTGAGCCATAATCCCACAGAAATAACCGTCACATTTTAGCAAAGATGTTAGCAGCCCGTCAGACTACTAGGGGGCTACACCTGACACTGCTGCACCACAGGTCAGCAAGCAGTCATTACGTGTCAGGTCGCCGCCATTGCTGGACAATCTTCTAGTGTCGGTGCCTCCCTACTGGTGGAACGCTACAAGGTCAACTCCACCAGCGTCTAGATTCCTCCCCAGGGAGAAGTGGATCTTGAAGTGGTACATCGGCAAAAGCAAGTGCGCCACTATCCTGTATAAATAATCGTCACATTTCAGCATACATATTCACAACCTGGCATACCTAATTCAACGAGGGAGCTACAACAGGCACTGCAGCATCATGGTTCAACAAGCAGCCACCAAGAGCCTGGCCAGCTGTCCCAACCCCAGCATTTTCTAGCACCGGGCTCTCCTCCACCAAACTTTCCCTCGTCAGCTTGGGGCCTCTCCACTGATGGATCACTTCCAAGCTCATTCCAGCAGCAGCACATCTCCTGCCCAGGAGGCAATGGGTCACGTCCGTGGTAGTACAGCCACCTTCCCTTCTAGAGGCAGGATTTCCCACCAGGAGGCTGGCATGCTCCGACAGTGTTCCGGCTGTACTATGTGCCGCCGATGTTACCCGGAACCATTCACCGCACGCCTAACTGGGTCGCATACTGCTAGCTGTCCAGTGGACGTCAACATTCCTGGGAGCATACGCCACGGCCTACTGTATAGACGCCAGCAGACACTGTGCAGTATGCGCATGCTGCACCATTTTGCCAGAAGGAATGGCTGCTAGACTGTTTTGTATGAATGTGTTATAATAAAGTGACTCACATTTAATGATGGTTTACTAAGCTGAAGCTGCCATCAGCCTGCTCCCTGCGACAAACCTCCGTCGCCGTCCTCTCAGGTGCAGAGGTAACAGGTCACCTTCAGAAGTATCACCATAACTAGCAAGAAGATATCACAAATGCACGTCTACGTGCTACTCACAGTGCAGCCACGACGTGCGCCCAAGTATAGCGTCCGAAGCCCAGATATCTGCATCATGTTTAGAGCTGATGCTTAACATTTACTACAGGCTTTTAACTGGAATTTACATTGGAATGGAAAAACTTGTAGAAGCCAACCTCGGGGAAAGTCAGTTTGGATTCCGCAGAAATATAGGACATCGGAGACACTACTGACCGAACAACTTATCTTAGAAGATAGATTACGGAAAAGAAAATCTCCCTTTACAGCATTTGAAGCCTTAGAGAAAGCTTTTGAAAATGTTGACTGGAATGCTGTCTCTGAAAGTCTGCAGGTAGAAGGGGTAAAATACAGGGAATGAAAGCCAATTTACAATTTATTCAGAAACCTGATGGCAGTTACAGGAATTGAGAGATATGAAAGAGAAGCAGTGGTTGAGGTGAAACAGGGTATAAGCCTATCCCCCATATTATTTAGCCTGTATGTAAAGTATGCAGTAAGGGAAAGGGAAGAAAAATTTTGTGAAGGAATTAAAACTCAGATATAAAACATAAAAATTTGGAAGTGTGCTGATGACAGTGTAATTCTGTCAGAGACACCAAAGGAACTCGGACAGCCGTTGAACATAATGGACAGCGTCTTGAAAGGAGAATGTGAGATGAACATCAACAAAAGCAAAAGAAGGATAAGTGGGTGTAGTAAACTTAATCAGGTGATAATCTGGGAATCAGATAAGGAAACGAGACACTCAAAGTAGTAGATGATTTTTCCGTACTGACGATTGCTGAAGTAGAAAAGGTATAAAACAGACTGGAAATGTGAAAAAAAAGCATTTCAGAAGAAGAGAAATTTTTTAACACCGAATACAAATTTAAGTGATAAGAAGTCTTTTCTGAAAGCTTTTGTATGGAATGTAGCTATGTATGGTAGTGGAACAGGGACGATAAATGGTTTGGACATGAGGAGAATAGAAGCTTTTGAAATGAGGTGTGCTACAAAGTAATGCTGAAGATTGTATGGGTAGACCACTTAACTAATGAAGAGGTACTGAATAGAAGTGGTGATGGTGAGGGGGCAGGGGGGAGGACAAGAAATTTGTGGCACAGCTTGACTAACGAAAGTAATGAGTTGATAGGACTCATTCTGAGACGTCAACGAACCCAGTTTAGTACTGGATGGAAGTGTGAGAAGCAAAAATTGTAGAGAAAGACCAAGTCATGAATACAATACACAGATTCCGAAGGAAGTAGTTTGCAGTAGTTACCTGGAGATGAAGAGGCTTGCACAGGATAGAGTGGCGTGGAGAGCTGCATCAAATCAGTCTTCTAACTGAAGACCACAGTAACAACAACTATTGTTTCCGTTTCTCGGTACTTGTTGAAAGTAACAACACAGCCAAAAGCTGCTCTATTAGCGAATATCGTCGGGAGAAATAATGTAACACACGTCACATGAGAAAACATTGATTGCTGTTATTATTTTCCATCGTTGCCTCCTCTTGACTGGCAATTCATTGTTAAATAACTCATAGCTTATAAGTGCAGGCTTAGAGTAGTCTAGACCAAGGATTGTCCAGAGCTCCAGCATCGAGGAACCCTTACTTTTCACGGTTAAAATGCGATTCGACTTCATAAATCATTGGTGTCAAAATTATATCTGAACTAACGGAATTTGGCACATAGTGGGGCCCACTGAACGTACAATTAAATGAGAACAGAATTACTCAGTGATATAAGGCTTTCTCACGCTAACAAGTGGGTTTTGTTACTTTTGTAGCACTGCGTATGGTTTACTGACATTATAAACACGAGGAAATAATACGAGTTGTTTGTTGGCAACATTACCGGATCCTTATCACGCGGTTATTCAATCTACCAACATGTTCAGTAACATTCAGAATGCAGCTCTGAGCACGAGTGCTGAAATGTGACCACTAAAGTTTGCAAAACTTGGTGACAGACAGCTTCGTGGATGCGGAAGGCCAGTTTAACACTGATCATGCTCGAAGTGATACCTAACATCACATCATGAAACATAGAAGTCTTTGAATCTGCAGGTGGACATCTACCAAGAATTGTGAGACACCACATCAAAGTCTGTGTGGAAGTGCAGCTAATCTATGTTCACCATCCGCTGACAAAGTGTCCTATATACCAAACTACTCACTGAAATGACTTTCTCATTCTGTAAATTACCACATATTGTCACAAACGTTCACAAGTTACCTCAGTTTCAGAAACATTTAATAGTTTAATATCGTTAAATTTTTCCTTGTTCTCAATAACTAAAAACGACAGAGCCATCTATTTCAAGCGTAATGACGCGTTCATCCCTAAATTTTGAAATTCTGTGATAGCTACTGACTAATAAAATGTTTGTGCGCCTAAGCCAACGCTGTTATACCGCAGAATATGTGACTATTCGCAGTATATCTGGATAAAGATAATGTGTTACCCTTGAGAAATGAGAAATTGTAAAGTTTTTAAACTGTCGTAAAATACCTTTCAGTTTATTAACATCACAAACAATATTTCCGCGGACCACTTATTTAATTTACGATGTATTTAATCAACAATATAGCTATCTATTAGTGAATATCATTCACTCTTTGCATACATCGGAATCAGTGTGAGTGACGCGTATAGATATGGAAGCATGTGCATGCACCTATCTGTGCTAAATTGTGGAGGTCGTGTCAGTATAAACAGTACGACGGGTATACTTCAGAATTATGATTTAAAAATGACGTTTTGTCAGCAGCTTCTGTCAGGCAGCCCTCAGTAGTAACAACGAAGCATGGGCAATAGGCAGATAAAAGTGTATAATGTGCGAGTACAGATGGCGTACCCTTTATCAACAAAAATGCGTTTCGCTCTTTGTAAGTGAATCCTGTCACATGTATTTTAGCAGAATTCTCTACATATGTGTCTTTGGCCTAAAAATCACACGTCAAACCTCTCACTTTGTTTCCTCTACTCGCCTGTGTACGATGGCTATACGTATGACGAAGTCAAAGAGTCATATCACACTTTGATCATACGTTGATACGTGATATTCACTGACATTCAGGCACAATCAGTATTTCATCGGAGCCTAGAGGGGTATAAATTCTTTCCACCGGGAAATCCGAATATCATATGAACTCAAAACACCACGTTTCAATATAAAATGAAAAACAATTTTCGTCTAAGAATAACTTTCATATGCAAATATTGATACTATTTGTAGTCTGAATTTACTTTTATATTCACGGTGAATCATAACTGCACCTACAAACTTTCAGAGGTGGTAGTATGGATTAAAAAAAAAAGATCCAGCAAACACGGGCTTTAAATTGCCTTCGTGAAGATCTATCAGCCATTGTTCATCTCCGCTACCGTAAAAAACATGTCTGCTACTGCAGAAATGCTCGTAAGTTTTAAGGTATGCATGTTCACAGACAATTTTCTTGCTTTGTTCCATACTGTCACTTTTGAAAGTTTGTCGATGAAGTTCTGGTTCACTCTGTGTGGCAAGAAACGCATACTAATAACAGTAACTTAAAGAAAATGAAGTGTAGGTTAGGGCTGGTCTACACGTAGCGTTTTGCCGTCTGGTTCAAAACATTACGTGTAGACCAGGCTTTAAGGTAATGCGCTAATGTAGCTATATCAGACATTTAATTAAGTAACTGTTATCCTGTTACAGTTGCCACAAAATTAAACAAGCTTACAAAAACATTACCCAACACCAGCAAGAAAGAAATCAAGTCAGGACAGATGCACATAATTACATGAAACCGGGGACACAGATGCGTAATTATCGTGTCATTTGCTTTGGTTAACAAGCTTTCTTTTACGCCTTTACAGATCCAGTCCCGGATCACAAATGTTTGTTTGTCGGGTTATTAATTTCGGTCAATGAAGAGCGTCTACAAAGCTAAAAATAAACTTACAGGTGTAGCTTGACATACAGTGATTCCAAATTACACAATAAAGTACTGAATCAAAATTCGTTACAATCATATTTGACAACAACTCCATGCCTTGGAACATGCTGAATACTACACAATTCGTGTCATTGCGTATTTTGATTGCATACTCATATTAATTGGAAATACAAGCTTCGTCAAAAAATTTGAGATTTTGAGTACCTTATACATAATTACGTCATTCACGTTGACAATGGTAACGAAGTTCATGCTTGCCACGGTGGCCGTGCGGTTCTAGGCACTTCAGTCCGGAACCGCGTGACTGCTACGGTCGCAGGTTCGAATCCGGCCTCGGGCATGGATGAGTGTGATGTCCTTAGGTTAGTTAGGTTTAAGTAGTTCTAAGTTCTAGGTGACTGATGACCTCAGATGTTGAGTCCCATAGTGCTCAGAGCCATTGGAACGAAGTTCATTCCCCTGCAGCGACGAGTGACGTGACTACACTGTGGCACGCTTGTTGTCATTCTGATCCCGACAATCGGTCATTTCACCTTGTCATTGCTACTTTACAGCGCACTAACGGGAAGTCACGACTAGCCTTACACTACTTCACGCTCCAGTAAGAGAGAAATAGTGGACGAGTGCGAAGCGACCACTGCTTACAATTTATGAGATTCATCATACTCACGGAATTACTGCAGGAACGAAGAAAGTCCGTTATCGCCGATGGAACAGTGCCACCTTGGCATATGAAGTATGCAACTCGTGCATTGGAATCGTAGCCGCTCCGTTTCTGGCTCTAGCAGGCAGTCAGCTGGAGCGACAACAACAAACGGTACGTGTGGCCACTACCGCCGCCCATGGGAAGCGGCGGAAACAGCGGTGCGTCGCTACAGACTGATTTGACGTGGTGGTGGAAGTGTCAGTAAGGGGGGAGGGGTGCTGACCATAAAGGTTTTGGATGATCAGTTGCTAAAGTGACACAAGGAAGACGGTTCTCGGCGTATTCAGGTTCGAGGGCGTCGTGGAGCTGTTGTGCAGGACTTGTATGGACGACAAACTGGTGGAGCGGTTGCTGTCTTTCCCGGCCGGACGCACAGCAACTGCAGTGGAGGTGAAGGAACGGCTTCTGCGTATCATAAAGGCCTCCACCTAAGTGCCTTCAGTGATAATGATGGCTATGTTACTGAAGCACTGACCCTCTCCCCCACACACAAAATGCCAAAGGGTAACGTTTCATCATTTACTACTTTTTAAGTGTTCATGAAATAAAACTGCAGCATCAGGCACGACTTTTTAATTTATGACTTCCTCACTACCAAGGCCATTCATACACGAATTTTGCAAACTGCCCAATGGCCGAGTGTCAAACATTGTAAACTATGTTGTAACCCATTGTTGTCAGTGTAGTGTAATACTGAGTTCCTTCAGTATTTGGATTTGTTCTGTTACTACCTGTTCCAGCCCACGCGTTGCTGTGGCCCACTCTGTTTAATGGACAAGAAAGCAAAGGAAGTGTAGGTTTCTAATATGTACGGGAATTAGATATACGTCCTAATCACCTTCTGCGACCTATCCTTATCCCACTCCTCCTCCCCCTTTCTTCGATCAGTTAATCCTTCTTCTCCTCTCTCCATGACCATCACTTTCTCTCTCTCTCTCTCTCTCTCTATCTCTCTCTCTCTCTCTCTCTCTCTCTCTCTCTCTCTCTCTCTCTCTCTAACCATCTTCTCAATCCCATCTCTCTTGAACTAATCCTGCCCCTCTCTCTCCCCCTCTCCCTACCCATCACATCCTCCCTCATTCCTTCGTCCATCTTCTCATCCTCTCTCTCTCTCTCTCTCTCTCTCACTATCCATCATCTCTTCCTCCCTCTCTCTGCATCGGCCACTCTCGTTCCCCCTCTCTCAGTTCATCACTTCCTGCCCCTTTCTATGTTCATCTTCTCGTCCCTCACTCTCTCCACCCTCTCTTGCCCTTTCCCTCTGCCCATCTGCTCAATTTCCGCTTTCTTTGCCTATTTTTAAGCCATTAATATTTGCCCTAAGCCAAGTTGACCTCCAACTGGACAGAGATGAGGACCTACCTAACTAACGGTGACATATCTGGGGATCTTGCTGGTCACGGAAGTAACTCAACTTTCCACAGGCAGTACGTAGAAGAACGCGCCATGTGTGGACGAGTACAGTCCTGTTGAAAAATGGCAACATTGTTCTTTAGCATCAGTTGTAACAGATGAGGACGCAAAACGTCTGTAACGAAACGTTGAGCCTTTACAGGTCTGTCAATTACTATCAGCCGTCACCTGATGTGATCCCCTATAGCTCCGCACACAATGACGCCGGGCGTGAAAATCCTATTCCTTTTCAAAACACTGGAAAAATGAGACCTTCTGGTTGCTTTACTTTTGTCGTCAGGAGTGTGCGTAATCTCCACGAATGGAGGAAAGGGGGCAAACTAACTCACTGTTCCCATCACATGACCGCAAAGCAATCTGTACTGCGCAAATCCCATCACTGCTTAGGACAGCATGAAGTCAGAGTGTTGGTGTGGCAAGCCGGAAACTCAAAATTGTGGTTCGCGGCGATTTTTGTAAAAGCCGGCTGCAATGAACTGCGTAGATTCATTCTGATGTGGGTAGGGTAGTAGTGGTAATGAACCCAGGAGTACTGTTTATTTTGCTTGTCGTACTGGGCGGCCGCATTTGGGCACGAGGATAGCCTGGGGCAATCTCTTTTTTGTGGCACATCAATGTCGACGTCGGTATCGCCGGAGCGTCCGTTGCAGCACTGGCGTAAACCGCGGCTGCACTGTTGAAGCTTACTGTAACACTCGTGGGAGGTTGTTGTTGTTGTTGTGGTCTTCAGTCCTGAGACTGGTTTGATGCAGCTCTCCATGCTACTCTATCCTGTGCAAGCTTCTTCATCTCCCAGTACCTACTGCAACCTACATCCTTCTGAATCTGCTTAGTGTACTGATCTCTTGGTCTCCCTCTACGATTTTTACCCTCCACACTGCCCTCCAATGCTAAATTTGTGATCCCTTGATGCCTCAAAACATGTCCTACCAACCGATCCCTTCTTCTAGTCAAGTTGTGCCACAAACTTCTCTTCTCCCCAATCCTGTTCAATACCTCCTCATTAGTTACGTGATCTACCCACCTTATCTTCAGCATTCTTCTGTAGCACCACATTTCGAAAGCTTCTATTCTCTTCTTGTCCAAACTGGTTATCGTCCATGTTTCACTTCCATACACGGCTACACTCCATACAAATACTTTCAGAAACGACTTCCTGACACTTAAATCTATACTTGATGTTAACAAATTTCTCTTCTTCAGAAACGATTTCCTTGCCATTGCCAGTCTACATTTTATATCCTCTCTACTTCGACCATCATCAGTTATTTTACTCCCTAAATAGCAAAACTCCTTTACCACTTTAAGTGTCTCATTTCCTAATCTAATCCCCTCAGCATCACCTGATTTAATTTGACTACATTCCATGGGAGGTAAATATGATGAAATGAGTTTTATCTCTAATGTAACATTTAACTGAAGATTAACCTTTGAGACATCTTAATTTCCACCTAATGTTTACCGCCAGTATCATTAACTTTAATAGCACCATCAATGTTATTTGTTTGCCAGTTTAAATCGATAATTCGCGACGAACACAGTATGTATTTGCTGCTGAATAGCTCATTAGAGATTGGTTCAGTTCCCACTCCGCCAAGTGCCAAAATTCTTTATCAACCGTTGATTACACAGGTATTGAAATCAAACGGTCCAATTGCTATTTTATTATAGTTTTGTTTAAATAACTGGTTTTGATTAATTTACGAGGCATTTGTAAGAGTAAATAGGTAATGTAAGTCAGTTGTCAAACCGAAAGATAGTCTGATACCAGAGTGCTTTAGTACTCTTAGTACTATCCGATCATTACTCCGACACTTACTGGCGAACCTAAATTTAAACCGAGACTCACGGCTCGGGTGACACTTTACATTGTTTGCATTAAAAAGACCTTTTCTAGAGACGGAACTAACTGAAAAAGACTAAAGAAGTAGGATCTTTTCAGGACAGATTTTCGATTTGGAATTTTAGGTTCAGAACTTACGCAGTGAGCCACCGAGGATGTTGAATGGTTTTTCCACAGAAAGCATGCTCACATAATAAAATGTGTAAGTCTCTATTACATGCAACGTTTCCAAATGGAGTCGTCGTTTTCAGTTGGTGTCGTTGGATTCCGTGTTTCTTTCAGTCTGCTTGAAGTTCGTTGTTGAACATTACATATTAAATTTTTAGTAAAGTTAGTGAACCACCTCAGAATTTGCATCAATATTAAAAGAAGCAGGATCACATCCATTTCAAATATAGTATCTAACTGGCTCAGAAAACTAGTGTCGCACTGGTATTTACAATTTCCAGTCTTCCAGTTGTCTATCATCTCCTCCCCCTCTTTCTGCCTATCTTACCCTCCCTCCTCTCTGCCCAACTATTCTGCCCCCCTGCCTGTGTTCATTAGTTCCCGCCAACAAGTTCTCTCTTTCGGTCTATCCCTCTCTCTACCCATAATTCCCATTTTCACCCACTCATCCCACCGTAATGGGAGGTTGGAAGTTTTTACCCCCCCCCCCCCCCCCCCCAGGTATTTTATTCCAGTTAGTAAGTAATATGTTCACAAAGTTTCCTTGAAATCGCTCCAGGGGCTTAGGAGATGTTACACACACACACACACACACACACACACACACACACACACACACACACACGTATGAGATATACACCATGTGATCAAAAGTATCCGGACAACTGGCTGAAGACACCGAGCGAGGTGGCGCAGTGGTTAGCACACTGGACTCGCATTCGGGAGGACGACGGTTCAATCCCGTCTCCAACCATCCTGATTTAGGTTTTCCGTGATTTCCCTAAATCGTTTCAGGCAAATGCCGGGATGGTTCCTTTGAAAGGGCACGGCCGATTTCCTTCCCAATCCTTCCCTAACCCGAGCTTGCGCTCCGTCTCTAATGACCTCGTTGTCGACGGGACGTTAAACACTAACCACCACAACTGGCTGAAAGTGACTTACAAGTTCGTGGCACCCTCCATTGGTAATCCTGGAATTCAATATGTCGTTGGCCCACCCATAGCCCTGATGACAGCTTCCACTCTCGCAGGCATATGTTCAATCAGGTGCTGGTAGGTTTCTAGGGGAATTTCTGGCCATTCTTTGCAGAGTGCTTTTTTTAAAACATCCCAAAGGTGTTATACAGGATTCAGGTCTGGCGTATGTGTAGGCCAAGCCATTACAGGGATGTTAGTGGCTCAAATGGCTCTGAGCACTATGGGACTTAACTTCTGAGGTCATCAGTCCCCTAGAACTTAGAACTACTTAAACCTAGCTAATCTAAGGACATCACACACATCCATGCAAGAGGCAGGATTCGAACCTGCGGCCGTAACGGTCGCGCGGTTCCAGACTGTAGCGCCTAGAACCGCTCGGCCACTCCAGCCGGCCAGGGATGTTATTACCACGTAACCACTCCACCACAGGCCGCTCGAGCGTGTTGAAAGATGTAATCGCCATCCCTGAACTGCTCTTCAACAGTCGGAAGCAAGAAGGTGCTTGCAACATCAATGTAGGCCTTTGCAGTGACAGTGTCACGCAAAACAACAAGGCGTGCAAGCCCCCCCCCCCCCCCCCCCTCGCATAAATAACACGACCACACGATAACACCACTGCCTCCGAATTTTACTGTTGGCACTACACACTACACACGCTGGCAGATGACGTTCACCTGGCATTCGCCATACCCACACACTGCCATCGAATCGCCTCTTTGTGTACCCTGACTCGTCATTTCCCACAACGTTTTTCCACTGTTCAATTACGCTCACAAATAAAGCTCCATAAGGTAGAAAATTCCCAATCGTCAATAATACCTGAAGCCCAAGTTATAAATTAAATAAAGAACTAAATAACAGATTGTAGGTGGCATATACATATCGCCTTACTTTTAACATTAAGAACTGCTACGGCTTTTCCCAGGAAATTGAAGACTTAGTTATACCTCAGGATGAGTCACTAGCTTCAGTAGATATCACCAATCTGTACAAAAACATTTACGTGAAAGAAACGATTGATATCATTAAGAACTATCTCCTCACTCATGCTAAATTGCCATTGGGGGAAGTGTTTGAACTAGTGAAAATGTTAGAACAAGTCTTGTCGTTCAATTACTTCACTTACAATGGTAAAATTTATCAACAGAAAGACGTGTTGGCAATGGGGAACACTTTAGCTGGGACACTGGCTGACATTTTTGTAAATGACTTGGAAAATGAATTCTTTGATGAAAATCCTGATATCACTGAGAAAACTGTATATTACAGGAGATATGTTGACGACTCTATTTTATTATATAAAGGAGATAAAATGATATCGAAAACGTAGCAAAAAAAAATGAGCTCCCAACTCCCGAAAATTAGATTCACTATGGATTTTGAAGAAGACAACCGTGTGGATTACTTAGACTTAACACTAATAAAGAAAGATGGAAAGCCTGAATTTAGCATATTCAGAAAACATACGTGTACAGACTTAGTTAACATTGATCGCTCTTGCTACCCATTGCGATGCAAACCGGCATATTTTACTTCGATGGTATACAGGCTACTAAGATTAATCACTAAACCAACAGGAAGTAGAAAAGGAGCTAAGTATTGTAAAACAGGTGGCCGTAGCGAACGGATATACGTGTAAGGAGGTGATGAAAATTTATAATAAGATAAAGAAGAGGCAAATGAAACAAATAGAAGGAAGTCAAGTCGCAGTTAAGAGGAACAACAAGGAAAAAATACGTTGCTCTCCCTTACAGTGGAAGAATTACAGATAAGACTGAAAGATACTTTCGTAAATACTACGTTAAAATAGGGTTCCAAACAAACAACGTGCTAAAATTTAAGCTCCGACGCAAAATATGTAATAGTAGGAATAAGTTTCAGGATTCAGGTGTATTTAAGATCAAATGTGATGACTGCTGTAAACAATATATAGGGCAGACCGGTTGGAACTTTGAGACCAGGTTCAGGGAGCACACCTACGCTCTAAACAAAACAGCGTTTGGGGCACATATGACTGCCTTAAAGCACTCAGTGACAAAAACTGAACAAAATTTAGACATCCTGCATACATCTCATAAGGGAAGACTTCTTAATAATTTGAAATAATTGGTAAATATAGACCCACAAAGAGAAATATCCGGATTCAATCCTCAACGAGCAAAGCGAGTTCAATCATAACGCCTATTTTAGTATTTACGACGACTTACTGAGATGTCAACTGTTGCGCGTGGAGGTCCAGGCCGAGTGATGAGAGATGCTGCATGGTGGGGAAGCTGGAAGATGAGTGCAGCGCCTGGCGTAGTTGACGGGGCCCTCTTCTCCAAGGCGATGGACGGCAGACGACTGGGCGGATCGCGGCACACCACCGAAATGGCGGGAACCACAGAAACAGACCATAGAGGAAAACAAGCCTACAGCAGCGCCATGGGTATAGAAATCGCCATTTGTTTTTAGATCGTATAAAAATGATAATTTTCCTGTGTATTTTAAGTTTGGCAAGTACAGATTTTAACCTTGACATCCACAGATTTTAATTAAGTATTTTTAGAAATAAAAGTAAATTACAAAAATCTACTTAATACAGTATGTGCATATCAACTGTAACAAATGTACCAGACGCCATCTGTCGGTAGTAGTTTTATAATTAATATAAATTACGTGCATTCTGCAAACCAATTTCGTGTGACGCTGCATGTGAAGTTTGCTGTGAGTGGACAGCTTACCCGTGTAACCGAAACTGCAGGTACGTTCAGGTGCATTTGACGTTGATCGGGTAGGACGAAAGAGCTTGCATTTGTGAAATAGTAAATTAATCTCATTATCGTTACAGATCTGAAGATGGTTCTAGAGGAACCGAAACCAGCCATGTGAATAAACATATTTTTTTTTACAATCAAGACGGATTATAAGTAACATTATAAAACCAATGGTTGCGGTTATCCCATCAGACATTCTGTTTTTGCAAATGTCATAGTACTTGCAGTAGAACCTGATGCAGTTTGGAATTCGTCTGTGATGTTCTGGATAGATGTCTGCCTATTACACATTACGACCCTTCTCAACAGTCGACCGTCTCCGTCAGTCAACAGGCGAGGTCGCCCGGTACTCTTTTGTGCTGTACGTGTCCCTTCACGTTTCCACTTCGCTATCACATCGGAAACAGAGGACCTAAGAATTGTGAGGAATGTGGAAATATCACGTTCAGACGTATGACGCGAGTGGCACCCAATCACCTGACAACGTTCGAAGTCCGTGAGTTTCCCGCAACGCTCTCTCGCAATGTCTAACGACTACTGAGGTCGCTGGTATGGAGACCTCGCAGTATGTGGCAGCACGATGCACCTAATATGAAAAACGTATGAAACTTCCTGGCAGATCAAAACTGTGTGCCGGACCGAGACTCGACCTCGGGACCTTTGCCTTTGGCGGGAAAGTGCTCTACCAACTGAGCTACCCAAGCACGACTCACGCCCCGTCCTCACAGCTTTAATTCCGCCAGTATCTCGTCTCCTACCTTCCAAACTTCACAGAAGCTCTCCATCCTGAAAAACGTATGATTTGGGGGGGGGGGGGGGTGTCCAGATACTTCTGATCACATAATGTATATTGCACACCCATATGACTGACCATCTGCTGTTTCACACCATACGACTCCAGGTAAGATGTTAAAATATCTGTGGTTTGATAGGGAAACACGTTTTCAAAGTTTTTGGCTCACTGTATTTATCATTCTTGCAAACAGTTGACACAATGAACAGCACAAGTAAGGGACAACCTGCACGTATACTTCTAGAAGTATTATGTTATATACCAAAAGGTTGTTTGGGAACTTTTTTACGTTACGTCTTCTCACCCACACCCCCACACCTAGTGGTTGTGGTGAAAATTACTCCCACAGTAACGGGTGTTAGTGGGTCTTCACCCACATGTTCTTTCCATAGTAGCCACTTAACGCTCAATGCTTTAAAGCTAGAGGCGTTTGACGCGAAGCATGTATGTAAGACAGTATTTAGAAAAGGTTTGAAATTATGTTTACAGTTTTTTGGAAGTCGCTACGTGCTCATTATCAAACACTGGATGAGTATAATCTGGGCAATTCACGTTCCATTTTACGAAAATGTAATTTTTCACTTGTGTCAGTGTTTATGACGTCCCGTCTCCTGAACTACGCGACGTGCAATAATATAAATATTTAGGCACGTTCACAGTGGATACTGTCTGCTAATGTTTTGGAGATAGATTTAGTAATAAAGAAGTGATAAACTAAAGCGTCAGCCATGATGTGGCAGATTTTCGCGCGTCTCCATGTTTACGGCATTGTATCTCTTTAACTTTGTGCTGTACAGTGATGTAACTTGCAGACGCATTTGGTGGTATAGGTGGATACTATCTGCAAAATGTGTGTGTGTGTGTGTGTGTGTGTGTGTGTGTGTGTGTGTGTGGTGTTGGCAGTAAAGGTGTAATAAATTAAAACTTCGTGCCTAATACTGCAGTTTTACTTCATGAACATTGACAATATAGGAAGCGATAAATATCTCCCCTTCCACATTTTGTGTATCGGGTGGCAGTGAGCTAAAGTTTCGTAGAGCTTGGGAATTGCGTGTAAAGTTAGTTGCAGGTCACTAAGCGCTCTCTATCATAAATACCTTGTGAATATGCAATGGGTATTTGCACGATGTGCGTTACGATTCGTTTTCACCCCCACGCCCACCCCTTTAAAGGAGATTCTTACCGCCCACAGTACTACTTTCCAGACGGCAAATGATATGCGTACGTTTGGTTAACATAGATACAGCAGCCAAGTAGCTGATGGTTATCGTTCATACTTACATAAGTTACATATGTTTTTATAAGATAAATTATCAGGCTACAAAGAGGTAGAGACAGTGCATTTTTACAGTCGCATCCATCATTTCTGAGGCCGTTCGTTCACAGCAACAATTTAGTAAAAAATGGTTCAAATGGCTCTAAGCGCTATGGGATTTAACTTCTGAGGTCAACAGTCCCCTAGAACTTAGAACTACTTAAATAAAACTAACCTAAGGACATCACACACATCCATGCCCGAGGCAGGATTCGAAACTGCAACAAGTTGGCCATAACTTCATAAACAGAGTTAATATCTCCTTTCCTGACGTTTATGGTATATGTGGGAACAAAGCACGTATTTCGTTATATATATTGCGAATTTATTTGATGTACTTGATAAATGCTGTAGTTGCCGCAGTACCTGCTCTTTTGGACATGCATGTATGTCCAAATGAACGTTGCATCGTAATCAGAGTAACACATTCCCTGCAATATCGCATCGGAATAGAGAATATCCGAAGAACTGTTCGTTTTGTTACAGGTTCAAAGCTAACCGTTATGTTATTGCTTCTATCCTGGAAGGAAGCTCCTGCATGGAACACTTGTTAACTTGGCAGTAAGTTTTTGCTTTTCCTTTCTTCTTCACTTCAGCTTCTTTGGCTGTTACTAAATGAAGGACCAGCGAAAACGGTAATCTAACATCGCAAATAACGACTTATAAGGACATGGGTGTTGTAAAGTGGCTTGCTGTAGCACATGCAGCCTCTGGACGTATTGCACATGATTCAGTTCCGACGTGATTAAGTTCTGAACGGTTTACTATACAACCCATCGCATTCTTTCTCATTACACAAGCTGTTGTTTAGGGAAAGTCTCTGGAGTAATCGGGACTTCCATTAAATACACGGTGAAATTTTTCCTTGTTTAACAATGGCACTTTCTCTAAAACATAAAGAAAAAAACGAGGTCAAGTGGTTGACAAGCATTTAAAATTGCAGTCACGGCACTTACACCAATGTGTGGTTCCTTCATATGTAACAGCTTTAGATTAAGTTAAAATGTCAAAAAATGCATTATTGGACTTGTAGAAAGATAACCGTTTGTGATAAAGTTAAAACTTTGCTCTCTCACATTCAGCACAGATACTTATGGGAAACATGGCTTTCCCTTAATTACTGTTTACTACATAACATGGAACAGATAACGTACGAAACTCTTACTAAATTCAGAAACATTATAAAAATGGAATAACAACACGAAACGCTTCCCTAGCAAAAGTGAGCTAAAGTACACGCAGTCGGAAATGACACGTCATGAAACTAACAAATACTGATACCTGTCTCCCAAGACCAGGCAAATGCTCTGTTCAACACGTCTGCTCACTTACACATTTCCACCGGAAGCTATTTGAAAACATAGCTGCTAGCCAAATGACTCCTCTGCTGTTAAGAGTGGGAGGAGAGATCCGTTGCTGTTGAACTGACCAACCAAAGTCTTCAGATGCAGTGATGATTTTTTTTCATTCTGTGCAGAAGCAAACTTTTTTGGTTACAGGGTTGTACTGCAACCCAGCAACCAAGACTGTCTCTGCGTCGCATATTACTGGTTGCTGTAACATACCCGCTATGGGGTGGAAAAAGGTTTGTCTTCCCTCCGGAGCCTGTCTTCTCTGTCGTGTCTACAACCACAATATCTAGACAATGGTTCCTCAGTCCGAAAAAGAGGTGAAAGTACGTTGAATTTGAAATGTCCAACTACTTTCTCGCTGCAGGGTTGACTGTTTTATAACTCTTACGGTTTATTACTCTCTGGCGTGTCTAAAACGACGGTGAGTATAGAAAGGTTTCTCTGTTTTAAAAAAGTTGGGGATGACAGAAGAGGGGAGTGGGGGGGGGGGTTGCATTAGTTGACCCCTCTCAGCCTGTACGTGTCACAGCCCATTCGCTTCTAAGTCTCCATGTTACGTTAAATTTCAATTCACTCATGGAAAACAAGATAAAATAAATTAAAACGGTCTCCATAAGAATAAATTAAATAAATCGATTAGACTGCTCCATCTTCTCCCAAGAAGCTTAGTACAGTCTTGCCAGAGTAAAACTTAGCATACAACATGAATAACGCGGAACTGACAAATCATGTTACATTTATCACTTTGCATAAAACGATATAAAGGGATGTTTCAAGGCTCACTTGATACGCGAGCAAGTCTCATGGAGATTCTCAGCCAGGTTCAATGACAGACGCTGCAAGAAAGGCGTTCTGCATCACCTGCTGGTGGACTGTTAAAACTTCGACAGCGAACGTTCTTAGAAGAGAGAGGAGCCGACACATACAAAGTTCCTCGTACAAATGTCTCACAAAACTGAAGGTAAAATTCGAACTCACATATAGGCTTAACAACAATCCTTGCAACAGGAAAGACAACAATGACACTGGTACCCAAAGTATCATGCGCCACACTGGGTAAGGTGCCTTGCGGAGTATAGATACACACTGACAGAAAAAGGAAGTAATTCAGGTAAAATAATGAAATTTCCTAAATATATCTGTCGAGGTAACGTATGTAGGTGATTAAAATTGTAACAGTGTAGCCACCAGAATGTTGAATGCAAGCATGCAAACGTGCATGCATTGTGTCGTACAGATGCTAGATGTCAGTTTGTGTGATAAGTGTTGGTCAGTCAATACAGGGACGGTTAACGATATTTCTGAATGACGCTGGAGTTATCGCCCGATGATATTCCATTTGTGCTCGATTGGAGACAAATCTGGCGGTCGAGCAAGCAGACCAAAGCAACATGTCGATACACAGCGAAGCACATTGGGCTACAACAGTGTTATGTGAGCGAGAGTTATCCTGTTGGAAAACACCTCCTGGAATGCCGTTCAAAAACGTCAGCGCAATAGGGCGAATCACTAGATTTGCATACAGCAGACAGGGAGAGTGGGATAACTACGAGAGTGCTGTTACTGTCACAAGAAATCGTACTCCAGACCTTAACTCCAGGGGTAGCTCCAGTGGGTTTACCACACCTATAGTTAGGTTGTGGGCCCTAAATTGGTCTCCTTCTAACCAACATACTACCATCACTGGCATCGAAGCAGAATCAGTTTTGGCCAGAAAGTGCAACAGACCTCCACCTTGTCCTCCAAAGAGTTTGACAACACTGAAATCAGAAATTAAGGTGGTAAGGTGTCTGTGAAATGCACGTTAGTGGTCGTCTGGCTCGGAGCTGTCTTCCATACAACCGATTTGTAACAGTTCCCGGCCACTGTGTGATAAAAACTACTGTTCTAATTGGTACTGCACATGCAGTACTATGCGCCAGAGCCATACGCCAAACACGATGGCCTTCACCCTCGATAGTGTCACGTGGCCGTCCGCAGCCCAGTTCTCTTGTTACCGTACATTTTTGTGACAACTGCCAAGAATCACGTACAAGCTACTTGCCAAGACTATGCTGTATCGCAGAAGGAACATCCAGCTTCTAGTGGCCCTATTACACGACCTCATTCAAACTCAGTGATGTTTTGATAATGGCATCTTTGTCCCCTTAAAGGCATTCTTGACTGACATCAACTCGACACGTCCACTCTCAAAAGTAACTAACGCTGACGAGCGGTACAACACTTACTCTGATGCAATCGGCGTGAAATTTGGTGTTAGAAACACGCCTAATAACTTTCTTTTGTATCTCAGAACTCCTTCTTGCTGTTAGGATCCTTTTTCCGTCAGTACAGATTGTGACAGAGATTTACCTCTGTCGGGATAGCTACCCCGGATAGGTGGTGCAAGAGATGACGTTGACCTCCCTCAAATCGTTTCGAGGCCGCGGCAGATATCAAGCAAAGCCGGCCCCTTTACTGTTGTTCTTATAAAGCGTCCCTTACCCCTTCTTCATTTCCTTTAAACGCCGGCTGCTCGGGCCGCGTTTAGTTACGGAATAATTCGCCCGCAGCGACTGAAGAGTGCCGCAGACAATGGCGCCCTCCACAGCATCCAGGCGGGCTCCGCCTCTAAACTGTGGAGAAAGCGGGAGGCCAGAAAGCAAAAGAACCGCGGAAGGAGCCCCGGAGGAGAATAATAATTCCTCTCCACTCAGAACAAACAATTTAATTTTCAGAAGCGGCAGGTAATTTCTCCCTCAAGTCGTGCTTTCTTTAGGTCTGTAATCTTAAATCAGCGTTGGTAGGACCGAGCGGAGGGCGTCTGTTCCTTATCTCGCGGGGCGTAAACGTAGGAATGAAATGTGCAACGGCCCGCACACCTGCGCGTGGTCGGCGGCAGCAGACAGCGCGGTTACAACGCTACCTCGCACATCACGCTTTGTGACCACGGAGTTCTTTCACTCTAATCTCACCTCATTTTGCAAGAGACCCATGACCTAAATGACAAACATCAGTAATTTAGACTTCTTTTTAAATACGTTACGGCTTCTTCGAAGAAATTCAGATATGATTGTATACACAGTTCATTGCCATTGCAAACAAAGAATTCCAGTTTAGTTACGGAGCTGTTCTAGGGAATTATACAGCTGCAGTTTATAAAAGGATAGTTGTCTACCCGTAGTGATTTGTGTTAGTTGAAACTGCTGCGAAGTTTTGCTAAGCGCTTCAACTACAGAAGTTGGACGAAAATATCGAAACAATCCAAGAAATGCATGCTCGAACGTAAATGCAGCTGCATTGTTTTATTCGAGGCAACGGCCTTGCCGCAGTGGATACACCGGTTCCCGTGAGATCACCGAAGTTAAGCGCTGTCGGGCGTGGTCGGCGCTTGGATGTGTGACCATCCGGGCCGCCATGCGCTGTTGCCATTTTTCGGGGTGCACTCAGCCTCGTGATGCCAACTGAGGAGCTACTCGACCGAATAGTAGCGGCTTCGGTCAAGAAAACCATCTTACGACCGGGAGTGCGGTGTGCTGACCCCACGCCCTCCTATCCGCATCCTCCACCGAGGATGACACGGCGGTCGGATGGTCCCGGAAGGCCACTCGTGGCCTGAAAACGGAGTGCTTTGTTTTAATCGACCACGAACGGCCCCTGAGCATTGTCCTTAATACGATGCAAGTGTCAGTCGCGGTCAGAATAGTCTTCTGTGTACTTGTTAGTGCATTACATCAGAGCTAAGCCCACCCGGCTAGCCGCGCGGTCTCACAAGCCGCTTCCCGAGCAGGAAGGTGTGCCGTTTCCAGGCGCGAATCCGCCCAGCGGAGCAGTGTCGAGGTCCGGTGTGCCAGCCCCTTGTCGATGGTTTTTAAGGCGGTATTCCATCTGCCTCAGCGAATGCGGGATGATTCCGCTTATTCCACCTCAGTTACACTGTGTCGGCGATTGCTGCACAAATACACTTTCCACGTACACAGACACAGTGCTTATTCTACCACGCAAACATTAGGGGGTACTCTCGTCTGGTATGAGACGTTCCTTGGGGCAGGGGGTGGGGGGGGGGGGGGAGAGGGGGCACTGGGGGCCGAACCGCACAATAATCCTGCGTTCGGTGTGGGGCGGCGGTGGGGTGGGTGGACTGCTGTGGCCTGTTGTGGGGTTGTGGACCACTCAGGGCTACGGTAGGTCCCCGGTTTAATACATACATACATGTCAAAGCTAACTGAATTCGAACCTGGGCCAATTGCTGCTGCTTATATGGTCGGTGCTTCTGTAACCAATGCAGCTGAAGTGTTTGGTGTTTCAGGACGCGCTGTACTCAAAATTTGTACCACATACAGAAGAAAAACATCATCTGGTAAGTCACAACGTAGATTACGAAATCATGACAGACTGTCATTGAGGAAGACTGTGACAAGAAATGAGAGGATTAAAGCTGCTAAAGTCACTGCCAAACTGAATGTCCCACTCGCCAACACAGTCAGCACCAAGACAACGCGACGGAAGCTCCACAAGCTGGGAATTTCAGGGCGCGCTGGAATTTCTAAAGAATACATCAGTGGTGAAAACGCCTGTGACATGAAAATATGGGGCCGATGTAATAAAATCTAGACTATGGAGCAATGGGAGAAATTAATTTTGACGACTGAGCCTCTTTCCACATTGTTTCCCACTTCTGGCTAAGTATACGCGCCAAGAGCGAAGCATGGTGGTGTTCGGTCAGGATTTGGGCAGCCATATCGTGGTACTCCATGACTCCCTTGATTACTCAGCCAGGTCGCATTATTGCCACGTAATAGGTGGCTATTTTTGCTGATCAGCTGGACTCCGTGGTATAATGTCCTCAAAGGTGATGGTGTGTTCTCCTGTTCACACTGCTCTCATCGTCCAGAACCGTTTCTCCAGAGCTCGAGAACGAATTTCCGCGTCTTCTCTGGCCACTATAGTCACTAGATGTCAGTATCGCTTCGTCTTAATGGTCTACTTTCAGGGAAGGGTGCGTGACCGTTATGCAACTCCGCCGTTATTACCTGAACTTTCCACTATTATGCAAGAAGAAGCGGTGTAAGATTCCCCTGAAAAACATAAAGGGTATGCATTTACCCATTCAGAGACGACTGGAAACTGTTTTGACTGACACCGTGTTTCTTTCACCGTACGCCATGTGATGTCTCGCGCTTATGTTTCCATACTTTTGTTTAAATCTGTATCCCACTAAGTTTTATATGCGAATGTATATGACGTTATGACTCCGGTATTACTGGTCTAAAATATTCCCATTTGTATGAAATTTGATCCAGGAATAAACAACAAAGCCCTGGCTACTTTTTAAATTATTATTGATTTCTCCATCTTAAGATTACTGCAAACACAGAGAAACCTACAATAATTGATTACAACACCAGCAGTGGAAGCTGATCATGTAAAACTGAATTTATGAGTAGGCTTTAATGAAATATGAGACAGTGAGAAAACTTTTAAAACACAACGGAACAAAGAAGAGTCCTTTAACATTAAGCAAATGAAGATAAATTGACCCAGATTTTAAACCCTCCTAGTACAACCTATCAGTATAAATGCGTCTCTCCTTGCAAAAGAGTAGTTCAAAGCAGATGTAACTACACCAGTAGCCGCGCGGGGTTAGCCGAGCGATCTAAGGGCGCTGCAGTCATGGACTGTGCGGCTGGTCCCAGCGGAGGTTCGAGTCCTCCTTCGGGCATGAGTGTTTGTGATTGTCCTTAGGATAATTTAGGTTAAGTAGTGTGTAAGCTTAGGGGCTGATGACCTTAGCAGTTAAGTCCCATAAGATTTCACACACACACAACCACACCAGTATGTTCTAACACCTGTCGGAAGAGAAATGACTCATTTCAAAGCAAAGTCCTGAGTATTCATTGCAGGAGCACTTGTCTTTAAGTTCACTGCAACTTGCATTCTGAAGATTAATTATGCTGAAGGCAGTTACTTCAAACGTGTTGCACATGCACATGATGCTTACATGAACAAAGCCTTCATGTGAGCACCAGAGAGCATTAATTGTCTTAGTATAGGAAAATCACTTCTTAAGGCAAATAATTCATGAGAGAATTTGATTTATACTCTTGTACTGTTCAGAAAGTAGACACCCAACCTCACGAACAATACATACCAATGTCCTGTAGTGGACAACATGGTAATACACTGCCACGCATAGGAAAAATGCTTTCTAATCCCGTTAATATTATTTTACAGAGGATATGCTCGAGATACTGTGTTCAAAGATGTGAAGTGAACGAAAAGCTAACCTTACATGAACATACAATTGCAAACCATGCCTCGAAAATGAACCTAAAAAGTCATATAATGTAAGATTATATCAGTTCAGTGCGAGTAAACAACGGTCTCACCAGTTATATTGGACGATGCAGCTTCGAATTGGCCATCTGAATAATACAAAAGAAAAACACCTGAACTTTAAAAGTCAACAGCAGGCAGCATGATGTTCACAGCCCTAGGCGCAGAATATGAGTAGCACGTCCGCCTATCCACGAGGCTTTGTTGAAATTCGCTGCGCAGCAACCTGATTGTTTGACTAGACTCAGCAAACAAACTATTGTTTAAAATATTTCTTACTAATCAGCCTAAGATAAGGCAGTTCAATCAGACGAAAGGTGACTATAGAGTCTTTGTTTTACACAAGTACTTCGTAACTCGCTTACTGATTCACAACATGAAAGTTCATATAGCTTACGGGAATTCAGCAAAAGTACGTCTTGTAGAAGTTATCTGAACATTTTATACTCCGACAGAAAATGAGCACGGAAATCGTTTCCAATCGGTGGCCTCCAAATTCACAGAACCATTATTTAAAGAATCCTCATAGTATACCTACCACCTGAGGCTAATATTTGGAGCGACAGGATTACAGCTAAGCTATATTTCAGCAGTCCTTATACATGAAAAAATCTTTTAAGTAACAAATAAGATTCTAATTCGAAGTAATCCCTAGTTTTAATGTTGTGATAGATTGGCTGTAATAATGAGGAAACTTCTTGTTTACATGTATAAAAAATCACTGTCATCTATAGATTTTATTGAGTCCTCTTAATTTGTGGATGGTAATCATAATAACTGAAATGGTCATTGCCACATTTCTGGAGCTGGGCGTTGGTAGGTGATGTATCAGCCAGAGGGTACAATTTTCATAATAATTATTTATCACCCAGTTAATAACATAATTGTTAGTGGTGCTTTACATAATGTGAAGTACATTGCCGAGGTAGAGCACACCATTTACAGCTACAGAGCTTCCTGAAAAATACAGCACACCTATAATGCGCAAAATGTAGCTGCACATATGAACTATATATTTCGCCAAAATATATAAACGCAAATGAATAATGAAAATACACTTTAAATAATGAAAGCACCGCTTTTAGTGATCGTGAAAGCCCTTAGAGAAGTGATACTCAGCTAACTCCCGTAAGCCTTTACGCAAAAGTGTTTCCCCGTATTGACGTGCCAGTGATGTGTACAGTGCGATAAATAATGACATTGTACTTATATCTTCAAGTGCTCCTGTTCGTGTAATGACGCTGCTCTGCTCTGCTCTTGAAATTTGCTCTAGTTTCCTGACAAACACGTCACTTTTCATCCAACCATTCTCATTTATGTTCCAAGTTAAGCCTACAGGTTTTATGCTTATACATTCGTAAGCGCCGTACCTGAAGCCCAAATTAGGCTTCCGATGGCAGTCTAACTTGGGTAAATAACCCACTGTCTTTTCTCGGATTCTTCAATAGGTCGTTCTAGGACTGTATGAGGGCTGTCCAGAAAGTAAGTTACGATTGATCGCGAAATGAAAATCACGGTGGAAATCAGAAATGTTTCATTTGTAATAGTTAGCTACACCTTTCAGCTACTTGTCTACGTAGTCGCCGTTCTGACTCAGACATTCGTCATAGCGTTGTACCAACTTTCCAATACCCTTATCACAGAAGGCAGCCGCCAGTGCTTTCCGCCAATTCTCTACGCTGGCCTAAGCTCGTTGTCTGTGCCAAAATGTTGTCTTCATAGCCAGCGGTTCGTTTGAGCAGAGATGAAACTCAGTGGGAGACAATTACTGGCTGTATTGTGAGTAACCAAACATTTGCAATTGAAACGATGCAGGAACATCTTCATTGCTCCTGCAGAATGAGGCTGAGAATTGTCTTCAAGAAGAAACCGCACGACAGTTATGTAATGTTGGTTGCATAGCTGCAGGGGAAAATTCTCACCAGGCCCTCGTACTTGGCGGGAGACACTACTTTCTATAACATCCTTACGCGCTCACTAAGAGCTCAGGAATGAAAAGACCGACATAATTCTAACTAGAGTCATACTAGAGACACTGCCCAACACATCTTTGCAAAGCTTTATCGGATTTTCATAGTCGTTTCCATTTCGCGACCGATCGTAACTTACTTTCTGGACAGCCCTCGTACCTTCTTCCGTTAGCAGCTGTTTTACACATTTCTGGGAACTATCTACCATACCCAAGTGCTCCGTCCTTCTTACCTAACACTGATTATACGTGTTACGACGAGACTGAGATGGAGGCGGGTGAACAGTGTGTGAACGATGGTAACGGGTACTATGCCATACTCAGTCTGCCCATTTATAAACGTTACTGCTCCTATCCGCTTACCCACAACAACGTTACATTAAATGTGCTTTACGTGTCTCTTGCACGTAGAAGAACTGCCCGCTGTATTCGAGAAATACGTGTTGAAATATTATCGGTTATATCTGTAATTTAAACACGTAAAAACTCACTCATTGTGTGATAGCTATTAATAGTGGCATCCCATGCAACATAATTCAGTGGGTACAGAAATATAGCTGGCTTGAACTATTCTAATCGGATGAGAAACGGATACGAGTTGCTTGCTTCCATTTGCAGTTTTGCACTGCTTACTGTTCCAAACAGACGCCTGTCAACCAACGACTTAATCAACTGTTGTAATTAGCAGCTTTCTACAATTCGAGATAAAGCATTAAAAATACAATAATGCTAGTAAATTGTGTTTGTACATTAATGGAAAAAAGAAATATTCCTGTACCCGTACTCTGGTACTGACGAGGCTGTTAGAGGCGGATCTGGAAGACCGAGGACTCATGATGAAGGTCTTCTGTCGAGAGTAAAGCGATTTATGGAAACTACGAAAAACCGGACGGTATATGAGCAGATGTCTCCTAGAATATGAATCCTGTGTCCTACCACTACAGCATCCCGGTCGGTTGCAGGTAATCGTGCGATAATCATGTGGAGACCTTGAACACAGAAATTCTCGTCTCGTGTTCAGTTGTCCCGAAAAACTGTGAAAGCGGTAATAATTCGGAAATTTGGTGTTGTGTAGCACTTTAAAATTACATCTTAGTGTTTATTTCATTCCGTATCAGAGTGAGGAGGATTCTTTGTTAATTTCCGTCAAACGTCAGCGATCGGTGATTTGGGAAATGTAGCCTCCCTATTTTTAATTGTATCTGAGAAAATACGTCCTCTAATAAGGCGTACATTCCTCTAAGGTTTATGTTCACTTACTATTTTCGGTTTCATATATAATCCGGTACAGATTAGAGGTTGTACCTTTGTCTAACCTGTACGAGAATACACATAACGGATGTAAGAGTACAGGTCGTAGACGCATGATTGACGACATATGGAATGTTTTGGCGTGCCCGTGACTCATGCACGGATATCCAAATGATACGCAGTCGGCTATCAGCCGTGATACCGTGAGGACGGGCTCGGCGGACCGGGCAGCGCTCCGCGGGAGTTGTTGTTCACTCGCTTGCGCTCGGTCTATCGTCGTTGTATTGACTTACAGCACGGGTACCGACTCGCCATGGCGTTATCATATCGACATGCCACAATCAAACTGACGTTTAACGCATCCTACTCGGGAACGAAGGCCCATGAAAGAGAACGCTTCCTTCGAGACGACATTCACATAGGACCGCAAGAACTGATAGGCATCCATTTGTTTATTGTATCCAGCACAGTGTACCTCAAACTGATTGACGAAGCAGCCTGTGACGCCACTACTCCAACGATCTATAAACGGCTTCCACTTCTGCCACGCTGACGGTAATGTGAGCGTGGTAGCAGTTGTCCATTGTGCACACTGACTGGGGGTGCGCACCATGCGCATCACTGAACTACCTTTCGTAGTTCCCCCCAGCCTTGTCGTAGACCCGCTGCGGCCATACGGCACAGTTTCGAGCCACATGGAGGAGAAATAGTACTCATTCGAAAGCTAGCCTGTCCCTAACGGGGTACGACAAGTGCGTATAGAACTTACGAAGCACGTTCCAACATATGATTACGTTGGCCTTCCTTATATATGTTGGGCAACCGAGGACCTTCTCAGGCTGCGGCCAGGAGAGTCATGTTAGAACTGAGTGACTGCCGCGCCGCCTCGTTCAAGTGCCCCGCAATGAACTTCCCAAATGATCCACGATGACCTCTCTCCCGCTAAAGTATGTCAAGAATTATATTTCCTAACCAGTGCTATGTGTCATTAAATAGTTTTCTTCGAGGTACTTCATAATGTTCTAAGAGCCTACTGCAAATCTACGTCAGTGATATGGGTCTGTAATTCAGCAAATCACTCCTGTTTCCTCTCTTGGGTACTGGTGTGACCGGGGCAACTTTCCAGTCTTTAGATACGGATGTTTCGACTTGAGAGTATGTTAAGTACGATTCCAAATTATAGAGCTATTGTATCACCATACACTGAAAAGAACCTGACTGTTATACAATCTAGACCAGAGGCCTTACTTTTATTAAGGGATGTAAGCTGCTTCACTACACCGACAATACCTACTTGTTGGTTACGCATATTGGTACTTATTGATTCGAGTTCTGGAATGTTTCCTTAATCTTCTTTGATGAAGGAGTTTCGGAAAACAAAGTTCAGTGACTATGATTTAATGGCACTGTCATTGGTGACATCATTATTCTCATGCAGTGAATGTGTTGATTGTGTATTGCTGTCGGTGTGCAGTACGCATGACGGGGATCTCTTCGGGTTTTCTGCGAGCTTTTGAGAGGGTTAAAACTGTCTCGCATTGAAGCTCGCGCTAAATTTCAAGCTTGTGTAAAACTTCGTTAGTTCAAACTTTTGGGAATCTCTAAAGAAACTGCGTCATATGATTTCCTGAACAGTTACACAGCCCGTGCATATATGAGCAGCAATGACACGTACAATTTCGCTGACCAAGCACAGGGAGAAGTCTGGAGGATACACTCATCGCTCTTCAGAGAGGTATGGAGCCTCGTAGAAGTACGCGGGACAATATGCGGGCAGTAATGTGCTCATAACAGCTACAATTCAGCCGTTTATAGCAACTACGTTATATCATCTGCGTTGGTAAAACATCGACGGTATATGAACTTCAGTTATGGCCTTGGTTAAATTACGACCATGAACCACTCAAATAATAAAGGAACTTTAATTTCAGTACATGTGCCATGTATCTCCCGCATTCCTGTACCGGTGTGGTATATGTGGAACTTGTGTCAGTAATATTCTCTGTGGCGAAGAACTTTATAGACTATCGCCAAGTATTTAGAATCTTATCACAATACTCGGTAACAATCGCTGCTTGTTTCACATGTCTTTTGGTTTAAATGCAACATCTGAGTACGGTAACTGAGGCATTATTAAGCAGTGGTTTCCGTCATTGCCAGAGTACATGAATGCGTAATTGCTACGTGAGTGTGCTGACGTAATTCCGAGCGGTTGAAACTGTTTCATTCAATGCTTCCGCTATCCAGTTCTTGAGAGCGATGAAAACAGCGTCGTAGTTATTAAGACTTCAGTGATGCAATTTCTTCTATGTGTTGATCTATCGCCATGTAAAGTGTTCCTTGCAGGAGTGTTACATTACTATTTGTCTTTTCGAAGACATTTGTTAGGTGTTTGTGCGTGAACTTTTACGTGATATCTGTATTCAATGACCTAATCTAGTGCAAGAACAGCTTATTGCATTGCAGCAAATGTACTTAGAGATCCACATTTATAGTAGTTTCGGCTTAACGATAAGTCACATTTATTACAGTTATCAAAACGACACTGCGATAATATACACTACTGGCCATTGAAATTGCTACACCATGAAGATGACGTGCTACAGACGCGAAATTTAATCCACAGGAAGAAGATGGTGCGATACGCAAATGATCAGCTTTTCAGAGCATTCACACAAGATTGGCGACGGAGGCGACACCTACAACGTCCTGACATGACGAAAGTTTCCAACCGATTTCCCTTACACAAACAGCAGTTGACCGCCGTTGCCTGGTGAAACGTTGTTGTGTGGCCTCGTGTAAGCAGGAGAAATGCGGAACATCACGTTTCCGACTTTGATAAAGGTCGCATTGTAGCCTACTGCGATTGCGGTTTATTGTATCGTGACATTGCTGCTCGTGTTGGTCGAGATCCAATGGCTGTTAGCAGAATATGAAATCGGTGGATTCAGGAGGGTAATACGGAACGCCGTGCTGGATCCCAACGGCCTCGTATCACTGGCAGTCGAGATGACAGGCATCTTATCCGCATGGCTGTAACGGATCGTGCAGCCAAGACTCGATCCCTGAGTCAACAGATGGGGACGTTGGCAAGGCAACAACCATCTGCACGATCAGTTCGACGACGTTTGCAGCAGCATGGGCTATCAGCTAGGAGATGATGCTGCGGTTACCCTTGACGCTGCATCACAGACAGGAGCGCCTGCGATGGTGTACTCAACGACGAACCTGGGTGTACGAATGGCAAAACGTCATTTTTTCGGATGAATTCAGGTTCTGTTTACATCATCATGATGGTCGCATCCGTGTTTGGTGACATCGCGGTGAACGCAAATTGGAACCGTGTATTCGTCATCGCCATACTGGCGTATCACCCGGCGTAATGGTATGTGGTGCCATTGATTACACGTGTCACCTCTTGTTCGCATTGGTGGTACTTTGAACAGTGGACGCTACATTTCAGATGTGTTACGACCCATTGCTCTACCCTTCATTCGATCTCTGCGAAACCCTACATTTCAGCAGGATAATGTACGACCGCATGTTGCAGGTCCTGTACGGGCCTTTCTAGATACAGAAAATGTTCGACTGCTGCCCTGGTCAGCACATTCTCCAGATCTCTCCCCAATTGCAAACGTCCGGTCAATGGTGGCCGAGCAACTGGCTCGTCACAATACGCCAGTCACTACTCTTGATGAACTGTGGCATCGTGGTGAAGCTGCATGGGCAGCTGTACCTGTACACGCCATCCTAGCTCTGTTTGACTCAATGCCCAGGCGTATCAAGGCCGTAATTATAGCCACAGGTGGTTGTTCTAGGTACCGACTTCTCAGGATCTATGCACACAAATTGCGTGGAAAATAAAAATGGTTCAAATGGCTCTGAGGACTATGGAACTTAACATCTGTGGTCATCAGTCCCCTAGAACTTAGAACTACTTAAACCTAACTAACCTTTGGACATCACACACATCCATGCCCCAGGGAGGATTCGGACATGCGACTGTAGCGGTCACGCGGTTCCAGACTGAAGCGCCTAGAACCGCACGGCCACACCGGCCGGCAGCGTGAAAATGTAATCTCATGTCAGTTCTAGTATAATATATTTGTCCAATGAAAACCCGTTTATCGTCTGCATTTCTTCTTGGTGTAGCAATTTTAATGGCAAGTGGTGTTAACTCGACTACAATATACAGAGAGATGGCCGGTAAAGTCACAAGCAACTGTTAAAATGGCATCAGCTATTCTTATTTAAATTGTGCGAGTTTATCGGACAGCGTGTTCTCCTGTGTATAAGTCAAACTCGGTGTTGATACCGCTAATGTTCTTACGTTTGTGAGTGCTGCGCAGTAGCGTGTACCGAATGCTAACATTACCGCTAGGCAGTTTTGCTTACACATCTTCATCAAGATGTCATCTGCGGTGCGTTCCATTCGAGCGGATGAATAGGGGAGAGAAATACTTCTTTCTGAACAGATTACCATCAAAATTATTAATGTTAAAAATGTTTCTACGTGGCCTCCGCCGCAATGCTATTCACGTTAAGCAACCCACAGATTTTACTGTCTTACACACATGCAAGTGGTACTTCTGTATTGTATATGGGGGCGATAAAAAAATTCCGTTTAACGGCAGCATATGTGCGTCATAGGGCAAATCCGTTGCGGGCGTACAAGCACCAACATGTAGGCAAGGGATGGGTGTGGCATCCGTGTCTTTACCACGTGAGTGTGATAACTGCGGAAATGTGAACTATGGCGACGTTATTATCAATTGCAATCAAACAGTATTAATGTGGTGGTATCTTTTTCTTGCTTACTGAAGGAAAAGCACCAGTAGACATCCATCGCAGAAAGAAGAACATGTCAGCATGGGGTCGATCTATTTGAATCCACTGTTCTGGAACGACGCTGCTTCTTGATAACACACGTCCCCTCATCACAAATGTCGTAACACGGTAGTTAAGTCTATTCAAGTCACTCAGGAACCCGTCCTGAACTCCCCACAGGCGATTATCGAACCTGCAGTCCTTAAAGGATGTCTTGAAGGGTCGACGAATCCTGTCGGACAAGGATGTGAAACATGCAGTTTCAGACTTATTCATTCAACAGCACACGACATTTTACCAAACGAGTATCTTCAACCTGGTGCGTAAATGGGGAGGGGGCGGGGGTGATTATTGCCTCAGTGATCAGAGCTATTTCACCTGATTGACATACTTGCTCTGGACTGAACGGCCTTCGAACGGAAACATTTTGATCGCCCCTTATAGTCAGTACTTGGGAAAAATTTTAGCTAGCCATTAACACACTCGGAGATTCAAGTGATTAGGGCGTATGGTAAGAATAGGGGTTTCTGTGATATAGTTGTAAAACGCTTATACGAAACTACTTCGAGCTTTTAAGGGGATTTAGATGAGAAATTTTTTTTCACATTTTCGGATTTTTATCTTATTTTAAAATTTGCAATTATCTGAATAAAACTATATATATATATATAAATATATATATATATATATATATATATAAAAATTTCATTTTTAAGTATAATCTACACCGGTTTAAAATGTTAAATTCTTACGTGCCTTAATTCAGGATGCAATAAAAATCGGTTATTTTTTATAGAAGGGTGTGTAGTTCTGTATAATAGACGTTAAATTACGTGTTTGTATTGGTCATGTCCAGAAGAGGATGGGCACCAGGTTGAGGAAGTTGAAACAACGTTTGAGACCCAAGAAACTTTCTGATGGCGAAACCATAAGGGGCAGGCTGACAGACTAAATGATTGATGAACTACAGCAGTATTAGACGATTGTCATTATAAATAATACTGAGGATTTGTTGAAAATGAAGCAGTCAGCATGCGCTACGTACTTCAACAGACTGTCAACTGATGAAAATCCAGTACACCACCGTTGCCCTCCAGGACCTGATTCATGGTGCAATTACTACAATGCCCAGTACTCAAACAGTTCATACAGCTATACACATCCCATCCCAGCAGCAGTCATGGATATGAGAAATACTATTTAGAGACCTGGCAAATCCTGACTTACTGAAGAAGTGTCTGCATGGTTAGACTCAAAATCCTAATGAGTCGATCAATAATGTCATATGGACTCGCTTACCAAAAAAAAATTTTTTTTTTTTCGCGTGAAGACACAAAAGTGGGGAGTCAGAGATGCTGTTATTCCTTTTAATGGTGGCAACATTGGTAGGGTGAAAGTGCTACAGCATATGGGTATTAATCCTGGAACAAACTGCATCAGAGAATTTGAACGGATGGACAAGGTTCGCATTGATAAAACATAGTATGCAACACTATTGGCCACTACGGAGTCCAGAAAAATAAAAGACGAAAACACTTGGCAAAATACGGAGAGGATGATATACAGTATGGTGCAGGATGCCTCTGAGTGACTAAAAGTAAAAAATTAAGCATATATCAAGTGAGTTACAGTTATCTGAAACTTCAGAAGCAGTTCCTGAAAATTTACGTTTTTTGTTGCATTTTTCCCTAAATCTCAGAAACCACTTCCAGTACGGTATTCAAATTTTCAGGGCGTAATAACATACCTATCTTGAGCCTACTGAACTAAAGGAACACCTTAATGTTATGCATAATTAAAATTATTTATTATAAGGTAAAAAAACAGAAAATTTTAATTGTGTAGTTAAAAAGTTGTATATACGAAAGCAGTGGCTCAAATGCAATTACTGTAGAGGTTAATGTCCTGTAATAGTTCCATGTCAGTGGCTTCATTGGCTCCTGAAATGCAGGGAAGCCAAGTCACTAAATTTAACATTGTCGGGATAGGGCGTTCCAACTCCTCTTAAGCTCAGAAACTGAGTCTTGAAGGTAACGTCTCAGATTCTTACAGAACCAGTAATTAGTGATCATTAAATCTATACAACGTTAGTGACGATCGTTGTCAGTAGGGAGTTTATATTAGATGATTAGTTATTGTTTCAGATTCCATTGATTGTTTGTAGAACGAATCTTAATGATGTGTGTACAAATCTTTCTAGATTTACCTTAAGAAACGTAGGAAGTCTTTCTGCTCAGTGAGTACGTCTAGAAACAGATATCAGAATACCTGAGCAGTCAACAACCAACATGCATGACTGAGATTGAAATTGTTGCTTATAAACGGATACAAATCGGATGTGCTGTAGAATAAGCTTTACTTAAATTTCGTCGTAGCCCTTTTAAAGAAAAATTTGGACGAATTCGAAATTAGCGTAATGATAACCATGCTGAAAGGATAGACAGATTTTAAGGTAAAAGGAATTCTTATATCGAAATAATTGGTTACACAATAATAAACCAATAACAATTCCTCACAAGACGAAGGGGAACCTGGCCTAATGGTATACCGTTCTGATCTATCATATGAGATTTTGAAAGAACTTGCTCCTGCCTTGACAGCGGTGAACCACATGTTGCTGTAGGATCGAGGCGTTCAAAGGGATTCTTAAAATGCCAGTTCATTCTCGTTTCCGGATAGTCCCGTTGAAGAGATGCGTATAACCACTGGCTGTAGCTATACAAGTATCTTTACGACTCAGTATACCGTCATATTTCAGTCACACATATTTTTTCGCAATAGTTTCAGTATAACGAATGGCAACGCCTAAGCGTCTGTCTGCTAACAGAAGTGATAATGGAGGTATAGCACGTCTTCAAGTCAGCATATGCCATCTAGTGGCAGTAGTAAAACACCAACATAGTACTGGTAGCAGCACCTTAAGCAGGCACTGAAGAATGATGCCGCCAAGCGAGTAACTGTGAGTGTAAACTGGTATGAATACTTGTGAATCATACTGTTTAAATAATTGTATGTGAATTGCTTTATATATTCCGCAAGAGTGATTACGTTATCTAAAATATTGAAGGGCTATGTAAATTTTAAAGTTCATGGTCATGGTTTAAGTATTAAGTCAAATCATTAAGTGCATTCCCGCTGATGTGTTTAGGCTGCAGAGTTATCATTGTTTCCCATATTATGAGAAGGTTCTCGAAGAAGTCTCTGTACTGATTCTTGTGCAGTCATGTGAACGAGGAACACGTGTGGTAGAGTTTCGGGATATTTTGAACTTATTAGCAACAGTAGCTTTGGGTGGACGAGGTATAATTTGTATTCGTATTTCTGGGGTGCAATTAAGCACCAGCAGTAATCCCCGGGAGAAGAGGTAAGTATAATGAACTGATATTTCTAAGCTAGTGTGTGTTGCGTAACCTCTTGCACTTCGCTACATCAAGATACGTTAAGTTGTACTGGCTGAGAAATTCTACGTAACGACGTTACTTCAAGCCAGAAATGTAATTTGCTAATTCTTCGTTTTGTGGCATTTCCGCGCTAGAGGCTTGAAGATAGCTAACCACCGGTGCAAAAGACGAACACCCATTTCTTATTTGTGGAATGAGTGTAATTTGGATTTCATGTAAGAAAGTTTTGATGTTTTGTAAAAGCCATGATCTAACTGCTGTATAAAAGTTAAGTAATATACGTGTGATTATTGTTTAAACCGAAAGTTTCTTTCAGGTTAGGTTATTTACGTACTTAGAAGTGTCCTTTTTCCTGCCAAACATATGTCAAAAACCTCATAACGTTCAGTGATTGAGACCAGTATATTGGTGGTACCATATGCTTACCTATTTTATACAGCCTTTCCGCTATTGCAGATTTTTCCAAAGCATTTTCTTGGATATCTCCCTAAGATATTTGAAACTTTGTGTCCTCTCTATTTGGGCCAACATCTGTTTTCAGAAATTTTGGAGCATCCTTCAAGTTTGTTGAAACTTTTGTTTTCTCTGCATAAATTCATAAGCCAGTTCTGCTTGCTATTTCTTCCATGAGACTTAATTTTGTTATAGCATACGCCGCATTTTCGGAAAGTATAGCAAAACCAGTTGTAAATGCAAGACAGTTGATGTGGATCATTTGGCTTCCTCTTCTTAACCTTATCAGCGAAATGTTGAGTTCAATAAGTTTTTCGCTCCAAATTGTTTCATTATTTATTTTATATTCCAGTTGCTAACAATTCCTTTAGCGTGACAGTGTTTTGATCTATATAGTAGAGAGCGATCAGATATGGAGTTGCTGACCACCTAATGCAAGCCGGCCGAAGTGGGCGAGCGGTTCTAGGCGCCACAGTCTGGAACCGCGCGACCGCTACGGTCGCAGGTTCGAATCCTGCCTCGGCCATGGATGTGTGTGATGTCCTTAGGTTAGTTAGGTTTAAGTAGTTCTAAGTTCTGGGGGACTGATGACCTCAGAAGTTAAGTCCCATAGTGCTCAGAGCCATTTGAGCCACACATAATGCACCCGATTGTGCGCTCAAATGAAACGAGTCAGATTGCCAATTACGGTCATTTGCAGTAACTATGTATTCGGGTGGGACATCGCACGGCCTATATCTCAGACCTCAGACCTGTTGTAGAATTACTGGGAGAGTTGGCGTCGTGTTTAGCTCACTCGGCTCGCATTCGGGAAGATGTCGGTTCGGATCCACCTTAACCAAGCAGATTTATGTTTTCCGTGATCTTCCTTGACAGTTCCAGGAAAATGTCGGCACGGTTTCTTTGAAAGAAACGGACGACTGTCTTCCCCTTCCTTAAAAAAACAATAAGAGCTTTTGCTCCGTCTCCTCGTTGTCGACGGGATGTTGAACCCTTCCATTGTCCATGTACAGTTTCGGAACATATTACATTTTGACGTATGACCGAAACTTTTGATCTTTAACAATCAACATGCATTTCGAAAACAACGATCCTGTGCAGTCAAGCTCGTTGTGTCAACAATTTTCAGAAGGCAGTAGATACAGGCGCCTAGGTTTCCAGAAGACGTTTGACAAAGTTTTAGACTGTCGTCCAACGACCAAAGTATGAGAGTACGGATTATCAGACCAGTTACTTAACTAAAGTATTCCTAGTAAATACAACAGACTGTCAGTCTACACAGAAAGAAATCTTGAGACGTAACAGCAGCTTTGGAGATACCAGAACGGAGCATATTTCAGAATGTTAAAAAACTGTTCTATATTTTGAGAGGTGGTGGAATGGGCAAAAACAAGAACAAATATCGGTTATACGTGGAGTCTAAAATGCATACCTAAAGTGCTTTAACTACTTTTTTGCCTCCAACGTTGTGAAAAACATATCTTCTCCTGCAAGCCCCTTTCTTTCCAGATTTTGAGAGGTGGTAGTATTTCCACATTTCTGTGATTCCATAGTTTCAGAGATGGTAGTACGGACCAAAACACGAAAAAATTCAAGTATATATGGGCTTTAAACCGCATACCTTAACAGCTGCGCGTACTGATTTAATACAAGAGACGAATTTCCCAGCATCGAAGTCGAATACGTGCTTATAGTTTTTAAGGTATGCATTTTAGTGCCCATTTTTACTGGAATTTTGTTTTGTTTTGGTTCATACTACCACCTCTCAAAATATCTATTATATTTTTTAACATGCTATATTCACAATATACAGCACTTAAGCTGCGGAGTTGTTTCTGTACAATGGTCAGATAGGTTTTAGCAGATTATGCTGTTAAATGTTCATGAAGCAAGGTAACCTCTTACGTTTGTCCCGCAATGTGACATGGACAATGGTGTTGATACGACATTGACACTACCAAACAAGAGAAAAGCCTTTTGATCCCATAAACTTTGACATACTACACACAAAAATGCGACACTTATGATTATCAGACAGCACACACAAGAGGTTCGAAAGCTACTAGATATACAGACAGCAACCCGCCTGTGGGAACGAAAAGTGATCCAGGATACGTACACTCTCAGAAACGCGTCAGTTGTCGGTTATGAGCCCACTACCGTTTACCTTGTATATCAATGATGTCTCGTTGATACTGTTTTCCTGCAAATATCATTTCGATGCAGACGGTCACCTGCTTTACCTAAATGACAGGCCTACTGATATAAATCAAGGCGAGCAAATGAAAAGCGAGAAAAATGGTAATCAAGATCGTTGTCAACAGGAAAGAAATAGGGGGCATGCTGAATTTAGACGTAGCTGCATACCCTGCGAAGAAAATTCCTACCATGGTCCACCAAAAACTGCTGTCAATTGTGAAGAATTGAGGAAGTGATAAATACAGTTGTGGCCTACTGACTGCTAAAGTGTATAAAAATCACATCGTTAGTGATGAATATTTCATTTCCAAGCAAAATTAATATTTACATTTATGAAAAAAAAATTTTAGCATGTGGTAAGTCCTGGCCGGACTATAACAGAAAAATGAATTCTCAGCTAATTTTGTTGAAATATAAACATAAATCCTTACTTTTGCAGCGACGTATTATTACGCATGAGACGCAGGATTACCACCTGACACCATAACAAATGCAACATCGACGACAAGTTTGGATGTATACCAACACCCCTTTAAACGGAAAAAAGTCAAGATTATTTCGAAATCATTTTTATCATTGGTTCTGAGAGTCGGACAGGATTAGCCTGATCAGTTGTTTTTGTAGGTATAGACGTATTTCAATTGTATGATAATCCTTAACAGTAATTTACAATTTATACGTATAGTATCCGTAATTATTGCATTTTTGTAATAAAACATAGATTAGCACTCTAAAGGCAGCACTAGTTTCTTTCTAAAAAGAATTTTTAGAGTAATCGTGGCTGAAGTGGAGGAAGATTTATTCATATGCAACTTTGCGTTAAATGTGCGCTTATGGAGTCGCCGGATTTTCGTTGAGAGCTGCTGTAGGCATTTCATTATCAAAGATCGTAGCCAGACGCGTGATAACATACGGTAGACAGTGATGGCTATAGTGGAATGTTCGATACGAGTCGTCGGCTTTGACCACTGACATAGGAATCACGTGACAAACGCCGTAAACAATATGGTGATTACAACGTGATATTATTGGCGACCTTGTCAAACGGTCCAAGGTATAGGTCAGTTTGTAATGACAACCAGCCTTTCCTAGTATCACATTCGTTGGATTCGTGAACTCACAGCCAAACTGTTACTTTACATCTGAAGCAATATCTCGGGCTAAGCTACAAATCACTATGTCACCACAACCAGATTTATTTTATTTTTTGCTTTCGAGTTCGTTATCTTCGCCAAGTATAGCAAAACTGTGAACATATGCACCATATCCATTTACCACATGTACGTAAAAGGAGACGTGACAGCAGATATTAACCTTACGCCTTTCGCCAAAGCTGACGACTAGTGTCGAATATTCCTCTTGACCTGTCAGTGGTAACAGCTCAGTCCTATAATTATGGGTTACCGCAATAACAAATATTTAGCTATTTTTTCCGAATATGTCGCGATTTCCTAGGTTTTGGTTACGCTGGTACCTAACAGCACACATTGAATTTGGGTGGCCCAAATATTTCGCTATTTTTCTGAATAAGTCCCGACGTCCGAGGCTGTCGTTAGGTACGAACCTAATACCACTATTTAAGTATCTGCTGTTGAAACGACTGGCCTCTCGCACCACAAACATGCTGTTCTTCATTCAGAATATCTCGCCATATCCGGGGGTGTGGTTAGACAGGGCCCTAATTCCTGCGAGTAAAACTAAGTATCAGCTGACTAAATTGCTCCGAGCGGTTCTAGGAGCTTCAGTCTGGAAATGCGCGACCGCTACGGTCGTAGGTTCGAATCCTGCCTCGAGCATGGATGTGTGTGATGTCCTTAGGTTAGTTAGGTTTAAGTAGTTCTAAGTTCTAGGGGACTGATGACCTTAGATGTTAAGTCCCACAGTGCTCAGAGCCATTTTTTTTGTTTTTGATTAAATTGCTTCGAGTGAAACAAAATATCTGATAACTTCCTTGGCGAAGAAAAGGAAACTACATCTGTCTCATCATTGCTCACCGCGCGGAGTAGCCGTCCGGTCTAGGGGGCGACCTGTCACGTTCCAGGCGGCTCCCCCCGTCGGAGGTTCGAGTCCTCCCTCGTTCGTGGGTGTGTGTGTTGTCCTTAGCGTAAGATACTTTAAGAGTGATTAAGTAGTGCGTAAGCTTAGGGACCGACGACCTTAGCGGTTTGGTTCCATAACGCCTTATCAGAAAATTCCAAATTTCGTCATTGCTCGTGTCGACTTCCAACATTGACCGCAATAACAGCATCAGCATACAATGGAAAAGCCGACGACAACGATGTGCACTTTTGCCGAAAATGAAGAAGACTTCTTTGTTTGTGGAAAATAGTGCAGCAAGTTTCAGTAAAGTCAGAATCGTGTGCGGGATTGAAACTAGTTCGAACACCTACATCTCTTTGTAATTTGTGAAAACTCGATATGCGTCACAGCCTGACAATATTTCAGCAATCTAATGTAGCCCGTTCGAGAAGAGCAGTTCCGCGAACTTCGCACTGGGCATGACGCAGCTGCTCCACGTTCCTTACATCGACCACTCACGAACGTGATTCTGTGTACGTTTCTATGGAAATGTCGGAGTGTTTCCATTGTTCTCGACGATTATGCACTGATTGGATAAAAAGCAGTACTCGCAACACTGTTGTAACTAACAGCAGTCTTTAATGACAGACGTTCGCTATTACATGCCCTCAGTATAACCGCCCCGCATTTCTTTCATCAGCCCCCACACAGATGGAAAGCGTCGTACACTATAAGCGTGTCCATCTCTGACGAAGTCTTGCAAGGACTACCCTGTGGCAAGGATGAAGGCTTCTCCTGTATTGTACCGCGAGCCAGGGAGAGGTTCCTTGATTGTGGCAAACAGGTCAAAATCGCACGTACTCATAACGGGTGAATACGGTGCATGCCCAAGTATCTTCCACCTCGAAGTATATGGGGGGTCCTGCTCAGAATTCACCTCGTCCCATCGTGCATTGTCATGATGAAAGATGGAATGCAATACCAGAAGGTGCAGTCGCTTTCTTCTCAGTGCGGAAGAAGTTATATCGGAAGGAACACAGTAGTAGCCTATAGTGACTGTCTGCCCCTGCGGTACAACGTGATGCAGGGTTAGCCCAGAAATATCGTAAGCAAACACAGCCATCAGTTTGGTGCCAGCTGGTTAACAGCGCAAGTTGTGAGGGCGAGGAGAACCAGGGCGTTTCCATTACCCTGCCAGTGGTAGTGTTTGAGCAATTTCTCTGCTTGACGATGCCGCTGTCACGTGGGTCATTGCGCCCGGTACCGAACGAGCTGCAGTTTTGCTGAACTGAGGAACTTCGGCCAAAATATGGATCTCGGTTGGGTGCCTAGCTGTGCAGCTAGCTCACGCGCTGTCCGTCAACTGTCTTATGGTCCGTGGGAGAGTCCCGGAAGAGGCCAATCTTGAAAGACATCCCTCCCACCCCTAAACACGTTCACTTATCTCGCTACCGTACGACGGCATCACCACACGCCAGACGCCTCACGTAGTACCTGAAAACAATGTTGTGCGCTCCGACCAAGTGCCTATTCAATTTTGTTCCACGCACGTTGTTCCTGTTTCCCAAGCGTACTATTAGGGTACGTAAGGTGGCCTCCCGAAATTTGACACTACACACTGTAACTGAATCACAGCCGTCAGCGCTCACTGCACTATTTCAACAGACCTTCTGCTATCAGCTACAGACAGCGCACATGCCAACTGACGCTCATCTTTCATGTTATTACCAGGACTTCTCAATCCAGCCCTCGTTTTTTCCGTTTGTCATGAAAGCGAATCTTGTACACTTCACGGCTGAGAGGTGACAACTGTACTGCCAGCTGTTAGGAACTTTCTGTGGACGTGTGGACTAAAGAACTTTTCCACAGTCCCCGAAACCAACAGAGGGTCTAAATGGGTAATCCAGATAATGTCAATCGGAAGACAATATCCTGAAATAACTAGAAAATTTCTAAGCACGGAATTTCTTTATCAGGTAATGGTGCACAGTACTGTTTATCGGAAACTGAAAAAGAGGCTTCTACCAGGATTGTGTTAAGGATAGTTACAACGGAAAAAACAGTTGTTTTCTCAAAATTTTCCAGTTTTTATCTAATTATAAAATTTGCAATTTCCTGAATAAATGATACATATATCACTTAAAACTCATATGTGAAGCGTTTTATTTAATTTTTTTAAATGTAATCTGCACCGGTACAAAATGTCAAAATTTTTTCGTTCAATACTTCAAGATTTAATAAAATCGGTAACTTTTTATAAAGAAGGCTATGAATTCCCATGTTATAAAGGTTAAATTACGTGTTTGTATTGGCAGCACTGTCAAAAATAGTATCGTATTATTTCATAGTATAAACATACATTTATGTCGACGTGCTAACGTTTTTCTGAGGAAAAGTGACGAATAGATTAGCAAATTTCTCAAAAATAAAGTACGATGCCACAACGAAGTGTTTTTAAGAAACGTGGGTTTCATGGTAATAGATTTTTGAATAAAGGGAAAACTGTGCTCAACATGTGGCGTATGAAGTTACAGACATGAAATACAGGAAAACTCGCCAGTATGTAGAGAAACACCCATTAGTGTTTCGAAGATTAAAATAAAACATTGTTTATACACAGTTTTCTCAAAACGAAAGTGATGTAAATGCTAGGTTAGGTTACATTCTGATAGATTTACATGTCCTAACAAGGGTGTTGTAAAATATGTGGAGGGCCAGTTAGTTTACATGAAGACAGTGAGGTATCAAATGGACAAGACAGGAAACGTATCATTAACTGTGCCAGTTGTAAATATACTCATTCAGTTTGGAAGTCTGCAAAGTGTAAAAATAATATTTTTCAAGTGAATATTAGGTGGTTTTATGGATTGAGAGTTATTGGCTAAGGGCACACTGAAGCAGAAACAATGTGTGCCGTGATGAGTATGTCACGCCCACCTTGTAAAATCGACAAGTATGCATGATTTATTGGAGCTGCAGTGGGATCTGTTGCATGCGACTCAATGAAGGGTGCTGCAAAGGAATCTGTTGAAATAAATGATGGTGTGACTGACATACCAGTAGCTTATGATGGCACTTGGCTGAAGTGCGGCTACAGTTCTAAGAACTCTGCTGATGCGGTGACCAGTGTGTTTACTGGAAAGGTAATAGATTTCCAGATTTTAACCGAACATTGTTATAAGTGTTAACCATGGGATGAAGAAGGGCATATCTGTGACAGAAACTATGAAGGAACAACGGTTGTACGGGGGTCTCTGCTGTTATTGAAATTTTTAGTCGATTTGTGAAGGAAAGGGGAGTGTGTTACACTAAGGTCTTAGGTGATGGGACTGAAAAGCATTTAACAGTGTAGTAGGCGTTTAGCCTTCTGGTGAGAAGATTATCACGAAACTGGAATGTGTTGGTAATTTTCAGAAGAGGATGGGCACCAGGTTGAGGAACTTGAAACAAAGTTTGAGACCTAAGAAACTTTCTGATCGTAAAACCATAAGATGCAGGCTGACAGAAAAAAATGATTGGTGAACTACAGCAGTATTATAGGGTTGTCATCATAAATAATAATGGGGATTTGTTGACAATGAAGCAGTCAGTATGGGCTACCTTCTCCCACAGACTGGCAACTGATGAAAACCCAGTACACCTGAATCATGGTCCAATTACCACAATGCCCAGGACTCAACCAGTTAATGCAGCTATTAAGATTTCATCCCAGCAGCAGTCATGGATATCAGAAAGCCGCCCGGAGTGGCCGAAGGGTTCTAGGTGCTAAAGTTTGGAACTGCCCGACCGCTACGTTCGCAGGTTCGAATTCTACCTGGGGCATGGATGTGTGTGATGTCCTTAGGTTAGTTAGGTTCATGTAGTTCTAAGTTCTAGGGGACTGATGACCTCAGAAGTTAAGTTCCATAGACCTCAGAGCCATTTGAACAAATTGATATCAGAAAAACTATTTACAGAGACCTGGCAAATCCTGGAGCAAACTGCATCAGAGAACTTGAACGGATGGACGAGGTTCGCATTGATAAGGCAAAGTATGCAGCTCAATTGGCCACTAAGGAGTCCACAAAAATAAAAGACGAAACAACTTGGAAAAATATGAAGAGGTTCATATACAGTATGGTGCAGGGTTCTTCTGAGTGACTAAAAGTAAAAAATTAAGCATATATCAAGGGAGTTACAGTTATCTGAAACTTCAGAAACAGTTCCTGAAAATTTACATTTTTTGTTGCATTTTTCCCTGAATCTCAGAAACCACTTCGAGTGCAGTATTCAAATTTTCATGGGGTAATAACATACATATCCTGAGTCTAGTGAACGAAAACAAGACCTTAATGTTATGTATAATTAAAATTATTCAGCGTAACGTACAAAAAAGTACACAAGAATTTAACCGTGTAATTAAAGAATTGTATTTCCGAAAGTAGTGGCTGAAAAGCAATTATTGTTGTTCAGTAAACTCAGAACATACAGTTTAATGTCCTGTAAAAGTTTCATGTCAATGGCTGCAGTCGTTCCAGAAATACATGGAAGCCAAATCACTAAATTTAACATTGTCGGGATAGGGCGTTCCATCTCCCCTTAATTTCATCTTCTGCATCCCGTTAACAGGAAGGAGGCGGAATGTTTCGCAAGCCTGATAGTTGTGAAAAGCAGGTCGGCTCCTCTACATGCCTACACTGGACTGGGCTCCTAGTCAATATGCACCAACACAATACATATATTCTCCATTATGCTATAGGAAATTGACGTCTGTATGATATGTTAGTAGTTGTGTCTCCCTTTCTGTCGTCGTGTGTGTAGGTAAGAACACACTGTTAAACTAATAAAATTTACTGTCGAAATGTTAGACACGTTCCCAGCTACTGCCAATATCTTCCGTACCCTTTTCGTCGTTTCGTCGTGTCCTGTTTGAATATAACTTTAACAGAGTCGCCGGTACTGTTTCAGATCTGTACACCAGCATTAACCGGTCCTGTCAGCGGTAGAAGAAGAAACTGGAAGCATTTCAAATTTGCTATCGAATACTTTTTGAAATTAAGTGCACAGATAATTTAAGAAACGAATAGTTGAAGACAGAGATCAGCGAGAGGCACCATGAGAAGATCTGGGTTAATGGGACATCTGCTACTGCATCCAGCAATGGTTGACATGGCGCTGGAAGTAACAGTGGAGTAAAAAACTAGTATCATCAGACCGACACTTGAAACCGCAAACGAGATTACAGAGGATGTTCAGTGCACTATCGAAAAGTTTACCACAAGATTCGAAATGATGGTGGACAGCACCAACAAATAGGCGGCTTGATAACTCACAAATATGTGTGACACAGCTCTAGTTTATGCTTGCATTCTGTGGACCAACTTTTCACTATACTTGCATTTCTCTGTTCAGTACAACTACTTCGTCATCAAAGACCGACTGCAGCTTCAGTTTCTCCCCAGTACACAAAAAACACTAACCTAATGAACAAGACGTAATACATCATTAAAAATACAGTAAAAATCCTCACGCTATTTTACTAGGATCAGACCATCAGTAACCACTAAACATCTGACCATAAAAACTGGAACACCAGGAACAGAAAATAGCTGACATTTACTTATTGTTCGTACGTAGTACGTTAGTAAGAATACATTATTAAATTTTAGACGATTTGTGTGTATGCGTGGTGCGAAAATCACTCAGAGTTGCGTGCTGTCCTAGCAATAGTCTGTATACCGGTCTGGGAACTGGGTATCAGTGGCACTCATGGGCATGTCATTCAATTGTAACGACTCATTTAGTGAATTTTAATCTGAAGATATCGGTAAGCGCCCCACCGTTCATTTTTTAGTGAAGGGGGAATGTGGGAAACGTCCTACCTTGACCGCAAGGAGAATGATTCCCAGGATAATGGTCTCCGGTGAAAGAGTGGGAACGGTGCGTACAGTGCCGTGTGTCCGAGAAGTCGGGAGGTAGGCTTACCTAACGCTCGGGGACCATTGGCCTGGGAACACCGGATCCAGAAAAGCTAACCAGTCCTCGGATTTGTTTGTTGCGAAGCGTATTTTAACGCCTGTCGCTCCGGGAACTCCGAATGTATTTGCAGACACCGACCGGATTTGAGTCAGCATCCTCAAATTGATATTGTCCTGTTAGCTACAGATGTACCGGAAAATTCACCAGGTAGGAGCAAGCCAGGCGGCGGGGGAAGAAGGGAACCGAATGACCAATGTGAGTATGACTTTATGCGTGTTCTTGACACAACCAATCGAAAGAGCGATGAGGCGAAGAATAGGTATAGGAGCATGAGAGGTGGGAGGGAACGGGATCAGTTGGTTCGGGTTGGTAATGACGAGTGTGTAACGCGACGAGAGATATTAAAGAATCAGTGGGTGGTGTAGGTGGTAGGGTAGCAGAGCGATGTAGCGCCGTGGTTAGTACTCGGAAGGGTGACGGTTCAAACCCGCGTCCGGCGATTCTGATTTATGTTTTTCCTTGATTTTCCCATATCGCTTAAAGCAAATGTCGAGATGATTCCCTCGAAATGGCACGGCTGATTTCCTTCTCTATCCTTCTAGAGACCGAGATTGTGCTAATGACCTCGATGTCGACGGACGTTGAACATTAATCTCTTCCTAAGAGGTCCACGTGGAGTGGCGTAAAGCCGAGAGAAGCCGTTTTCCTTAACTCAATGTACAGTTCTGAAATGATTTTTTTTTTTTTTTGCAGCTAGCCTACAGGTAAGAGGAAGGAACTCTTTTCATTAAATGGCTAGAGGATTCGTAGGTATCTGTTAATGCGACTTGTTCCACGGAGAATCTGAGAGTTACTTAACTTAGCACAGTTTCGACAACTACTTGAGTTAAGATGCGAAGCCCGAAATTGTTGCGCATTACTATAATATCGTAACTTTGGGTTTAACTGTAATAAACTAGCCAAACTCTCAATTTATATTGACACGTAGATGGTATTTTCAGATATTTTATGTTGTCACAGCAGTCCATCGGGTTCCGTGCTGATTGGGTGCGTTGGAGATGTACGTTGAAGTTCTATTAATTATTGTGCAAATTACAGCGATAATACCCAATATTGTGGGAGCCTTTGAATGGATGGTGGATCTTCGAGAAATCACCATTCACCAAAGCCTTTTGTGACACAGTAAGTGAATTATCTTCTCTCACGGAATCAACAGTTTATAGTGATGCGGTCGACCCAATTATTTAGATATCTCTGCTGCAGGAGTCAGTACTAAAGGCAGTACTTTATGTAGGTAGCTCTGTAATGATGTGGTAAGTGACACCGTGCTGCTTCTATTCCATGTCATACTCGTAATGGCTGCCAACCGTATCTTTTTCTCGTAAGCCGAAGACCAGACTTTTCCAGTGGGCGGGAGATCTTGAAAATGTGCAGGCCAAGGCGACATTCGAACGCTCTTTGTACATAAGTAGATCACGACAGCAGAGGCAAAAACGGGTACGTTATCGTACTGAAAATAACTCCTTACAGACCTCGAAGATAATCTAATATTCATAGGAGCTATCGGCCTTTGATGCGTCACAACTGTAGCACCTGCTGTTTTGCCTATAAAATACCATAGCATGTAGCCATATGCTAACGCCATGTGATGAATGCGGCCTGACAATATTCGTACTGATTGGCGGCTCCACACACAAGTAAGGGCATCGTGAATTTGTACGAAGTACCGGCAGTGGTTTGAAAAGGTACCGCGCCTAATCGTCGCCATCGAACTCATTCAAATGGTAGATGGAGGGCTTGGCCAGAAGTGAAAATGACGGAAGTTTGAGCTCCACATGGCTAAGAATTTAAAAAAAGAAACATCATTTTGAACGCGGAACGGGCGAGGCGTGAGGCATTAATTTTAGCCTAGATGTACGCAGTGGTTGTCGCAGCGAAAAGAGTACAGGAGAGTAATGCAGGTGTCTTGGGCTGCTGTCACTAAGCGGTAGCTATTGTTATTATCAAATTTTTTTGTTAATTACAATGTAAATAAACAGATATAGCACTCAACATATTGTATTTATTACTATTTTCATAAAGGGATATGAAAGTTTGCCTGTAGCACACTTCCTGATTTACTGGAATTATCTAGTGCACGGGAAAGTAACTTCGATGGTTACAATTACTTCTGAGATTTGCACTAGCTACCGATCTTTGGAAATGTAAATATGTTTCGAAAATACCTTTCGTGACAACTAATCTGCCATGGCCGACCAGTGGATAGAGAGACTGACCAGCAAAGGTGTGTTAAGCGATACCAACTGTACAATGGGTCGACCACTATGCAGTCAGACTCTGATTATAATTCAGTGGTTCATTTACTAATAAATAATGATCTTTGTTATGGGATTTAATTCAAGACCTTTCCCTGTGGGACTTCCATGAAGTGACATTTACATCACGGAATTTTTTGAAGTCGGTTAGGACCGTGGGTAGACCGACAATGCTCTCGCATTACTCGTATATGTGAGAGCCCCTAGCTAGGTGATCCGCCACAAGGCATGAAAAGGAGAGACGGAGGAAAATTTGAGATAGCAAATAAATTCTGAAGACAGGATTTTAGTTAATTACAGAATTCACGAGGACAATGCAAATAAATTTTCACGAATGTGTTCACGAGATCGTCGTATGGAATATTAGGTCCTATTATTACTTTACAGAAGTTGATTTACATTGTGAAAACAGGGGAAGCAATAATCTTCTCAGCAAGCACACGCAACAAACGAAGCAATTTTTTACTTGCGTGTTTGTCTAACGTTTACATTCATAAAGGGTTCGCTCGTCGCACAGATTTCCAGCAAACCAAGGGTAAGTCTGCTCAGAGGTCAACCTGAAACTAATGGAATAAGAAGTCCTGTAGGTTTTAATTACGTTCTTCGAAATTTATTTGCGGAGTCCACGTGGACGCTGTAAACACAGTCTTTTCTTGAAATTTTTGTTTTATATCTCAAATTTTCTTTAACCTCTCCTTTCCATGCCCTTAAGAAAATATTAATATGACGGTCGTCCAATAAATAACATTCCCTATGTTGTTTCTCTGCAAAATAGACGGTGCCCATCATACGTGAAGACTGATGAGATCGAGAAGTGCCCCAAAAAAGGCAAGGGTCACACATTCGGCAGGGAAAGTTATGGAAACCGTCTTTTAGGAGTGTCAGGGGGTGTTACTCGTTCACTACCTGCCTCGCAGCACCACAGTCAATGCAGAGATACTGTATTCTCTTGAGGACCTGCGAGCTGCCATCGAAAGATAATGTCCCGGACTTCTGTGTCGCAATGTTTTCTTTCTTCATAACAATGATCGATCTCATGTCGCTCGAACGACCCAAGTGGAAATCGGAATATTCAACGTAAAAGTGTTGCTGCATCCTCTGCATTCACCAAATCCTGCCGCAAGCGCTTTCAAAGGTTCCCCCAACACAAACATCTACTTCGACATAAGTCCTTCCACTCAGGTGATGAAGTCGTATCAATAGCGATCAACCGATTATGAGCCCTGGATCCGGCCTTCTAGTAGTTTGGGAAAACTTGTCAAATTATCAAATATGCGTGGGAAAGTACAGCGAATATGTAGAATCCACATGATAAATTGTGCGTAATGATTTTAGACGAAATAGGGAAAATTACGTACTTTCTGCTCCCTCGCAAATACAATATATTGAGCAAAATTTCAGTTTATTTTCAGTGTCTGTAACGACTGATAATGATATTCCGCACAGGGAGTCGACCAGGGACGTCGCATTAGCTTAATGTACTCGTACGTTTTCCGCTGCGACCAACGCTAGTAATCAACTACGTTAATGACTCACGCCTCGCACGACCAGTATTAAAGATGCTACTTTTTTCTAATCGATGAGCCACATGTCACTTTCATTTCTGTTCAAGGCCTTGAACGAAATCGTTGGCAACGTAAACCAACGTACCTTGCAACATACTTTCTCTGGTTACGCTCAGATCAGACATGAAGCGGGATTTTAGGTCATACCTTTTTTGAAACACAAGTGGATGCGTAGAGGAGTGATATGGCGTCGGGGTCAGGCTGAGAAATTTCCAGTCTCTATGGTTGAAGACAGTACAGAATGACATGAATGTTAGGCTAAGGAGGTAGTTATGGTGACAAGGAAATTTGGTTTAGTGGCCTTCTTTTTTTTGCTTCATTAGTTAACGCACACTAATTTTTAATTATAATTTGAGTAAATGGAAAACACGGATGAGGCTTACTAAGTTATGTATTCAGTTACCAGAACTAATGACCACACCAGTCTACAACTTTGTCAAGATTCGAGTATGCACAGTAACAGGCAGCGAAGAGATAGAGCATCCAGTATTATAATTTAAAAGAGCTTAGGATGACTTGACGTCAGATAAGGCGGAAGGGATAAATAACATCCTATCAGAATTTCTGAAGTCATTGTGCGCAGTGGCAACACAACAACTATTCAAGTTAGTGTAGAGAATGTATGAGACTGGTAATACACCACCAGACTTCCAGAAAAACTTGATCCATACATTTCAGAAGAGAGCAAAATCACAAAAGTGCGAAAATTATCGCACAATCATCTCATGCATCCGAGTTGCTGAAAATAGTAATGTACAAAAGAATGGAAAAAAAATTGAGGCAGTTCTGACGTTGCGGCTGATAATGGAAGCAAAACTGATGAAAAAACAAGACAATTTCATAGGTTCTGTCTAGCTGGAAAAAGCGTATGACAAAATAAAATGGTGTAAGATGTTCGACATTCTGAGAAAAGTAGGAGTTATCTGTAAGGCATAGTATGAAATATGTAGAAGAAGCAGGAAGGAATAATAAGACTGGAAAATCAAGAAAGAAGTGATCGGACTGAAAGGGGTGTGAAAAGGGATGTAGACTTTCGCCACTTCTGTTCACTCTACCCACCTAAGAAGCAATGATGGAAATAAAGGAAAGGTTCATGAGTGGGATGTAAATTCAAGGTGAAAGGATATGAATAATAAGATGCGCCGATGTCATTGGTACCCTCACTAACAGTGAAGAATACTTACAGAATCTGTGAACGGAATGAACAGTCGAACATGTACATAATATAGATTGAGAGTAAATCGAATAAATGCGAAAGTTATGAGAAGAAGCAGAAATAAGAACAGCGAGAAACTCCAGTATTGAGGGTCATGAACCCACAACAGACGGATTAAGGAGGACAGGGAATTTCTGGTCAAGAGAAGTCTGCTACTATCATATACGGCCGCTAATTTGAGGAAAACGTATTCTGAGAGTGTACGTTGCGAACACATTATTGTGACGTAGTGCGACATGTCCCGTGGGAAAACCAGAGCATAACAGGATATAAGCATTTGAGAGTTGCTGCTACAGAATAAATTCGAAAATCAGATGGACGGAAAAGTTAAGAAATGAGGTTACCACAGAAACGGCAAAGAAAGGTCAATATGGAAAACGCTCACAGGAAGAAGGGGCAGTATGATAGGACATGTTAGTGTGTTATGATGTTAGGGAATAACTTCCATAGCACTAGAAGGAGCTATAGATGATAAATATTGTAGATGAAGACAGAGACTGGAATAAATCCAGCAAATAATTCAGGGCGTATGTAGCAATTCTTAAATTGAAATATTTATATAAGAGAGGAATTCGTGATGGGGCACCTCAGACGAGTACGAAGACTGATGAGTAAAAATACTCGGCCTTGCCTGAAATCTGAAGGCCTCTACACACGGCATTTGGAGCTGCTTGCTTACAGATGGTACGTGAGTGCGTCGCCTTTTCCCTCGAGTTCGTAATCAGTGAACGAGAACTCAGCCGTAACGCAGCTGATTAACTCGAAGTAAGAGACTTGCCTGTATGGTATTACATGGCCGAGCGCGAATATGGCTGACCTCTCCGGCGCTAGTCGCATGTAGGCCACGCTATCCATGTTAATGGTTGTCTTACGGTAAATAAATCGATTTTCTGACTCAGCAGAAGCAACGTGCGTATGAGATACTGCACACCCGAGTGGGAAATGTGTGTATCCTCTCTGGCGCTAGCCGCGTTCGGCCGATGGAATCATGAACGACATTTAATCCTCCTGAACTCATCGATTCCGTATTCGGATGACAGTCGTCGGCTCTCTACCAACTCTAGCGTCAATATAGCGCAACAATAAGCCAGGCCATGATCTTGATAGTGTCGAATCCAGACACGTTCTGGTAGACGTTTTTCCATCTTACGAAAGACGTAACTCGTTCATGACATAACCCACAATGTAATGCGATTTGTGAATGAGGAACAAGTATTCTGGACTCTCATTACATACAGAACGTACAATAACGTTCAGAATTATTTTGTAGTTGCGGTGTTATGTTGTTGGTACTCTTTGCCTGGAGTCACAAGAGAACAACGCGTATAGCTGTTTCACTAAGTCAAAAGCTTCACGCCACTGTGGTATCATATCTAGTAAAGAACAAGGAGGTGGACAGAATGATTGTAAACAGTTGGCTCCTGATGCACGAAAATAGGCTCGACAAGTTACAGCTGATCTGGAACTGCATCATGGACTGAACCTACATTTCTCTACGGTAAAACATAGTCCAGTGGCAGTTGATTTTATGGCAGACGATCATAAAGTAAGTCATTCATGAATTAAAAACGTAGGAAGGCCAGGATATAGTTTTCAAAGAAACATCAAACTTGGAATACTATAGATTGATCTAACGTCATATGAAGTGATGAAGTAAATTTAATTTTTTGATCGACTTAAATCACAAGAAAGGAATTAAAGGGAAACGGAAAATTCCAGGCATCGACCATTAAAGACGGTGATGCACAGCGTCATCGTTTGAGGACGTTTTCCTAGCCGTAGGGTTGGTCCTTTAGTCGAAACTGAAGGCAAAATGGATCGTTTCCTGTATAGTGACGTTTCAGAAATTAATACAGTTCCACATGGGAGAAACAATATGCCACGTAATTGGATATCTCAGCAGAACAATGATACAAAACATACCATCACCCATTAAGAAAAAATATTTTCAGATAGAAAAATCAGTCTTGGAGTGGCCAAGCCAGAGCCATCATTTAAATCCAACTGAAAACCTCTGGGACTGATTGAAACGACATGTTCATCGTAGATTGTACTCAACCAATTTTTAATTTCCTGCTGCCTTTTTGAATGAGTGGTCAAACTCCCACTTGGCATATTACAAAAGCTTGTGCATTTAATGCCACACACACGTGCAGCAATGATCAAAGTCCACGAGAATGCAGCAAAATACTGATTTGTTTTTAATACCCCAAATTATTTTATTTTAATCTTACATTATTAGACCTACGAGTTACCTGAACTATAGAGCAATGGAAAGATGTAGTATGGAGGGACGAGCTTTGTTTCATACCGTTTCCAACTTCTGGCCGAGTTAACGTGTACGCCGTTGCAAGCTTACATTGCTTGCTGCCAATAGCTAACCGCGGCAGAGGTTCAGTGATGATTCGGTCAGCGTTATCGTAGTGTTCCATGGGCTCATGATTGCACTGTAAGGTCGCAGTACTGTCAAGAGTTATATGAGCATTTGGCTGATCCAGTCCATCCAAAGTTGCAGTATTTATCCCTCAATGGTAATGCCGAGTTCCAAGAAAACGGAGGCAGCTCGCTTCGTCCGGGGCTGGTTTTGTTGGCACGAGGATGAATTTTCGCATCTCCCCTAGCCACCAGTCACCAGATCACAATACAACTGAGCATTTATGATCTACTTGACACCTCGTAAATCTAAGGTGTGATACAGTTATGTCGACGATACCTTCGTTGTGTGGAGTCATGGTGCGGAACAGGTCGATGACTTCCTATAACAAAGAGACGAGCTTAATACGTTCTTTACGCGAGAAAGACGAATATATAAGCCGCAACACCTCAGCCACGAGATGCAGCACCTGGAACGAGTGTACTGTGTACTCCACCAGGTACATAACAAATGTCACAAAAGCAAACACTCCGAAAAGTGACAAATCGAAAAAGAAATGCTGGATACGGCCTTTTTGCCATATATTCCCAGGACAGGATCGGCGGACAGGATCGGCCGTATATTGTTCAAACACAGCGCTAAGACTATTTATAAACCCGAGAAAGAAGATGACCGTCTCAGATCAGCAAAGGAGAAAAAGGAGCCACATACAATGTCAGGGATATACCGCATACCATTTAAATGTGGAAAAGACTAGGCTGGAATCACTGGACGATCAGTCAACATCAGGATCGCCGAACAAAGTCTCATTGCAGGGTGGGACAGGTGAATAAATCGCTGTGTGAGACCGACCACACAGTAAAATTCGCCTACACGGAAATTCTTGCTTAGGGAAGAGCTATCACACCCGCATGTTCAGAGAAGCTGTAGAAATACACAAACATGAGAACAACTTCAATAAGGAAGCAGAAAGCCTCCTAGATTCCCACGCTGCAACGAACGACCGGTGCACGTAACAAGGGGAGAATTGCATCGTAAGTGCCCACGGACAAACCCTTGGACGTTGGCGCGTCTGGTACATTTAACCGGCAGCCGCGATCTCGACTCCAGTCCACCACCAGCAATGGAGGGTAAAACTCTGACAGTGCCAGCCACTCGTACTGGCGGAAAGACAGAAAAAGTCATCAGACAAACGTCTGCCGAAGAACCAGAGACAGAAGCCTACAGGCAGTTTGCCAACAGGTGGCCACTAAAGTCTTAAAACATTTGTTTCTTTGTGATCTGCTTTGGAAAGAAAGGTGCGACATCGCCACATACCTCCATCATTGTTACCTGAACGTGACACTGTTTCGCAGAAAGAATGGTATAAGATTGTCTCGAAAACCACACAGGACTTGTATTTATCAATCCAGAGACAAGGGAAAGCTGGTTTCAATAACAATGGTTTTTCTACGCCGTTCAGGCATGGCAGTGACTTGTGTCTCTGAGGTTTCCATATTTTTGTCAGCCCTCTCTGTATCTTAGTAGGAGAAACCATTGCAATTAAATCTGTACAAGTACCTTTCTGAAAATTACACAGCTATGTTTAAAAGGACATGGTAAAATTTAGTTCAATTAGCACAGAACAGAAACTAATTACATTCAGACACTGACCTTTGATTCTATTCCTTATCCCATAATCAGTACCTGAAGATACGGATCAGACGCTTGCCGTTTTCTGGAACTCCGAATACACTGACACGCCGTCAACACGATATTAATTCAGCAGTCTCTCTCCCGCCACAGAATTTGGCAGGATATCAACATATCGAATGTTGCACACGGCGTTAGGAGCTATGTGCACAGGCTGCGATCACTGAATCGGAAGACACAGCGTTGTTTTGCATATGATGTCAAATGGTGCTGCAAATGCATTCGGCAAATATGTGCTTCCATTCCGACTGAACGCTGAAGTATCTTCGACGATAAATTATGCACAGGCCATTAGTTCTCGTATTTAATACACAGAATGTTCCGGCAGACATTTTGCGCAATCGCATAGATAAACATCCCCTGTCGAGTAGTGAATCTAGTGGATCCAGGGCAGAACGGTTATTACGAATGTATCTCGCTCACTGATGCGTTTTCTTGGTTTGATGTTCCCTCTATTTTCGATTTATTACTGAAATCTGTATTACATTTTCTCATACCACTGACTGTTGTGTATTTCTGCCATTTTGGGTTACATGCAGAGCACAGATGAAACTTATTTTAAGACAGGATGATACACGAGGACAGGGGCTCATAATAAAACGATACGCAGCGAAGAAGCTTTTTCAACCTTGAGTCATTTCTCAGGATGTGAACGTGGAACACAATCACTATAGCGAATTCGGTAAGTCATTTTCTACAGCCAAGATCGCTTAAATACTTTTTTGCTATTGACAACCGGTCTCAACAGACTGAGATATCGTCTTCATGTCCGTAATATAGTGCATGTACAAATAATATGTCTCTTACAATGATTTATAATTATTATTATTATATTTGAGGAAAAAGCTATTTGTTTGACATTATAACAAATGGAAATGGTGACAGTACATTAGCATACCTTCAAAATTTTTTACTGTAAAACATTCCACTGTGAGTTGAAACCACATACCAAATTGTCATATTAGTGAGTAAAATGTACATATTATACTAACATTTGTCAGGAATAAAACATTCACAATTAAAAATTGACACTCTGCGCATGGCTAAGTCCATATATATAGCGCTCACAGATGATTGTTAAGTCTTAAAAATCGCAGTATACTGGAGAATGGATATTAGCACATTTGTTAACGGTATTCTGACGTGTTCCATTCATTGACGGTATGTACGGTACATCTGGATGGCAGTGTCGCAAACATAACACGTGTACAGCGTGTCACAGCGACTAGATGGCTCTTACAGCGGTATCGCATGGTCAACGTGAGAAAATTCAATTATACCGGATTTCTTTGTAAATTAGAAGCAATAACGTGGAGTGCAGAAGGTGTTGTTAAGGTCTGAACGTAGACCGTATATGTGCCATTCGGAGCACGACCTAGTGTAAATTGTTTGCGTATAATGTATTCCTCCTCACATGAAAGCAGAGCAGAAGAAGCTAGCGCCCATGCACTATACGTTTAACACAATCACCTATGGGAACCTACAGCACTAACTACGAAAACGATAGCAGTACTTTGTTATAATCTTTGCTCTGTTTGAAATCTTGACATACACCACACTGCTTTCTTTGTTAAGGAACAGTTTTTTTTTATCTTAATGTAGTAGTAAGCGAATTTTTTCGCTCTTGGACTGTGTTACGAGTTACTTTCATGAAAGTCGACATTTCTTTGCTGACGGCAATTAAAGCGTACTAAGTTTAATAAGTAAATAAAGACTGAATTCCGTACCTACAACGTTCATGTGGGTAATTGTGTTCACCCACATATTTCTACACCGGGTTCTTCCTTTCTTCTGGTAACACTATTTTACAAGGGACGTTTTCCATTTGTGCCTTCCGTTGGAGCACAAGTACTTGGCTGTAGTAAACCGCCCGTCCGCTTCACTGATGTTATCGATACTGTTAGAACTTGACACGATGTCAAATTTCTTTGCATTATACGTAGTTTCTGTATTTATTTATTTATTTATTACACAGATTCCGTGAGACCATACGTGCCATAATACTTGGTCACGGAACGAGTCAGTGCGTCGATTACAGAATGCTGATCAGAGAAGTTTTAACAAGAGAATTAATAATTAATTAATAAAAACTGCTAGCGAGTATATCACTAAATCACGCATTACAGAGAATGTGACATTGCCGGCCTCTTTGACCGAAGGTTCTAGGCGCTTCAGTCCGGAACCGCGCAGATGCTACGGTCGCAGGTTCGAATCCTGCCTCGGGCATGGATGTGTGTGATGTCCTTAGGTTAGTCAGGTTTAAGTAGTTCTAAGTCTAGGGACTGATGACCTCAGGTCTTAAGTCCCATAATGCTTAGAGCTAATTAAACAACTTGAGAACGTGATATTGTAGTAACACTACATTATGTGATCAAAAGTAGCCGAACACCTTACTGAAAATGACTTACTGCAATCTATATCCTTCTGAATATGCTTGGTGTATTCATCTCTTGGTCTCCTCTAAGTTCTGTACCATCCACGCTACCTCCAATGCTAAATTGGTGATCCCTTGATTCCTTAGAACATGTCCTATCAACCGATCCCTCTTTCAAGTCAAGTTGTGCCACATGTTCTATGAATGGTTTGGAGAGACTGAGAAAATGAATGGAGGACATACGTAGAGTGCGAATGTGCCAAACTCCTCTTCTCCACAATTCTGTTCAGTACCTCGTCATTAGTTATGTGATCTACCCATCTAATCTTGAGCACCACAATCCGAAGGCTTCTATTGTCTTATTGTCTAAGCTATTTTTCCTCTATGTTTCACTTCCATACATCGCTACACTCCACAAAAATACTTCCAGAAAAGACTTCTCAACACTTAAATCATTATTCGATGACAACAAATTTTCTGATTCAAGAACGCTTTTCTAGCAATAGCCAATCTATATTTTATATCCCCTCTACATCAACCGTCATCAGTTATTTTCCCCACCCCCCATCCCTCCAAATAACAAAACTCATCAACTACTTTAAGTGTCTTATTATATAATCCAATTCCCTCAGCATCACCAGACACATTATCGCAAGATCGCAAGTAATTTAAACTAGACATTTCTCAGTTACGAATTAAATAACGTTTAATTAATCGCTGTCCAAAAAATAAATTAATAATAAACTTAATACTCAACGCCTCTTCTGGGTGCCTTTTACAAATCATGCTCACTCGGACGTACGTCACAGATTAACTGTTACACTACAACTTTCTCACGCGTACATCTACATACACTATGTGATCAAAAGTATCCGGACTCCCCAGAAACATACGTTTTTCTTATTAGGTGCATTGTACTGCCAGGTACTCCATATCAGCAAACTCAGTAGTCATTAGTCATCGTGAGAGAGCAGAACGGGGCGCTCCGCTGAATCCACGGACTTCGAACGTTGTCAGGTGATTCGGTGTCACTGGTGTCATACGTCCGTACGCAAGATGTCCACATTCCTAAAAATTCCTAGGTCCACTGTTTCCGATGTGATAGTGAATTGCAAGCGTGAAGAGACACGTACAGCACAAAAGCGTACATGCCGACCTCGTCTGTTGACTGACAGAGACCGCTGACAGTTGAAGGGGGTCGTAATGTGTAATAGATATCTGTCAAGATCATCACAGAGGGTTTCCAAACTGCATCAAGATCCACTGCAAGTACTATGACAGTTAGGCAGGGGGTGAGAAAACTTGTATTTCATGGTCAAGAGGCTGCTAATAAGCCACACATCAAGGCGGTAAATGCCAAACGACGCCTCTTTTGGTGTAAGAAGCGTACACATTGGACGATTGAACACTGGAAAAACGTTGTGTAGAGTGACGAATCACGGTACACAATGTGGCGATCTGATGGCAGGGTGTTGGTATGGCTTATGCCCGGTGAACTTCATCTGGCAGCGAAAGTACTGCCAACAGTAAAATTTGGAGGCGGTGGAGTTAGGGTATGGTCGTGTTTTTCATGGAGCGGCTTGGACCCCTTGTTGTTTTGCGTGGAACTATCACACCACAAGCCTACATTGATGCTTGAAGCATCTTCTTGCTTCCCGCTGTTGAAGAGCAATTCGGGGTTGGCGATTGCATCTTTCAACACGATGGAGCAGCTATTCATAATGCACGGACAGTTTCGGAGTTTTTGCCGGCCGCGGTGGCCGAGCGGTTCTAGGCGCTTCAGTCCGGAACAGCGCGACTGTTACGGTCGCAGGTTCAAATCCAGCCTCGGGCATGGATGTGTGTGATGTGCTTAGGTTAGTTAGGTGTAAGTAATTCTAAGTTCTAGGGTACTGATGACCTCACATGTGAAGTCCCAAAGTGCTCAGAGCCGTTTGAACCATATGTGTCGGAGTTTTTACACGAAAATAACAACCCTGTAATGGACTGCACAGAATCCTCATCTGAGTCGTACAGAACAACGTTGGGATGTTTTGGAGAGCGGACTTCATGCCAGCCCTCACCGACCGACATTATACCTCTCCTCAGTGCAGCACTGCGTGAAGAATGGGCTGCCATTCGCCAAGAAACCTTCCAGCACCTAAATAAATGTATGCCTGCGAGAGTGGAAGCTGTCATCAAAGCTAAGGATGGGTCAACATCATACTGAATTCCTGCATTACCAATGACGGGTGCCAGGAACTTGTAAGTCGTTTTCAGTCAGGTGTTTGGATACTTTTGATCACATAATGTAGTGTTACTTCAATATCACATTCTCAAATAATTTAAATGGCTCTAAGCACTATGGGACTTAAGATCTGAGGTCATCAGTCCCCTAGACTTAGAACTACTTAAACCTAACTAACCTAAGGACATCACACACATCCAAGCCCGAGGCAGGATTCGAACCTGCGACCGCAGCATCAGCGCGATTCCAGACTGAAGCGCCTAGAACCCTTGGCCACAGAGGCCGGCAATGTCACATTCTCACTCTACGTATGTCCCATTCATTTTCTCAGTTTCTCCAAACACTCATAGAACCGAAACACAATAAAATAATAATTTTCTGTTCTATTGTTAATTACTTGACGAGTCTTTCGCAATGAAACTAAAGAGAATTCCAGAAAATTAGATTATATGGACCTATCCTCTTTATATTGTTTCAACTGGTATTATAAATGAATCCATTTCAGTCTTTGAGTCAGTTTTACAATGGTTATTGTGCGTTTGAAATTATTTCTCCGAATATACTGAAGTTACTGATTTCAAATTTGAACAGTATGATTGTGTTATCCATAGAATTTGGTATGCTTCGTTTGAAAAATATCGATCAATATTCAATAGTACGTCTTCAGATTTATAGAGACATTGGTAACGTACTGATCGCAGAGTCAGGCAAACAGGCTTACGCGGCTCACTAGGTCCAATAGCAAACGTCAGCTGTTCAAGCAGGAGAACCAAAATTTGCTCTCCTCCCGGGTCCACGGCACGCTGCGCTTTCAGTGCACGATGACAAGTCGTAATAATTTGCTTCGTTACAGTACGCCTTCAGTTTGCAGTACGTATATATAAATCCACCCTCTAGTACATTAGCTGGGCAGACATTAACACCTAATTCCACTCAAGCACTACAATTCAATATATCACGCACCGCGACCTTCCAGATCGGAAAAACACGCCGCTTCTTCCCGTGTCACTCGTGCACACATCTCATCTGTTCCAAGCTGATTCCTTCACTGTCTGTCCACATCCGTCTACGCCAACACAAACGTTCATGTGGTTACAGCCCTTCCCAGTCGTCCTTGCCCGACGTCCTCGCACTCGCTCACAGCCTTCAAAATATCTCTTGCGTTGCCCTCTCGACACATCAGGAGGCGCAATTGCCGAGCCAGAAATGTTGTGTGACAACATATCGAAACGAAAGCGCAGTAGGAAAGTAAGCAAAGTAAACCGGCCTTCGGGTTTCCGTGTCAGACTCTGCCAATCACTTCCTTAATGAAGATAGCAGCATTCAGTTTCTGCGCAATGTCCCGTATGCGACACCTCCAAAAAAGTCTTCCATCTAACCTCAGTCTTACGAATTAGAAACGATGACTCCAATGACTGTCTGACCTGCTTTTACAAGTGTTTCGCGTCAGGTTCAGTACGAAGAGAATTCAATATTCCCAGATCCAAAGTGTCAAGACTGCAGGAATATCAAATTTCAGTCAATACCTCTCAGCACGATCAACTCAGTGTCCGATGGGCTTCACATAACGACCGAGAGCAGTGACGTTGTCGTAGAGTTGTCAGTGGTAACAGACAAACAGAAATGCGTTAAATAGCTGTAGGAATCAATGTGTGACATACGGCGAATGTATTCGTTATGTCTGTGCGGCTAAATTCGGCGTTAACGGGCTATGACAGCACACCATCGACGCGAATGCCTTTCCTAACAGCTCTACATCGCCTACAGAATCTCTCTGGGGCTTTTGACTATATCGGTTGGACCCTATACGACTGTAAAACCATGGATTCGTCTGGTGAGTCCCGATTCTAGTTGGTATGAGCTAATGGTAGCCTTCGAGTGTGGCGCAGACTTCACGTAGCCACGGACCCAGATCGTCAAAAATGCACTGTGCAAGCTGGTGGTGGCTCCACAATGGTGTTGATTGTGTTTACGGGGAATGGACTTGGCCTTGTGGTCCAACTAACCCGATCATTGACTTGAAATGGTTATCGTCGGCTACTGCTACAGCCATTCTCGAGCATCACCGTCCCAGACAAAAGTTGAATTTTTATGCATGACAATACGTTTTATCACGAGGGCACAGTCGTTCGCAATCGGTTTGATAAACATTCGGGACAATACGAGCTAATGATATGGCCACCAAGATCGCCCGTCATAAACCTCATCGAACATTTATCCTACACCAGCAGCACTTTCGCCTTTACGGACGGCTAGAGAGGCAGCACAGCTCGTTATTTCTGCAAGGTGCTTCCAACATGAAACGCTGGCATTTGCGATGTCAAATCGCGAATGGTGTGTGCGCCCGTGTTGATACTAGATAGGTGTATGGGAATAGCTGTTATGGACTCTATGATAATAGTAAAATAGATACAGGAATTTTTGTGATCACTCTTGTTATTGACGCGTTTCGAACGTATCGTCATCAGATTCAGTTAAGGGAACAAATGCCATACAACGTAATGAGACAGTGTGTCATATTCAATAGGAACTGAATCAACTTAAGTCTGCCATATTGAAAAGGAAATACTCAATATGTCAGAGTTAAGTTGACTCAGCAAATTGCATGGTGTTTGTTCCATTTGTAGAATCTGATAATATTTTCGAAACGTGTCATTAAAAAGAGTGGTCACAAAAATTTCTGTGGCTATTTTACTATTCCCGTAGCGTCCATAATATCAATTCCCATACTCCTATCTTGTATAAACCGATGGACCTCACGCTGTCATCCCACCCCCTATCCCCTGTCCATTGTCCCACCGACACACGCAGCTTTCATGAGACCAGTCTGATTCAAACCAGTTGCGTTTGTTGAAACTGGAAAACAGCACTTTGCTTCCTACTTTTCAAATCTGAAGTTACTCATTGTCGTGGTTTTTACATCATCAATTCTGTTCTACCTTAAGCAAAAGTATTACAGTGAAGCGCCAAATAAACTGGTAAAGGCATACGTATTCACATACACATACATGTAATAAGTCAGAATACGTAGCTGCCGTCGGCAACACCTATGTAAGACAATAAGTGTCTGGCCCAGATTTGAGAACGATTACTACTGCTACAATGAAGCGTTATCAAGATTTAAATGAGTTTTAACGTGGTGTTATAGTCTGCGCACAAGCGATGGGACACGGCATCTCTCAGGTAGCGGTGAATTGGGCATTTTCCCGTACGACCATTTCACGAATTTACCGTGAGTTTCAGGAATCCTGTAAAACATCAAATCCTCGACAACGCTGCTGCTGGAAAAAGATCCTGCAAGAACGGGACCAACGACGACTGAACAGAATTGTTCAACTTGACAAAAGTGCAACCATTCCGCAAATTGCTACAGATTTCAAAGATAGGCCATCAACAAGTGTCAGCGTGCGAACCATTCAACGAAACATCATCGATATGGGCTCTCGGAGCTGACGGCCCACTGATGTAACCTTGATGACTCCACGACACGAAACCTTACGCCTCGCTTGGGCTCGTCAACACCGACATTGAACTGTTGAGTGGAGTCATGTTTCCTCGTTGGATGAGTCTCGTTTCAAATTGTATCGAGCGGATGGACATGTATGGGTGTGGCGAGACCCTCATGAATCCATGGACCCTGCATGTCAGCAGGGGACTTTCAAGGTGGTGGAGGCTCCGTAATGGCGTGAGTCGTGTGCAGTTGGAGTGACATGGGACCCCTGATAGGTCGAGGTACGACTCTGACAGGTAGCACGTACATAAGCATCCTGTCTGATCACTTGCATCCATTCATGTCCATTGCGCATTCCTACGGACTTCGGTAGTCCCAGCGGGACAATGCAACACCCCACACGTCCATGACTGCTCCAGAGTGGCTCAGGAACACTCTTATTAGTTTAAACATTTCCTTTGGCCACTCAACTCCCCATACATGAACATTATTGAATATACACTCCTGGAAATTGAAATAAGAACACCGTGAATTCATTGTCCCAGGAAGGGGAAACTTTATTGACACATTCCTGGGGTCAGATACATCACATGATCACACTGACAGAACCACAGGCACATAGACACAGGCAACAGAGCATGCACAATGTCGGCACTAGTACAGTGTATATCCACCTTTCGCAGCAATGCAACCTGCTATTCTCCCATGGAGACGATCGTAGAGATGCTGGATGTAGTCCTGTGGAACGGCTTGCCATGCCATTTCCACCTGGCGCCTCAGTTGGACCAGCGTTCGTGCTGGACGTGCAGACCGCGTGAGACGACACTTCATCCAGTCCCAAACATGCTCAATGGGGGACAGATCCGGAGATCTTGCTGGCCAGGGTAGTTAACTTACACCTTCTAGAGCACGTTGGGTGGCACGGGATACATGCGGACGTGCATTGTCCTGTTGGAACAGCAAGTTCCCTTGCCGGTCTAGGAATGGTAGAACGATGGGTTCGATGACGGTTTGGATGTACCGTGCACTATTCAGTGTCCCCTCGACGATCACCAGTGGTGTACGGCCAGTGTAGGAGATCGCTCCCCACACCATGATGCCGGGTGTTGGCCCTGTGTGCCTCGGTCGTATGCAGTCCTGATTGTGGCGCTCACCTGCACGGTGCCAAACACGCATACGACCATCATTGGCACCAAGGCAGAAGCGACTCTCATCGCTGAAGACGACACGTCTCCATTCGTCCCTCCATTCACGCCTGTCGCGACACCACTGGCGGCGGGCTGCACGATGTTGGGGCGTGAGCGGAAGACGGCCTAACGGTGTGCGGGACCGTAGCCCAGCTTCATGGAGACGGTTGCGAATGGTCCTCGCCGATACCCCAGGAGCAACAGTGTCCCTAATTTGCTGGGAAGTGGCGGTGCGGTCCCCTACGGCACTGCGTAGGATCCTACGGTCTTGGCGTGCATCCGTGCGTCGCTGCGGTCCGGTCCCAGGTCGACGGGCACGTGCACCTTCCGCCGACCACTGGCGACAACATCGATGTACTGTGGAGACCTCACGCCCCACGTGTTGAGCAATTCGGCGGTACGTCCACCAGGCCTCCCGCATGCCCACTATACGCCCTCGCTCAAAGTCCGTCAACTGCACATACGGTTCACGTCCACGCTGTCGCGGCATGCTACCAGTGTTAAAGACTGCGATGGAGCTCCGTATGCCACGGCAAACTGGCTGACACTGACGGCGGCGGTGCACAAATTCTGCGCAGCTAGCGCCATTCGACGGCCAACACCGCGGTTCCTGGTGTGTCCGCTGTGCCGTGCGTGTGATCATTGCTTGTACAGCCCTCTCGCGTTGTCCGGAGCAAGTATGGTGGGTCTGACACACCGGTTTCAATGTGTTCTTCTTTCCATTTCCAGGAGTGTATCTTGAATGGCTAGCAACGTGCTGTTCAGAAGAGATCTCCAACGCCTCATTCTCTTATGGATATATGGACAACCCTGCAAGATTCATGGTGTGACATCCCTCCAGCACTAATTCAGACATTCCTCGAGTACATGCCACGTCGTGTTGCGGTACTTCTGCGTGCTCGCGGGTGCACTACGCGATATTAGGCAAATGTACCAGTTTCTTAGGCTCTTCCGTGTATATGGTCCATATAAGTAAATGCACTTTGAAACCAAGTACCTTCTGTCAGCAACGTACCATTTAGCCCTGATACAGCATCACAAACTTAAGGATTAACAGCTTTCTGGGAATATCACTTTAATGAAACCACACTGCGAGTCTGACAGTGTGCCGTCATGTGCCCGTACTTCCTCATACAGTGCTTTCTCAAAATCATTTGAGATGACACATAGCAAAGATATGGCTGGTAATGGAATTCACTCTTTCACCATTCTTAACGATTATTTCCATTTGTCAGTAAACTATCTGAAGTATGAATTGCATTGTAAATGAGGTCTTACTCGACACAGTGTTCGTTAACAGTGCAAATAATTCGTCCATTACTATTTGCATGCTCTACTGTAGATACCGACAACTCTAGGGCTTACAATGTCGTTATCGGTTCATCTTTCATCCTTCGCAGAACTAGAGCAGTAGCTTATGTATCAGGTTCTATTAATTAGCAGCTGTCGAACCGAAGTAGTCAGACAATACTTTAGGCCTCTAATACTGTATCTTACTTCAGTTCCAGTAAAATTTTCATGAAACTGGTAAGTGGATCAACTAAACTTGCACCTCACGTACTGCATATTATGTGTCGGACAACTCGAATCCGAATCGTAAACCTTTCAGAATCAACAGTCTTACTCAATGAGTTATCCGTGAGAGTTTTAGTTAAATTTTGAAAGCATGAGAGAAGTACTTGCGTGGTTAAGTCTGTGGAGTTTAATGCTCGATAAATGATACCGAATAATTCACTAAAGGTCGTCGAGACTCAAAGCGGTGTGATAACTTCGGAATGGGTGTGACTCTATTAATGTGATACAGTTTTTTCGTGATATAATTATCGGTAGCTGAGGTATAAATTGTGATAATGCGTGAAAAAGCCGTACAGCTGCTCTGGCGTCTCCGTTAAGACTTAATAACGTATATAGCTTCTACATCTACAGGTGCTGATAAGCATATTTGAGAGTCTGAAAATTTGTGACACAAATGGCCTTATCTTTTGACTGTAGTAACTTTGATGCTTAAAGATTTTACACCGCCAAGTGGCCTTGCACCTTAGTATTTCACATAATTTTCAACATGACACCACTCACTGTTCCTAAGGAAAAGTTGTTTTAATAGTCGGACGGGCACACAGACAACAAAGCGATACAGTAAGGATTCAGTATTTACTGGCTGAGATAAGGAAACCTAAAAAGACTTACGTCTCGGTGTTTCTAAAGTGCATCGTCAAGTGGAAATGATATCCTTCTTTCTGATTACATTTTTATGCCACTGTTATAAAATTCCGATATATACTTCTTTTTTTAAAATCTGTCAGTACTTGTGATAGCAGCGCACACTCCACTATGACGCGAAACACTCATTCTAAAAATATAATATTAAAATCGATATTTCACTATCGTGTCTATTTGGACTTACAGGTGGCTGCTTTTGCTCACTGCAGGGTAAAGGTGACAAGCTGAGCAGTCGTTTGGAGGGTGACTGGGAGGAGGGCTGTCGCTTGTACTTTTGACACACGCACGGGGTCCGTCGCCCACGAGCAGGTGCTTGAGTCCATCCTCCTTCTGATGGCAGATCAGCACACCGCGGAAAGCATCGAGAATGCTCGACTTGTCCATCAGGCGGCGCAGCCTCCGCCTCCGCCGCCGCCGCCTCCACGACCCACACAGGGAGCGGCGCTGCCTTTGATCTCGCAGTCAGCAGTCGGCAGCTCTGCTCCACGCCGTTTTCTCTCAATGCATATGCCTCCGCATAAAACCGATGCCACGATTACCTCTCCACTGCGATGGTCCATCCCGTCTTCTGATCTCCGCAGCCTTGCGGTAGCGCCTGTGTGTGAAAGCAGCGGCGCTGCTACCTATGAAGTCTCCTAGACAGATAGTCCTATCGGTTGTGACTACATAAAAATCTCGCGAAAGGCAGGAGAAACTTCTGCCAACATTGTGAGGCTTTGTTCCGTTCATAATTTAGGACAAGAAGAGGTTAAAAATGAGAACCCACATCAAAATTTCTACATGTACTTACGATATGAGTAGCAGAGTTCGTTTTAAGTTCGACCATTGCTGTCATAGAGGTATATTTGACGTCACACAATATGAACGTTAATAAATTGCACTTAGGTAGTCACTATGTACAGAATTAATTAGCATGGTGCTTTGCAGCAGAACGATATCATATTCACGAGTTTTAATGTCGTGTCAGTTTAATGTATTCCAGTTTTATTATACTATCTAAGATTAGACAGTGGAACGGTAAGAAATTTGAAAATGGCAGCGCACTGTCGAAACCTATGGGGCTAACCCAGTAAGTAAATACAATGTCCAGTCACATTAATGTGACCTCCACCTGTGTTGTGCGACAGTGTGTAATAACCACTCACAGACGGCAGGTGGTAGCAATGGCAGTGGAGGGTATATGAAGTATGTCCTGAGGGGAGGCGGGTGGGGGGGGGTAGGTGAGGTAGGGGGGGGGGGGCGCAAAACAGGGCAGTCGTTGTCGTGATGAGGGAGCGGTGCGATTTATCTCACCTCCAAAAGTGCGTGATCACTGGCTTTGGCAAGAAAGGTAGAAATATATACGAAACGACTAAGTCTGTGAGGTGTTCGCATTCCACCGTGATTAAAGTACACTGTGCAAAGTGAAACGGCACTCTCCAACAAGGATCCAGACGCAAGTGTAGATCCTCACGGGCCATAGGTCCCAAGGGTAAATAAGGACTGCGGAGATGTGTACGTTCGTGTAGACCTGTAGCTGTTGAGCAACCGGCGGCCCAGATGAACCAAAGGGCTAGCAACTCTCCTTCTTCTACAATTTATCAGCGAACGTGGTTGCGTCTGGGTCTCCGCAGCACGCACGTGCTACCTGCACCTACGCTTGCTGTTCATCGGCGACAAAGGCTCGTAATTGCGTGGCAGTATCACAACTGAATGTCCTGTGAGAGGAGGTGCCGTTTCAGATGACTTACGTTTTATGCTCCATTGGGCTGCAACAATCGTCGGAATGGTCCTTGCCGCTGAACGAAGCGTTATGGTCTGGCGAATATTTTCTTAGCATTCCCTGTGTAATCTCATCATTCTTGAAGACACAGTGGATCAACACAAGCATGTATCTCCCTATTTCCGTTCACTTTTCCTCTACACGTTGGTATCTACCAGCAGGACAAAGCAGCGTGTCACATAGCTCGCATTGTACGTGCGTGGGCGAAGAACACGAAGATGAGTTTACTGTACTGTCCTGACCATCAGACTTGCGGGATACTAGTGAGCAAACTCGAAACTGAAGCAACCTGTTTCATACATGGGGGAATAAATTTGATTCATCAGCTATTTCCCACAAGGGAAGGAGAGGCTGAGGTGCCCAGCACTATCTTGGACTCAATTTCGAGTGTATTTAGATTTTTCCAGGGCGTGAAACTGTGGACAATGTAGGTGGTTTCGGATGTGGAGGTCAACCTCGGTTGTCCACTTCGTACTGTTCAAGAGGAAAATGCCGTGAGCGGAACTAAAACGTCGCCCCTCGTTTTCCTTTAAAAAGTTGTGGTAAGACCTTATGGGACCGAACTGCACATTACTTAATCTAGCTTAAACTAACTTACACACACAACCACGCCCGAGGGAGGATTCAAACCTCCGACGGGGGAAACCGCAATACAGTCACTACGTAAAGAACTTGCATTTAGTATATAAAACAATCCGAAAATGAAACACGTTAACAGAGATGAAAATAACACAGAGATTGAAGTTCAGTGCCTTTCATTTTGTGCCACCACTTACATTTCAAAAATATATAAGATTTTTGCCAAAGGGAGAAGTAAATAACTATTAAGAAAGTTTGTTCAGGAAAATTCTTACTTAAGGGGAAAACAGTACAGGAATAAACACCAAACCTCCCCATTTCTACTACTGTAAGAATTAAAGATAAATATAACAAAAATAATAATGAAGGTGTGGTTTATAAGAATTATTTAGTGAATTAGACATGCAGTGCCCATCCAGATGATTATTTTTCACCTGTAACTGCAAAGTATGCATAGAATACTGTGACTCTCTCGATGCAATAAGTGTCTTGCAATATGTAGCGTTTTAAGTAAAACGAAATGAGATCACATTCCTGCTACTGTGCGAAAGGAGCAAGATCAATGCAGACTTCTATATTAAGTTCTTCGAAAGCATGACTGTAAAAATGGAGGTGTGTTCCAGAAACATACTTGTCTGACAAGTTTCTGTCTTTAATGACACACAACATTCAGCGACCTGTGAATAATGTTGATCTAGCAAGAATCGTGTTAATACTTTCAGCAATAATTCTACGTATTTATGAAAACTGTAAGTAAAGAAGGGAAATACCATGATATAGAGGTACAAATGAAGCAAGTCCTCATGGGTATACTACGAAACATTTACCATCTATGTTATTAAACGGCTAATGCGGGACACGAACTTAGTTGTACGTTGCCGTTCTAACCGCTTTCAGGGCAACAAAATACTTGGTTCTCGATATTTTGTGTAATTACTGATTGACCTAGAAGTTTAAAATGCTGCGTTAAGAGGACTGATCTCAGGTGAAAGGTTTAACACAGTACATTAGAACCACTGTACATTTTTTTTATGCACCGTAACTCAGGGCGCACGAATTTCCCAGACTACAGGGTGTATTTTCATCCAGTATTTCAAAATCAGAGGGCTTAGCGACTTGCAACAAACTTGACTCATAATTTTAAACCTTTAATAAATATTTTTCTCTCTGAAAGCACCCCCCCCCCCCCCTCACAAAATGACGAAAGGATAAAAGTTTATCGTTCACTACCTTTTCGCTGTTCATGCAGTAAAACTTCTCCATCAGGCGAGACGTTTTAATTAATTACTTCTTTAGCACTAGTTCTATTCACAACACATTCTGCAAGCATTACACACATATACCACTAGATGTACCTGCAAAATCATATCACGGTACGGCACAGATCTCAGTAGGATGCCATAAACATTGAGTTCGTGAGAAATAACTTTTGCTTGAAACGGAGCGCTGCTTGCCCACGCGATACTCATACAGTGTTTGATATTAAGAGCACATAGAGACTTCCATCAATCTATATGCATAATTTCAAACATTTTCTCAACTTTATCTCGCTCATATAATTAAAGTAAAATACTGAACACATTAACTAATTTGTAAAGTAATCAGACGTCTGTAGCTGCTTTATACATGCGAGTTCAATCCTGTAAAGAATCGGGAGTGTTACTGTTTAGTGACAATGAATAGAGATCCGATAGTCACGCAATACCAATACCTACGGTAGATCAGTAAATTAAGAGCCTAGAAACAAAACAACAAACGAGAGTAATTTTCAGCTTAACTTGTCGAAGTCAGAATAGCCACATGTGAGGAATTTTTGGCGGAGAATAATTACCGATGTATGGGAGACGATTTGCCATACGATGGTACTGCATCACGTGTGGCACAAACTATACTGCAGCCATGTGAATTGAATACTGAGGGCAATAGGCAGCGTCATTTGCCCTCAATACGCACGCGACAAACCGAATAGCCTCAGTCACATTCTTGGCTGGGCTTTGGAGCAATGAAACAAACGCGCCAGGCTACGTCAGCCGTTCTGGACTACGGGCGGACATGCTATTGCATCAGTTTTTATTCCTGTGAAAAAAGTGACGCCTCTGACTACAGTTGGAACAGGGAAGTTATCGCTTTCGTTGACCTGCTGAGTTACACGATTCCAAAACTCTAGGAGAACTATAATGTGTGAGGCGATTCGTTAGCACTGAAGCTACACGTGGCCGGGTTGCAATGTTGCCGGTTGTGGCTTACTGCCATCAGCGTAATCAAGCGCCAAATACAAATACCGCAAGAGTACAGAGGATGTTTCCAAACGAATGATATATGTTGGGACTTGTGATATATTTTGTATCAAGATTTTGAGCAATTCAGATGTCCTCAAATCTATTCCGTGATCCATATCTCATCTTTTCAACCACTGAATAAGATTAGTTTGTCACTGAGCAATTCAGATGTCCTCAAATCTACTCTGCGATCCATTTCTCGTCTTTTCAAACACTGAATAAGATTCATTTTTCATTGGTGCCAAAGTTGGTGCTTCATCATGAACATCTGAATGATATGGGGCACTACATATGGCTGATAGTGATATGTGGTATTGAAACGTCCCCTTTGAACAATTTATATAAGACTGTCCTTAAACTGACATACAATATTTTTAGCGCAACGCAATCTGACTTTCAGAATTCTCTACAAAAGAATGGCCCTGACTAACATTAAACTATACCTTTCACAAATCACTTACCTCACAAAAATCTTCGCTGCTCAAGCTACTGCAATACAGCGAGCGCCACTACTGCCAGCTAAATAAAAGATTCAAACTATGGAAGGCACTAACTACTGATAGGGATAGTTAGCAAATGAAAGATATTAATAGAGAACAAACAATGTATTTACCTTAGTATCATCACAAGTCATAATATATATATCAGTTCATGACAAATTACAAAACTCCGCCATCTCTCTCCCCACATCCACCACTGCTGGCGGCTCACCTCCAACTGCGCAACGCTACGCGCTGTTCACAGCCAGCTGCCTAACACTACAATGGCCAGTATTACAACAATGCAAAGCAGCCACAGACTGCACACAGCACAGCCAGTGATTTTCATATTGAGCGCTACGTAACGTTGCCAATAAGAAAACATAAACAGCCTACTTACATAGAGAAAACATAAACAGCCTACTTACATAGCCCCCATGCTCCCCACAAAAATTTTTACAAATTGGATGGGGCAGTGGCCAATACAGATTTGAAAAAATTTTTCATAATTACAATAACAAAGAAATCAAATGCACACACTTATTGATATTATGTTGGTCAAAAGCTAAAATTGTCTCACAGTCCACAAAGACAGTCCACATTGTTCATCACAGTGAAACTGCCGTTTCTTTTCTCAAAGTCTGAGCAGTAAAAGACAATGCACACAGAAGTAGTGGATTTCCATGCAGTCTTGAAGAAGTAGTGTTGTCCTTCCAATGGAAAGACGGTGCTGACTCTTGACATGCTGACAGGTAATGGGCCACAATGGAGCGAACCCACTGCAGAGTCAGTCGAAGTTTTGATGAATATTGGTAGGTCATCACAGAGCAGACCCACTGTAGTCCTTGCAGAGATAATGGTATTGGTGGGCCACCAGAGGTGCAGACCCACTGTAGTCCTTGTAGAGATGACCAGCAGCCATCTGTTGTGATTGTGCAGGTGCACATTCACCATCGAAGAGTCTTGCGGAGAATATAGCAAGTCCATAAACCATCACTTGTGCACTCACAAAGTTTTTGGAATTGTCCTTAGAACCAGCAATGCTGTTATCCAGTCCCTTGCTGAATCATTAACACACATGCAAACACTATCAGTCCCTACTTCTCACATATTGTCCATATACTATGACCAACAGAAACGTGTGCAGTGAAATGTAACTTACAAGTTAATAATAAGATGATCTGGTGTCAATTACAATTTTATAAATTTACAACATGAAAATACAATTACAAAGGTACAAAATACATCATTAAAGAACATAATAATACAGATAACATTTGTAGTACAGGCTTTACAAAAGAATAGAAATAAACATATACATCAGTGGAATTATGACATGAGTACATACATAAAGGATCACAATAACTTTCGAAACATCAACTTCACACATGAGCATTAAACAGAACGGAATTAACAATATCTAACATCTTTACAAAGTAAATAACATATTATTAATGCCAATTATATTCGAGGATAACAGTATTCCTCATCATAGTGAATGTAGCTTAATATTAAAAGAGAAAAAAATTCTATGAAACTGTACACAGAGACAGGAAGAAAACAAATACACAAGGGTACACAAACATATAGTGGGATAACACAAAAGGGAAAGGACAGGGTTCATTTTCAGTGTAACATGTGGTACTGCAGTCCAACCCAAAACTTCATATATCTTTCCTCTTATTTCATCCTTTGTTTCCACCCAAAAAAATTCTATCTAAGCATGCTTTCTGTATTTATATGTTCATACATTTCTTACCTCAACATTTATTTCCAAGAAAATCCTACCTAACCCTGTTTTCTCAATGCATTTCTTTACCTATTCTCCATAGTCAGTTTCTTACATAGTCTACCCCCTCTTAAGCTAACTTAAATCTACTGAGCTCAGATGCTAAACTAAGGGACGAGGCAATGCAGCATCACATAACAAATCAACACAAACAGCAATGCAAAAAATGCAAATTGGCAAAGCTAGCAGCATAAATGAGCAAAAGTCAAATTCAATAACACTATGCCTGGCAAACAGCAGCAACTTATACCTAAACATGACATAGCGCAAGCAGAAAAAATATTACACTAAAATGGCCATGTCTAATACCTATGTCACATCTTAACATTTAACACAAGCAGCAATGAAAAAAAATACAGATTGTCAAAGCTAGCAGCAGCAAATGTAATAACTTATATCAAAACATGACATAGCTCAAGCAGAAAAAATAGTACACTAAAGATAACAATGCAGATAAGGGAAATGTATAATCACATCTCAATGTCTAAGTAATTAAAGTGGTGCACCACAACAACTTATTGTAAAAAAAATATTACCATCTAATTGAAAAGAAAATTATGTTTTACTGTTACTAGTTCCTTCTTATTGTTCTTTCCTTTCCAAGTGCTCCTTTTTTAAAGAATGTGGATCATAAAATAATTATTTAATAGATCTGTTGACAGAAAGTGTTCACATTAGCAAATGCATTTCATTTTATAAAAGCAATGCTGCAACACAGCTGAAAAACAGGTATCAAATAAAATAAGCAACTATGAAAAGCAAAGCATAAAAATATCATTCAGTAGTCATGTGACATTTCATAAGTTAGTAGAAATTCTCTCAACTCTCATAGAAAGACGCTTGTCATAATCAGGTGTGCAGATGTACGAATATTTCCCATCAATTCATAAGCATTTCAGTAATTAGCACAAAGTGCGAGTAATCATATGTTTTCAAGTAACGAGGGTGTCGCATTAGCGATGAAAGGCACACCCTAATGGCTTGTTCTCCAGGTGTTTGACACGTCCCACGTCCCCTTTTTTTTTTTCTACCTGTGCCGCTGAAAAGGGCTTGCAATAATGGCTTTTTCTCCAGGCGTCTGACACAGCTGGGTGCCCGCGACGCATTACGTGCAGGTGGTCACTTAACTTTCGTACGGAAATATTTACGACAGGAGATTCTGCTACCGTTGCAGTCTCATTTAAAAATATTTCACAGGTCAAGAATTAGCGTTTCAAATCTGTAGAAACAAAATCCTATAAATATAAGTGTCCAAAAAAAAATATTCGTCAGCATTGTGATACAGTCACACATTTCATAACTCTTAAAGTACGTTTCTTGGTTTCCAACATCCTTTTCATAAATCAGAGTCCCTAAACACTACTCATTATTCCTTACCTCATTATACATATACATATTCGTCGACACTTCTTCAATATTTCATCGTGAGAAATACGTAGCATAATAAACATTCCTCAACAACATAATACACATCGTCGTCGTAATAATAACATCATAACACCTCAGTCAAATCTCAAAATCGTCGTAACTTCCTCCAATAATTTCTGAGCCTAAAAAAATTCTCTGCTCATTTCAATAGTGTCATCTACCTCAAACGTACTTTAAAATCATGCTCCCTTACGAAATACGTCATTCAAAGCTCTCATAGTATCACAATGATTCCGAAAAATATGAGCGTTTCTCAAAGTACAGACAAAATACAGTTTCATAAGTGTGAAGTTACCCAACTGTGTATTGCGTAAACATGTGTCACTTATGTAGTAAAAAGAATGCTTGTTTCTCTGTCAAATAATCAGATAGCTGTGTAATTCTGTGTTAGAGAAATATGGTACCGATGTGTAAAGTTGTATAAGCAAATACCATATTAGCTAGGGTTCCTTGTGGTTGCCACACACATGGTACACAAAGTAAGCGTGTACCCCCCTGAGGATTAATGTAATTATACCCTCAGGTGTTACAGATTACAGCAATGGAATGAAATGTATCACGCAAAACTTTCTTTGTAATTCAAAAATCTTTAAAAATAAATGTTTTAAGTATAAAATTGATCACTCAAATACGTGTACTGTAGCGCTAAACTGTGCGTCTTGTAACATAATCTCTGTGGAAGTGTCGTAGTTATCGTCCTCCGAAAGCTAAGTTCTGCAGAAGTCAATGTACTTACCTCATGATAAACAAAAGTGAAATGCTTTGCGTATAGATATCATAGTTATTATGGTTATTGGGGTGATGAAGAAAGTACTGTACAGTAACGTATTGTTGTGCCACAAAAAAGGCTGTCTCATTGTTGCTATACCACAAAAGGTACTACTAAAACCTGTTTTACTTTCCAGAAGAATTCAGAAAAACTGTGCAGATATAAAACAGATACACCGCAAAAGCAACATTGTAAATTGTCACTCATTAGTAGCGTCGTGATAAAACCGTGTAGTTGTCACTTAAACTAACCACTGTGCCGTCTGGTATCTCACAGAAAGTACATTAAACCCAGAATGTATTTTCAAGTAAACCAAAATGTTGCATTAAAATCTCATTAGCAGTACTGGTATAGGTTCTTAGTATGTAAGCCTGATAGTCGTTACGTAATCGTGCAACTAACAAGCAAGAATGTACAAATACAATAACACTGTGACGTCTGTTCACTATAACAATGCAATCGTAATTCCTGTTTAAAAATGTTCCCTAGGTTCTAGACTGGATATTTAACTTCAAACATTGTTGCATGTTAACAGTTTCTTAAGTCTGACAAAGCATACTAGTAATGTGAAGTGAAAAGTTTTATGGCAAAGACAAAGTTAAAAAGCAGATTATCTTTCAATAAACGGTTTTACATGTGAACTGTGGTACAATCTTTTACTCTTCAAGGTACTCAGAATTTCAGCTTGAACGCAATTATCATGCAATGTACGTCGGTAAAGAATACTGGAATTTTTCTCAAGGTTAGCTTCTATGTTATTTTTCTCTGAGCCAGCCGGCGCACGTGGGTGCCTGCGGCGCGAGTCATTGTCTGTCTCTTTGTTGGCGCGCGTCATTACTGGGATTAGGAGACCTAACTTCTACAAATTCGCCTTGCCGAGAGGGCCCAGCTCTGTTAGAATCCCGCCAGTTCTGATGAAATTGACGTCTGTCGTTTTGTCGGTAGTTTACATAGTTACTTGTTTGTCGGTCATGTGGTGGAGAATTTCTCCCTGAATCGTAACTCCGCGCTGAACTGTTGCGTCTGAAGTTATTCTGTCTCCCCCGGTAATAATTGTTTTGGTTCCCATATTGTCTGTTTCTGTGGTTATCTCTGTCATATTCATTACTACGGAAATGCGATCTTTCTCTGTAACTATTACTACTCTGCCAACGGTTGTAATACGGGTGGTGTCTGTTTTGGTCACGATTTGTGTTGTGAGAATAGCCTTGTCGTGTCAAGTTATTACTTCTTTCATCGCGGAATTGCGACGGATGTGACCTGTAATTGTTGTGTTCCTGGTTTCGCGTTCCGCGATTGTCAGTGTCAATTTCTAATTCTTGTAACAGTCCCTGAAATGCTTCAATGTCGTCTTTGCAACGTCCTGCCAAAATAATATGTCGTAAATGTTCAGGCAGTTTGATTAAGCAAATGCGGATGAGTTCTGAGGGGCTGTATGGGTTTGAAAGATACTGATTCTTATGCAACATGTCTTCAAAATATTTCATAAGACTGGAAAATTCAGATAGTTCGAAACGTTTCATCATTATGATGCTATGTTTTACACGGTCTTGTGTGGCTTGAGACCAATATGCTGAGAGGAAGGCATGGTAAAACTCTCCTTCACTGTGGCAATCGTGAATTACCGATCGCATTCTTACAGCTGGTTCATTCTCCAAGTAGCCACACATAAATTCTAATCTGTGTTCCAACGACCAGTTGGGAGGAAAACAATGAGAGAATTGATGGAGCCATGCTTGTGGATGAATGTCGTTGCCAGAATTCTTAAATGTTTTGAATTTACGTGTAGTAATGAACAGCTTATAGTCAAAATCATCATGTCGGCGAGTAGCATATCGGTCATTGTTACGTCGTGTCGGCGGTTCCATATCGAAATTCGGTGCACATTGCCAGTTTCTTTCATAACTTACGAAATGCCCTGTGTTATTATTTTGCGTCTTTTCCGTATTTCTAAGTCCCTCTTCCCGTGTTGGAGCGCGAGTGTCCTCTGAAATACGTAATTCTTGTATTACCTGTGTCAGCTGATCTTGTACTTCCCGGATTTCTCTTCGGTGTTGTGTATTAATTTGATTCTGATTTTGTTTGAATTTTCTTATTTGTTCATACTCTTCTGTGTCAGTGAAGGCTACGGGTCTTGTGTCATTCAGATCATCATCTACCTTTGTAGATAAGTTAGTGACCTGATCCGAAAGTTCGGCTACTTTCTCCGATAGTGTACTTATTTCTTCAGTGTGTTTTTCTGAACCAAGTTTCAGAGTATCTACTGTGTCCTTAAAGTTTTCCTGAGTTTTTGCAAGTTGCGTAACCGAATCGGTAGATGCAACTGAGTCAAATTTAGCTTGCAAGGTCTCATGATTTTGATGAACAATAATTTGCAGTTCTTTTATGGCTGCTTCGTGATTCTGTAATGCATTTTCATGCCGCGAAAAAATAGGTTGAAAATGCTCACAAATTTGTGTTTTTACGTCATTACAGACTTTTTGACATTTCGATTCAATGTTATGTAACTCAGTAGTTAAATCTTCACGTGTTTGTTCAAGTGTTTGTTCCAATGAGTCTAACTTTTTAAGATTTTGTTCCACTGTGTCTAACTTTTTGAGATTTTGTTCCACTGTGTCTAACTGTTGCTGTGTTTGTCTCTGATTTTGTTCCATTTGTTGCATTAATTGCAATAATAATGTATTAGTGTCTGGAATCTGTTTCTCTACGCTTTTCGGCAGTGCATTTGCACCGACAACATTCACATTTTGACAAGCAGAAAATGTGTCTTGACTTATTTGAGAAAACGGTGATGACCCAAAACCTGAATCTACAGTATTTGCGAAATTGTGTCCTGTCATTTCGGATTCCTGAGGCGAGCTGTTGCCGACCGATCGATCGATAATGCGTCCCTCTTCACTAATTGTTTCACTGTCCACGCCATTGTTTGCCGCCTGCTCCATTTCCCTATGAACAGTTACCAAATTACTACTTTGAACATCAGTTAATTCATTACTCGGTGGCGCTAACACACTGCTTTCATTTTCACTGTCATTTCTCAGTTTACTTTGGAGCCTAGTATTACGTTTTTCACACGCCATTATTGTCACAGTATTTCACACGACAACACAGAAAAACACAATTTGAAGATCAAAAATAAGAGAACACATTAACATAGCACTGAAAATAATATCTAGTTAATTGCAAGCGCAGCTGCGAAATACTTGGTGCAAATCTACATGCATGCCACAACTGTTTTACTGTACAACAATGAAAAACTACAACTACAAAGGAAATTCTCTCTATGATTACGCGCTACCAATAAACAAAATCTACACTAATTACACAAACTACAACAAAAATCAGAAGATTCCAGTGAGGTATCCTAGGCTAAGGGTCGACATATGAAACGTCCCCTTTGAACAATTTATATAAGACTGTCCTTAAACTGACATACAATATTTTTAGCGCAACGCAATCTGACTTTCAGAATTCTCTACAAAAGAATGGCCCTGACTAACATTAAACTATACCTTTCACAAATCACTTACCTCACAAAAATCTTCGCTGCTCAAGCTACTGCAATACAGCGAGCGCCACTACTGCCAGCTAAATAAAAGATTCAAACTATGGAAGGCACTAACTACTGATAGGGATAGTTAGCAAATGAAAGATATTAATAGAGAACAAACAATGTATTTACCTTAGTATCATCACAAGTCATAATATATATATCAGTTCATGACAAATTACAAAACTCCGCCATCTCTCTCCCCACATCCACCACTGCTGGCGGCTCACCTCCAACTGCGCAACGCTACGCGCTGTTCACAGCCAGCTGCCTAACACTACAATGGCCAGTATTACAACAATGCAAAGCAGCCACAGACTGCACACAGCACAGCCAGTGATTTTCATATTGAGCGCTACGTAACGTTGCCAATAAGAAAACATAAACAGCCTACTTACATAGAGAAAACATAAACAGCCTACTTACAGTATGTCATAAACGATGTATCAACCATTTATGAAAAAAGTTGACTATTTTTTCTCATCATGAAAATCGCCTATTTTCTGACGGATCATTAGCAGGTGATTTAGCGTAAAATCCTCTGATGCATTTCCACATAAAAAAATGGCACTACCATTGTGCTTTTAGGCATTGCTTAATTAAAATTTTTATTTAACAAATGACTGACATTAACCGAAGTTTATATTCTAGCAACATAATACCGTGACATACTGTCACAAATCGCTCAGCGATATTTCTTCATTTTCTGCCACTATTTGGTGTTTATTATCGAGAGAACTGCATATTTCATCTTGGGAGGAAGGTTTAGGCTTTTCGTACTGGGAATGTGCACACCCACTGTGGTCTCATGGCTCTGCTCTCGACAGAAGGCAGTCAGTGGAGCTCATTAGGAGAGTCGAGCATCCGCAGCGAGACTGGCTGTGGAAATTCGGTTGCAGCCTGTTTCGTGATTTTGTGCGCAGAGGTGGTGCCTGAGATAGCAGAGGGCAGGGGACATCAGCGGCCACTGCTGTCTCCAGATAATATTAATTACTACATCTTTATGTTCCTGCACGAACTTCAAAGGTCGAGACGCTGCGGTGCTGCCCAGCCACTGTGAGAAAGACTGTTGCTTCCTCTCCATAATTTGTCTTCAAATCGATTTGAGCGACCCCATCACGATGCATGGCGAAAAGAGTCCACTAGCCAAGAAGAGACTGCCCTGGACGAGTATCAGTCTTGTGATTGTTAACGTGTTCTTTGTAGACGAAGTGTTGGAGTTTCCTGCGGCAGTCGTTCGTTTTTTCATGATATAAGGAACATATTCATCTGTCAAATTAGCAATAGGAGTAAGTGGTCCTTCCACGTAAAATTCTTCGAAAGTGAGAATTGAAGAGGTAACTATAAGATTCATTAAAATTCTTGGCATTCGTGTTCTGGACAACTTGCTGTTGATCTCCCGTGTTCTGTCTGGTGCTGATGATGTATTTGATACCTGTCCAGTATTCCATATAATCTCATGTCTCCACACAGTATTAACATCATCTTGTGTGATTTCAATCCATGTTTTTAGAAAAATTTGCTCTCTGTTAACAACTTGTTTACCGTGTACAGCAAACGGCCTTGAGGCAGTGGTCACACCTGTTCCCGTCACATCACCCAAGTTAAGCACTGTCTACCACTTGGATAGGTGACAGTCCGATCTGCCTAGCGCTGTTGGCAAGCGAGGTGCACTCAGCCCTTCTGAGGACAATTGAGGAACTACTTTACTGAGTAGTGGTGGCTCCGATCGCGACATCTGACAAAGGCCAGGAGCGTGGCGTGCTGACGTCACGCCCCTCTGCATCCGCAGTCAATGACACCTATACGTTGAGGGTGACACGGCTGTCGGTTAGTACTATTGGGTCTTCTGAGACCTCTTCGGACGGAGTTTAGTTCTTAGAGTTTGCTCTGTACAATAGTCAGAACAAACAAAAAAGGTGTTATTCTCAGACATGAATTAAATTTCAATATCCTTTAAATTGTCGTACAGCATTTACATTGTTTCCTGATCCAGTAATAATAAATGAAGCCTGTTGCATATCTGAGCTTATTGTTCACACTGTAACGGTGTTATTATAGTACAGTGAAAAATTATTCGATCATTCCGTTAAGGTCATGATCATCACACTCTCTCGAATTGTTTGACTAGAAGCCTGTCTATAGGCTAGGGAAAGCAGTGTTGATTCGTCCTTGGATTCTAAGTTTGGTATGTGGTGTTTTATGGCTGGCTGGCTAACTACCTTGCAGTATTTAGACTTAATAAGCAACAACATTTTAGAGCAACTTCATACCATAACGTAGGTCAAAAAAGAAAAAGAGAGAGAGAGAGAGGCAAACAGCTTAAACTTCCAATGCTGTACTTTCGAATGTCAAGCCCACGATCCTCTTCAAAAATCTGATCTGCCATGTTACGTCTGTCACTTCCTTTAATATTTTACGTTCATTATTAACTGAACAGGCTGGAACCTATGTCCCTGGGCACAGTGAGAAATTCAGCGTTACTGAGAAAAGTAGGTTGTCCTTCTGAAATGACGTGGGGAGTTTCAGTAACGATGGTTGTTTCCTTCTCTTCTATTAGCTATACGGCCGACGAATGGCGTCTTTCTGAAAATCGTTCGAAGCTGTCACTTACTTCTTTCCCTCAGGCCCCTTGTTTGGAATTGCTGCACGTTTGATGATTCATTCTCATTACAGTCTATGTCTTATGATTATTCCCCTGTCGCTACACCATTGTTTTTACTTTATTCCTACCCAGTGGCAGGCCTCCTTAGAGATTACGCAACCTAATATAAGGCGTCAACTTTTTTCTTTTTTCCTGAAAGAAGTACCTTTCCGAACACGCTAATTCTCGGTCTCTCTTTCGCTTCACGTTTTAGGCTTGCACTAATCGTTGCTCTGGACATAGTGCGAAATGAGCTAAGTAAAGACCAAGCACACCAAAAACGAAATAAGTTACGAAGCAGCTTTGTAGTTAAATAAGCGATACTACAGCACCAGTGACACTAAGACACTGCTGCGTTTCATGCACGACCACTTTAGCTCGGCAGCGCAGCGACGTGGTTCGTGGTACCCGCTAAAGTGGAGTTCGTCGTTGGGCGGCTTCCTGTCCTCGATTGGCAATCAACTAAGCCGTCAGTACCAAACATTTGCCTCGCAGATTATAGGCAGCCCGCTATGGTGCCAAAAACTGATGCGGTGATGGAGAGCGGAGTATACCGCCAACACTTAACGACATTCCTAATTCTCGGTTTTATGAACGTTCTGTCCCTATGTTTACTTCTTATTATGTACCAAATATTAACCACTCCTATCCGTCTAATATAACCTGTGAAAACATTTTATGGGTTACAGACCAATGTTTAAGGTCGATAGAATTCTGACGATGGGTTAGGAAAAGCTTGAGGGAAGTGCCTGTAGAAGTCAAAAAAATGGCTCTGAGGACTATGGGACTTAAAATGTGTGGTCATCAGTCCGCTAGAACTTAGAACTACTTAAACCTAACTAACCTAAAGACATCACACACATCCATGCCCGAGGCAGGATTCGAAACTGCGACCGTACCAGTCGTGCGGTTCCGGACTGAGCGCCTAGAACCTCTAGACCACCGCGGCCGGCCCTGTAGAAGTGTGTAAGTGTGTGGGTCAGTAGTCAGTCATCATTGTAACCACATCTCGGACGGTACGGGGCTAAAATCTGTACAATGCTATGGTTATTGGCTCCGAAAGTATTATGGACGAACTCCATGCAGTGCCGACTCACGCAGAAATTTATCAATCACTTATAAAGTGTTGGCCTATAGCTTTTTGACTTACAAGGGTAGTAATCGTAAATACACTGAGTACATTAATTTTATGTGTATAAATTAAGCTGTTTAAATATGTTTCAATTTTATAATTAATGTTTAAACATTGCCAAACATGAAATAAAATTAAAAAAATATCAATACAGCAGTGGGAATCGAATCTGAACAGACGAATTGCCAGTCACTGCATTTAACAACTGTGTTATCGTGCTGTTACGTGAGCTGCAGCTCCTAAATCCCTCATACTGTACGCGTAAATCTTAAGAGAGAGTTTTACCTTTTCCTATGGCCCATTGAGGCGAAATATTCTAGGAACTTCTAAGGGGCATCAGCCTGCTTTTGCTCACATAATTCTCTTTTATCCATAGTTTCTATCAAAGGAATCAATGGACTTTTGATAAACAACAGCCCTCTATTGGATGCAGTCATCTGCGGCAAATGACTAACCTCCGATAAAGTATTTGTTCACTACATGATCTGCCCTTCCTGAAACCACCTTAAAATTCACCTAATTTAATCTCCAGCGTTGTATCTACTATTTTTAATACCATTTGGAAAATGAGTTATGTTGAACTGACTGCAAAGAAATTTCTCCATAGTTGTTAACATCTCGATTTTAGCCGTTCTTATGTAGTAAATGTGTCAAATCCAAGTTTCACTCTCCAGAGAGTTTCTCTGTTTTCTAGGGTTTCTCAAATTTTAATTTTTGAGCTCCTTTGTTATTTTTTTCTGCTCCAATACATTCTTCCCGCCAGTGTTATAAGGTTTTAACAATTACTTCAATTTCATTGATAGTTATGGCAAATTTCATTCTAGGCCTTAGAGAGTGTTCGAGTATTCAAGCTCATGTATTAGTTCTGGATAGTTAAGAAAATGATCAAAATAGACTGCAAGTATTCCGAAATTTTTATTGATACGTAAGTCAAATCGGCGAGCCTCGTCCGATGACCCTCTGGTCTTAGATTTACATTTGAAGCAGATCTACCTAACTATTGCGTTGGGCAATTATAGAGATTATGAAAAATAATTTCATCTCCGTGTATGGTCAGATAAACTTTGGGGTGCAGCACAAAACATATTCATGTCGCATACAGCGTATGAGTGATGGAAGGCGACATAGGTTGCTGCCGGTCGAAGCTGCTCCAGTCAGCATGTTAACATTGTAAGAAACAAGTAGTTGTACGAATAGCTAGCTATAAGTTGTGGACTCCGTAGTAATTGATAGCTTCACCTGTATTTTCATCTTTACCCCTCCGTGTAACAGCTGAATTATGAGACGATTTGGAACTATTGTTCCAGTAGTATGAGTGTCCGGTTTGTTCTAACAAAATTTTTTGTCTTGAATTAGTCCACATTGTTATTAACTACCGAACTTCTAATTATCGGAGCTTATGTCACTCAGTTTTTTTCCTACATGCTCTGTAGCTTTCACTGCTGAAGTGTCAATGTTCGCGTTCGTTTATCGCAGTTCTCTCCTGCGGAGGAAGTCTCATATTTGAATGATTATCATCGCCTCTAGTGTAGTTTCCGTTTCCTTAGTGCACAGAGTACACTACAGGCTGATCTTTCAACTATATATTTCACTCAGTGGTAAATGCGTACGGGAAAATTTTATGATCAAAGATTTAATTCGTCTCTTGTCAAATTCCATTTCGGCTGGACAAGAGAATGTTAGTAAGTGTCGTATTCTACGAGGCTTTTTTAAAGATGTAAGTTTCCATTCCCATGTAGTTGTAGTCGGGAATACAGATCAGAAAGCTACAATTTCACGTAAAGATCTAATAGTTATCGTCCTAATGCAGCACAAATTTCGTGTTATCTTGTGTAGGGTTGGATTAAGATCTCCTCATTATAAATCAAATCTTAAATAACTGATTTTCTTTGGATGGAACTCGGTTCGGCCATTGCACTTAGGGCTGACGACCGATTTAAAATTATAACAAAAAAGGGTGGAATGTCTTAGAAGACATTGATATACTAATTTACGCCTGGTACGATCATTTGTTAAGTCTCCTCAAGTTTTATCAAAAATTTCCAGGCGTCTACGACGATTTGAACTTCCCTTAATAGTAACAGAACAATAAGTGTTATTCAGAAGACGAGCCTAGTCTCACGCATAACGTAACTATAAAGTCAATCTCCAATCCAACGTCGTTACGACAAGAAGACTTTCGCTGTTCTGGAAACTGGAGAATAGTGCGTAATGGTGGCTGAAATTTTTTCCCGTACAACAGAAATATTTGCGCATTTAAGATTCAGGTAGGTGCGCAGACACTGCTATTTTATATTTTAAATCTGTGCCTTGAGTTCGCAGATCACATTCTCACAGCTTTACAATTTTTTGGCACTCGCACATTTTCTTTTCCGTAATCAAAGTCATTAATCTTTCATTCGTTTTAAACTGAATTGCACAAATATTATATTTCCATCTCGGTACTGACTTTCACTGAATGAAACAAATTTCGTAGAGCTTTCCTTTGTTGCTCGATTAATAACTTATTTCAGTTTAAAATATTCTGCTATTACAAATCCCACTAAAATACAGACGACACCAGTAGGGGTGCTGATTATTTTTAACACACGCCTCCATCTCTCGCCCATTTCTCTCATTTCAACTGTCTTTCACTTGTTTCTGTGTTCGTCTCAACTACTAGATATTAAAGAAAATTAATCGCTTGGACATGCTCATTAACATCTGTAAAGTGCAATTTGATATTCCGTACAAAATAAAAACCTTATAAATACATTTCATTCAAGCATGTTGTAATATAACATGCAACCTGTTACAAGGGATAGAGATTATTTCAAGCAGACATGAATATGGCACCCTGGAACACATACACCGCAAAAGTAGAGAGGGTAGTGAGAAACATAACAGTAATAGGAAATAGGGAATCATGTGAACAAAGCAAGTTACAATACGCAGACAATTTCAGATCTCAAATACTGATACAAATTCAAGCTAGACAGTCGGTAAATTACACGTCCCTATCACTCACTCACGTACAAGTGTTAAACAATGAGTGCCCCAGTGCAAGTTTCTCACTATGTTAATCTGGAAGATGATTAACTGTGAAACATCGGATGACTGTAGAGAGCATTTAGAATGTGAAGGCTTTTGGTAACAGTTATGAAGAAGAAATCTTAACTACAAAAACCACAAATTTGCCAGGCATGCTCTAATATAATGAGTGTTAATTCTTCTTTCCATGATTGCGGTAGATGATAGGGAGCTGCAGAAAATCTGAGATTTCCGTTTCAAACTACAGATCAATAGCGTTTTCTGGCAGGAAGTACACAGACAGCGTGACGGGAAACAGAATGTAATGTCTCACCCCACAACACTCTTTGCAGAAATTACACCCATAAGAAAATGAGTTATAATTACATATGATACTAAATTTCAGTAGAGAACAGCGACGTTCGTGTCACGTTTAAGCGATTACTTTTACGTGTCAATCAAGTACCACGATTGTTTGAAATCCGTTCATTCGTTTCAGTCCGTTCACTATCCTATTGTCTGTGGTATACTTAAATAATAGAAATCAGAATACGGCAGGAAATGGAAAACCTGAAGTTGTGACAGGTGGCGTAAACTTGAAAATAATTAGATGTCACTAATTCCAACTTATGGAGGACAATCCCTCACATGATACTTGCACTTTGGTTGTCCATTCTGTACCCACACCAGATATTTTAAAGTCTTACGTACCTTAAGTCGATAGGTGTTTCCATGTTTATTTACGTCAAATTTCATAATGGTTCATTTTCTGTTGCATACTTCGCCCACATTTTCCATTTATTTCAATCATCTCGTGCCACTGGCCTTCATAGCCGAAAGCTGGTTTGCGACCATGTAAACAATGTTTATCAGTATATCAGGTGAGTGTTTCCAAATTTATTATTTGTCATGATTTTACGATATTATTTAACTCTGAAAGTAGTTATGTTTAAGGATTTATTGTAAGTGGTTACTGAAGTTAAACTAGCAAAATCCTTTTTAGAAAGTGTTTAATCCAAGTTATTAGCGATTATCTACATCTGCATCTACATGGATATTCTGCAAAACACACATAAGTACCTGACAGAGGGTTAATCGAAACAATTTCACAGTAATTCTCTGTTATTCAACTATCGATCAGCTCGGGGACAAACGAACGCCTATAGCTTTTAGTGAAGGCTCTGATTCCCCATACTTTATATGCTGATCGTTGCTCCCTATATAGGTCGACATGAACGAAGTATTTTCGCTTTCGGAGCATAAAGTTGCTGATTGAAATTTCATAAGGTGATCTCGGGGCAATGCGAAACACCTTTGTTTCATGATGTCCACCGCAAATCCTGTATCATTTTCGTGAGGCTCTGTCCGCTGTGTCTCGAAAATACAAACGTAATGCCCTTCTTTGAACTTTTTCGATGTATTCCATTAATCCTATCTGGTAAGGATCCCACAATGCGGAGCAGTACTCCTAAAGAGGACGTACAAGCGTAGTCAAAGCAGTCTCTTCAATAAATCTGTCACAACTTGTAAGTGTTCTGCCAATGAAACGCAGTGTTTGGTTTGTCCTCCCCACAACATTTGTTATTTGTCCTTTCCGGTTGAAGTTATTCGTAATTGTAATTCCTAGGTTTGTTGTTAAATTTACTGCATTTAGATGCGACTAATTTATTGTGTAACGAAAGTATAACAGATTTGTTTTAGCACTCACGTTGGTGATTTCACACATTTCATTTGATTACAAGCCGCCTTGCGCCAAACGCCTTTTGGAAATTTAGAAATACGGAATCAGTTTGAAATCTTTTGTCGTTAGCATGCAGCATTTTGTGTGAGTAAAGAGCTAATTGTGTTCCACAAGAACGAAAGAACGATTTCTTTTTTTTTTTTCTTTTTTTTTTTTTTCTTTTTTTACCCGTGCTGAATATGTGTCAATAGACCGGTCTCTTCGACGTAGTTCATAACGCTAGAACACAATATATGTTCCAAAATTGGTGTGACCTGTGTGTAACTTTCTAGTATTTGGGTACCGATTGTATACGATTATTAAGCATGGAGCTATTACATCGGCATACACTGAAAGGAACCTAAATGGTATAGGATCTGGACCGGAAGACATTCTTTTATAAGTTATTTAAGTTGTTTCACTGCTGCGAGGATATCCATTTCTAAGTTACTGATGCTGGCAGCTGTTCTTGATTCGAATTTTGCAATATTTGTTTCTTCTTCTTAGGTGAAAGAATTTCGGAAGCCTGTGTTTAGTAACTTTACTTTAGCACTACTGTCATCGATAATATTTCCATTGCCGTAGCGTAGAGAAGGCAGTGATTGTGTCTTGCCGCTAGCATGCTTTATATATGACGAGAATCTCTTTCCATTTTCTGCCACGTTAAGAGACGAAGTTTCATCGTTGAAACTCTTAAAAGCATCTTGCATTGAAGTCCACGCTAAATTTAGAGCTTCAGCAAAAGATCATCAATATTGGGATTTTGTGTTCGCTTAATTAGGCATGTTTTTCGTTGTTTCTGTAATATGGTTCTCACCTGTTTTGTGTACCATGGGGGACCAGCTCCTTCGTTTCTTAATTTATTTGGCACAAATCTGTCAATTGCCGTCGATATTATTTGTTTGAATTCAAGCCGCACCTGGAGTACACTTGCTTTGATAATTTGGAGGGAGTGGAGATTGTCTCTCAGGAAGGATTCATACGAATTTTTACCTGCTTTTTTGAATAGATAAATTTTTCGTTTGTTTGGTAGTTTTTGGAATCACGGTATTCACTTTCGTTACGAAAACCTGTGTTCACTAATCCAATAACCGTTTTGATGCTCATTATTAGCTCATGATTATTTGTTGGGAACAGGTCAAGTGCGTTTTCACAACAGTTTACTGTTAGAGTAGGCTCATGAACTAACTGCTCGAAATAATTTTCAGGGAATGCGTTTAGCACAATTTCGGATGATGCTTTATAGGTACCTCCGGATTGAAACATGTATTTTCCCCAACAAATGGAGGATAAACTATAGCTGTATGAGTCGTCATGTGTTCGAAATGAGATTCAAGTTTTCTTTGAACCTTTCAGCAATTGTATCATCTGATTTGGGAAATCGGTAAAAGGATCCAATTAATATCGTATTCCGGTTGCCAAGAATGACCCCTACCCATACTATCTCCCAGAAAATATCTGCACTGTGAAGAGTAAAACAAAATTTGTCGTGGGAAAAGGTGAGAGCAGAGAATAGTGCCGAAATTCGTTGTTAGAATTTTTTTTCCATGTACGGAAATACGATATTCAAACAGTAGTAAGCATAATATGACGCAATTAATATCCTGAACTGATAATAATGTACAGTTTACCGAAGAGATCACAGGATTATAAACGTGTTTCTGTACTACCATCAGTAGTTGCTAGTATTCAAAGTATATTTTATTTTTCCAATAATCCTTATTAACGTCAAGTAGTTTTCTGCAGACTACGGAGAATAGAAAGATATGGATAAATATATTAGAGATATCAGATCAGATATGTTAACCGTAATAGTCCACAGAACTCATGAATTTGTTCTGAAATCACTCTCTCTCTCTCTCTCTCTCTCTCTCTCTCTGTCTCTCTCTGTCTGTCTATCTATCTATCCATCTCTCCCCCTCTCGCAAACAATCCATTGCAGCAGTAAATCACTACAAACGGGAAGAAAGTAAGTGGAAGTGCATAATCCAGTCAGTATTAAGACTGACAGAGACAAAGCAATTGTTGAGTTGACGAAAGTTGTGGAAAGAGATTATTTGTACTTACAATAATTTACATTGCGACGATCTGATTCAGATATGAACCTCACCGTTCGCATACTAGAAATAAATTCCATTCATTCAGAGGTGTGGGGAGGTTATTAAGGAGCCACTTGTTCCTAGCTACAAATCCAACTCGGTATAGTAATACAGTCATTGATTTCATGATTTCCAGCACATTAATTTATGTTACGAACTTACCTTTGCACTTCACACTGTTGTCCTTGCTCTGTGAAAATTGCACAAATGCCAACTTGCCACTGTTTTAAGTACTGCTGGATGTATGGTGTTCACGTTTCAGTGTTTCTGTTTTACGTTAAGAACTTATCTTTATATGTCGAACTCCTGTTATTGTCCAACTGTGGAAACTGCAGTTATGTTAAAGTGGCACTTTCGCAAATACTGTTGGCTGTACGGTCTTTGCTATACAAAGCCAAAAATAAGTGTGCACGGTTTTACAAAAAGGTACGACCAAACTTTCAGGAAACAGTCCTTACACACAAATAAAGAAAAGATGTTATGTGGACATGTGTTCGGAAACGCTTAATTTCCATGTTAGAGCTCAATTAATTTCGTCAGTATGTACTTCCATCTACGCTCAATGGAGCACGTTATCAAGATTTCATACGGGATACTCTACCTGTGCTGCTACAACATGTGTCTTTACAAGTACGAGACAAGATGTGGTTCATGCACGATGGGGCTCCTGCACATTTCAGTCGAAGTGTTCGTACGCTTCTCAACAACAGATTCGGTGACCGATGGATTGGTAGAGGCGGACCAATTCCATAGCCTCCACGCTCTCCAGACCTCAACCCTCTTCACTTTCATTTATGGAGGCATTTGAAAGCTCTTGTCTACGCAACCCCGATACCAAATGTAGAGACTCTTCGTGCTCGTATTGTGGACGGCTGTGATACAATACGCCATGCTCCAGGGTTGCATCAGCGCATCAGGGATTCCATGCGACGGAGGGTGGATGCATGTATCGTCGCTAACGGAGGATATTTTGAATATTTCCTGTAACAAAGTGAAGTCACGATGGTACGTTCTGTTGCTGTGTGTTTCAATTCCATGATTAATGTGATTTGAAGAGAAGTAATAAAATGAGCTCTAACATGGAAAGTAAGCGTTTCCGGACACATGTCCACATAACATATTTTATTTCTTTGTGAGTGAGGAATGTTTCCAGAAAGTTTGGCCGTACCTTTCTGTAACACCCTTTATAAATAATGAAATAAATACTTTTTCAGGATCACTTTAAGTTTTTTTTAGCTGTAAGGTTAATATCGCAAAAATGTTAAAGAGCTCAAACTTATGAACGCCGTCAGCATCTGTCACAAAACTTTGCGTTTAGAAGTAGATGAATATATATAAATGTTATTTTTTATTTTTGTCCGAATAATAGCAGAGCGTGTAGCTGGCGGGTGCGTAGCTTTAGGAGACGCAACAGCAGCGCAGTCCGCTAAACATGAAAAGTGGGCGAAGTGCGCCGGTGACAGCGGGTAATACTGCAAAACGACGGCGTCACCGGCTCCAGAGGGGCGCCGCTTTGTGTGCGACAGCCAGTGACGTGTGATGTAGGCTAGGGCAGGGTAGGGCAAGGCAGGGAAGCCGAGCCACGCCGAGCCACGCAGCAATACGGCAAATGTCGAAAGGCTACAAAAGCACCCTTTCGTGTCTCTTCATTCCTTCCTCTTTTCTCTGCCCTGCCACTGCCCTCCCTTCGACACCCCCCCCCCCATCTCGGTCGCTATCTCTCTCCCTCTTTCTCTCTCTGCGCGTATCTACATCCCTTCACCTATCCCCGTTACACACGCGCGCGCACACACACACACAAACACACACCACTACACGCAATACTCACAGATTTCTCTTCCAGTTGCAAATAAAGTTCGCGCACGTTATTTTTCTTTGCCGTTTTGATGATTGCCTTGTTGTTTGTTCCTTCAGAATACAAATCTATTTGACGGTCTGTAAACTCTATGACCGACTGGAACTCGAAATGTAATAACACTGCACCAATAGACGTTATTTTGATATTGTTTTCTTACTCTGCCAGTTTGGACATTCCAATCACGCCATCTTCAACCTTCTCGCATGAGTGACACAAAGTACCACTCGTGCATGTATAAGACAAGGCACCAATATTCATATCGGGTATGTAGATATGCGAACTTCGTAAAAATATGTGAAGAGCACATAAAAGAGTGGCACTTGCTGTCAATTATGCGACAATCCTGAAAGTGCCGTGGCTGGAACGTCGAAACTTGTTGCCTAATAAAACCTCATCAAAATAATGCCTGTTGGTACAACGTTTTACATTTCATCGACCAGACGTTGACCCATGATCCTGAGCCCAAGATGGAGTTGCATTTTTGGATCATTAGAATTGGCGGCCGGGGTGGCCGAGCGGTTCTAGGCGCTACAGTCTGGAACCGCGCGACCGCTGCGCTCGCAGGTTCGAATGCTGCCTCAGGCACAGATGTGTGTGATGTCTTTAGGTTACTTAGGTTTAAGTAGTTTTAAGTTCTAGGGGACTGATGACCTCAGAAGTTAAGTCCCATAGTGCTCAGAGCCATTTGAACCAACCAACCATTAGAGTTTCGAAAATTGGAAGGAGGTTCTTGCTATTTTAATTTTACGAGGTGCTCTTCGACACCTTGTTTAATAATTCAGGCGCTAAGAGAAATGCCCTAGGGTGTTAAACGTTGGTATTCGGCACTCGAACCGGCACAAAAATTTAATCATTCAGCTCCAGCAAAGCTTGCTTCCTATGGTAGAATGAAAGATTCATTCAGCGTAAGTAATTGGTAAACGAATTACAAGTATGTAATCGCATATACACTCACATATCGTATTAAAAGCTAACTGATAACAAATAGCCTTGTTGTACTGAAATCGGCAACTGTCACTATCTGTAGTAACTTTACGTATCAGACGCAGCTGAATTATTGATTACAAAACAGTAGCTAATTTCGGAATGAAAACTACAATCTGGCAACGTGCTCTTCACCATTGATTTCACATGCTATTCCCAGACACTTCATGCTGCACATGCTACTATGAACTGGCTCTACAGTCAGCAGATATAATGAATTTCGATACCAGTTACTTCTGTAACAGCTATAATCGAATGAGAGTATTGAACAAAGTCGTTACGCTCGTTACACGTGACGTAAGAATCACAGCTCTCCTAAACTGCAGCAAAAATAAAAATTAATATTTAAGTCCGTGCAGTTTTGGTAAACGTTCAACAAAAGCTAAGGAAGATGACGCGGTACCTTCCTAGATATTATCCGGAACAAGAACTTTGTCAATACTTATGAAGTATGTACACTAAAGTAACAAACTAAGGGGGATCAGCGTTCACTCTATAGCTCACTGAGCGTATCAGTGTAAAAACCTGAGCTTTATAGAATCTCTCTCCAGTGGTGCAACTGATAGAAGTGGTAAATAGGCTGACGTTCGGGCTAGCTCCATCGAAAAGTTGCCATAGTTACCCATCTTGCTATTCTCCTATCTATTACGTTAAGCTTCAGGTAAGAAACAAACTAGTTTCAAGCAGCCACTTGCTAGTAAACGGTTAATTACTGCGCTACTTGTTAAACGTTTTCTCCCTTTATGACACAGAATTGCTCACATGACAATAATTGACAAATCATGTTGTCTCTTGTTTGTAGGCCTTCCTTTTTCCGCAATCGCTGTAATACAAGTAATATGGACTTTTTTTCATCTTCTGATATACAACACCCCTATTTAGACCAAGCAAGTTTCCATTTATTTGAAAGCATCTTCGTTGGTCACTGTAAGAATTTAAGTTTTCTTACAAATCAGTCAGGATCGTAAACAGTGCACGTGTCTTACATCACTAGTACTAAACAGTGTTAAATTTCAATGACTGTCTTTTTTCTACCTCAATCCTAACGTTCTTCCACACGTAGGTGCTTGACATTTTCAACTTTGCGCTTCACTGACAAACGACGTATGTACGTTTTCACTATGTGTGTTTAGGTACTTACACCTCGTCTAGTTTATTTTGACGTTGAGAGATGTGGCCGTCGTTTGTTTCGTTTTCTGTGGCTGTGGGAGCACCAGCTGTTCCTTTCTGTCTCTCTCTCTCTCTCTCTCTCTCTCTCTATGTGTGTGTGTGTGTGTGTGTGTGTGTGTGTGTGTGTGTGTGTGTGCGTAAAACGGCTGTGATTTAACGCCGTTTAACAGTTACAACGTAAAAGATTAGAATTGCTGCCACTGAAGACGCTTTGAAATAAAGTGAAACGTGTACTGTCGAAATGAGATTTTTATTACAATTGCAAAGACGGATTACAACATGTAGTAGTTAAGTTTTTAAAAAAGCTAATGATAATAATTTCAAAGCAGTTTCTTCCTCTCAGAATAGTGTACTCAATTAATGTGGGAGAACAAAGCAACATTTTAAGTACACCGATATTGATTCTGCCAGACATATAGTTTCGGATGTTGTTGGTTGATAAGTTGACTGTTTTGAGGGAGGAGACCAGACAGCGAGGTCATCGGTCTCATCGGATTAGTGAAGGACGGGGAAGGAAGTCGGCCGTGCCCTTTCAAAAAAACCGTCCTGGCATTTGCCTGGAGCGATTGAGGGAAGTCACGGAAAACCTAAATTAGGATGGCCGGACGCTTGATTGAACCGTCGTCCTCCCAAATGCGAGTCCAGTGTGCTAACCACTGCGCCACCTCGCTCGATAAACTCGTATGTTTCGGTGCCAACGCCTATATTTTGCTAGATGTTCACGAGCTGCGAGAGTTTTGGAGTTCGGGGGCATCACAGTGTTGTTGCCAACAATGCTGAGTCGTCACAGCTAGCCGGAGCGATAATTTCCGCTAAACGTCGTTCCGTGAATACAGAATGTAGGTGGTAAGTATAGTGCTGGTTAAATTTATGAAGTTAATTTCTGCACGGAAAAATCAGTCGCCGCCATCTAGTCAAACGGAGTGAAACGCCCGCTAAACCCGCTGAGCAGAACAGGTGATTAGGATTGTGGAAAGGGCCAAATAAGGTTAGGGTCAGTTTCACTCAAAATTGTAATTTATTGTAATTCAGTAACACATTTACAACCAAAACAGCACATAGCCGAACCTTTACAACTACGAGTTTCAAAATGAAATTCTTTCACGGCTGAAGGCCTCCAAACAAGAGGTCTTAAAATCAACAAGATAGAAATGCAGTTAAAATAGCTTACTATATATATATATATATATATATATATATATATATATATATATATATATATATATAATCACAGTTAGGTTGAAATCCTCAAGGCAAAAGTAGATAGAAGAAACATAAGCAAGGTGGACTACAAACGGCTGAAGGCCAATAATAATATTTTCCAGATTTTAAAATAAATTATCATACCCTTTCAAAGGCAGAAGGCCGCAATGTTTCAGCTTGAAGGTAATTTTAAGAATAAAGTTCCAATTAATTTTCCAAAATTAAACAGAAATATATAATCATAAGCCTTAAGTTTTATGTAGCTTGCAGCAATGGTCGGGCAAGCCATGTCGACGCACACCTCACCGCTCCAACCCAACTACACTGCTACCGCATTGCAACTCCCCGGCAGGTAGATCCGGACTACACTCCAGACGTCTTCCAACTGACTGACCGCCCGAACTCGCGACCCGAACTCTCTTACGACAGAAACCGACCAGGAAGTAATAGCAGTCGAGCAAAGATACTACGAGAGCGGATGTATCGTTACGCGCTGCTAGCGTCGCCCACGGTCAGGCAAAGCAGCAACTCAGTGAGAGTAGTATTTTAAATTAACGTAGTGAGGTGGAAGTACGTTACAAACAGGGTGTAAAATACATGATGGCGGGCACACGAGCCACGCACGACTCACGGAGATTCAATACGCAAGATGTGTCATATAAAGGGCGTTAATTAAGTAATGCAACGCATTTTTTCTTGGCCAATTTAGGTTAAAAAATGCGGAAATTGTTGTGGGACATTGTGGAGTATTCCCGCTGCAGCCCCTATGGTTACACGAAATTTCGATGGGTAGCGACACTATACGCAGCCTTCAAAACGACATCATGACGAAGGTGAGTTCCAAGCAGGCATGAACTGTCCGGCTGATCCCGGCGGAGGTACGAGTCCTCCTTCGGGAATGGGTGTGTGTTTGTCCTTACGATAATTTAGGTTAAGTAATGTGTATGCTTATGGATTGATGACCTTGGTAGTTAAGTCCCATAAGATTTCACACACATTTGCACATTTTTTTTCCAAGCAGGGACCTGCCACTGAGTTCCTTCTGGCGAAAAACCAGAGCACGGCAGTTATTCATAAGGGCTTGCAGAATGTCTACGGAGATCTATCAGTGACCAAAAGCACGATGAGTCGTTTGGCGAGGCATCTGATTTCATCGCAACAAGGTTGCACAGACCTGTCCGATCTCCCGCGTACCGGCCGGCCGCATACAGCATTGACTCCTTCAATGTTGGAACGTGCGAGCACTCTCATTCGCGGTGATCGACGGATCACAGTCAAACACCTCGCCGTACGACTGGACGTATCTGTCAGTAGTGCTGACAGACATGTCCACAAGTTGCGATACTCAGAGGTGTGTGCCGTTGGATGCATCGGCGCCTAATAGAAGACCATAAACAGCAACGTACGACCATCTGTGAGGAATTCCTTCCGCGTTGCGAGACTGATGGTGACCAATTTGGACCGGACATAGTCACAGGCGTTGAAACATGGGTTCAGCACATAGAACCGGAAACCCAACGAGAATCCATGGAGTATCACCATAACACCTTTCCTCGGAAGAAAAAGTTCAAAATGACACCCTCCGCCACACACCGTTGGGTGGCTTGCGGAGTATCAATGTAGAATGTAGAATGTAGAATGAAGTATGGCACCGGACTTCTGAGACTCTGAAGGGGCTATTCTGCTTAATGTCCTCCCTCATGGTGCAACGAACAGCTCCTGAAATCAACTGTGCTACCCTCAGGAAATTGGAGAAAAGTCTTCAGCCTGCTTATCCCCCCAAAAACGCAAAATAACTGCTCTTTCTCCTTGACAACGGAAGGCCTCAGACTAGTCTAAGCACCGGTAGGGAGATCACACAACTTTACTGGACTTTTCTTCCTCATCCATTCAACAGCTAGGATATCATACCTTCCGACTTCCATTTGTCTGATTCAATGAAGGATGTACTCCGCGGGAAGCAGTTTGTCGATGATGGGGAAGCTAATGATGCAGCAAAACGTTGTCTCCGACGTCGACCAGTGGACTGGTACAACGCGAGCTTACAGACCATCCCAGTAAGGTGGCGTCACACTGAAAGGAGATTATGGAGATTAAGCTGTAAAACAAGATTTTGTATCCAAAAGAGTGGGAAATAGTTCGATGTATTTGAAACCTGAGTAAATCCAATCCGCTTTCAGAGAAAAATGTTGCATTTCTGACTGAACGCCCTTGCAATATGGGAGAACTATGTCTGACGCTGCAGGAAGCGAATTATTACAGATATACTGTAGTTACCAACATTAAGGCACACAATGAGGATTGGCATTAACGTTCTGTGTCCAATAGCTGAAGATTCATTTTAATAGGCGGGGCTCTGAAGAACAGTTTTCTGTTGGAAACTCCGCAAGTACGCTAGTCTTTCGTTGTCGTGTGAATGAGAATTAAAAAACTCAAGGGAGTAAGTCGCTTCGATTACACAGAAGCCGCCCAGTATTATTTGTATAAAACTAGTGACGTGCTCCGGATTCCCTCTGGTAGCAAAAATTATCTAAGGGTGGGTGGTTTGTATGGCTTAGAAGTAATAAATTTTCCATAAACGTTCTTTGCGAATCAATCTATATTTTAAAGAAAACTGTGAGAAAATTCTTACAGTAGTTATTAAATTTAGCCTTCGTATACGGACTCAAAAACGGGACGTGGGAACACCATTCATCATAGTTTAACCAATTTGCACCAGTTATTTGTGACACTATTTACGTATGTGGTGGTTGTCCATAGGACTAAGTTATCCATTATGATTTTACATGTGTACGTATCTAGTTTGATTTTACATCCATATTGCATCTATAGTAAACTTTCAGTCTCTGATTCGTGACACAGAGTAACTATAAACGTATGGAATATGTTTTGACATGTATTTGAATTTCGTTTACTGTAAATTACGATTTGACATTTATTTGACAGTTCGTTTATTAAGGTGCTCAACGTTTGCAAAGTATAATTAGTTAAAGAACGATAATATTATGTTTCACTGATCTGATTTTGTTGTGAATATCTTTGATGTAAAGATGTTGTCAAATTTACTATCCGTTTTCGTGTTCCAATACGTCAACAAGGTTTTCCATATAATATTTATGTTCAGTATTTCATGTGGATAGTTGCTCGTATGTATAAATGGTGGTCCATTGATAGTGACCGGGCCAAATATCTCACGAAATAAGCATCAAACGAAAAAATTACAATGAACGAAACTCGTCTATTTTGAACGGGGAAACCAGATGTGGCTATGGTTTGCCCGCTAGATGACGCTGCCATAGGTCAAACGGATATGAACTGCGTTTTTTAAATAGGAAACCCCATTTTTATTACATATTCGTGTAGTACGTAAAGAAATATGAAGGTTTTAGTTGGACCACTTTTCGCTTTGTGATAGATGCCGCTGTAATAGTCACAAACATATGGCTCACAATTTTAGACGAACAATTGGTAACAGGTAGGTTTTTAAATTAAAATACTGAAGGTAAGTACGTTTGAACATTTTATTTTCGGGTGTTTGCACATGACGCTGTCGTTTATCGACTAATAAAGTCATCAGAAGATCACAATAAATTGCAAAATATTTAGAAAACATATCTAAATGGTTCGAAAATTGTCAATTGATTCTAAATAATGTAATGTGTGAGGTCATCGATATGAGTGCTAAAAGGAGTCCGTCATACTTCGGTTACACGATAAATCAGTCTAATCTAAAGGACGTAAATTCTACTAAATACGTAGAAACTACAGTTGCGAACAACTAAAATTGTAAAGAACACATAGAATATGTTGCCGGAAAGGCAAACAAAAGACTGCGCATTATTGGCAAAACACTTAGAAAATGTAACAGATCTACTAAAGAGACTGCGTGCACTACTCTTGTACGTTCTCTTTTGGAGTACTGCTACGCAAATTGGGAACCTTACCGGATAGGATTAATGAATTACATCGAGAAAGTTAAAAGAAGAGCAGCACGTTTTGTATTATCGAGAAATGGGGAGAGATTTTCACGGCCAAGGTAAAGAATTTCGGTTGGCCACCATTAAATCAATGGCTGTTTCGTTGCGGCGTTATCTTCTCATAAATTTTCATTCACCAGGATTCTCGTCCGAATGCGAAAATATTTTATTGACGCTGATCTACATAGGAAGTCGATGAACCGTCTGCCAGGCACTTACATGTGATTTGCAGAGTATCCATGTAGATGCAGGTGTAATCTATAGTAAACAAATTGTCAAATAGTGTGGAAACGTATTCTATACTTACCGTGTGTTACATAATCTTCACGAATTAGTCAGCGACAGTTCACTACAGACGCAATATGCACTTCAGATCAAGCTACCGATGTAAAACAATTGCTATCTACGTAGTATTCGCAAGTTACTTTAAAATGGCAATACGGCCCTGACAGATGTCGAAAGAACATTCAAGTTATTACAGCTAGTCTGAACCCTTCAGTTTGAAAATATTTTTATTAACTATACACACAAGCCTTCCTTGTGAATCAGTCTATCTATTAGTGAAAACCGTATAAAAGTACCTAGAATACTTCCTGAGGTTTACCAACACCGCAGAGAGAAAAACTCGGCTGTGGAGATTAATTTGGAAATATGTGAAAAGTAAAACCTCGATAAATCGACCCCTGACAATCCGAGTCTGTTTAAACCGAGATGGATAATGGATGAGCGCTACGTTATAAAAAAATTAAAACAATATAACGGACAAAGCCATACACGCTGAGTGGTTGTGATCTGCGGCCGAGAAGCGCTCCACATTCTTAGTTCACAATTGTGCCCCCTCTAGCCGCTGTTGTTTCACCCGCCAAATTTCAGCCAGTGTATGTTCTGGATCAGTAAGCTGTGTTTGTCAGTAATTTGGTCGCGTTACGCATTTGTTATTGTTCTTGCCATTTGTCACCAATAAGAGCGATTACTTTTCAGGACAGGAGACGAATTTTGTTTCTTTGGATAAGAAAATTTGACCACCGAAAGGATTGGCTAGTGGTGAGGATGTGCAAATGGTGGCAGTGGAGTTCGGGGTAGGCGAAGTAAGACTAACTGACCGTCAACGAAACAGAACCAAACCAGAACATCCGCATTCTACCAAAGCGCCTTGTTCTTGTCCTAAGAATCTTCGCAATTCACTGATCGCAAAAATTATGAAAATATCAGAAAATGAACAAACTATCTTTGTCGAACCAACGGACCAAGGAACGCAGACATGTTTGAGAAACATATAATATCGGTGTCAACTGTTGCAGTCACTTCGGCACTCTACACAAAATGAACCAAATCAATAAAAGCTGGCCTGAGAAAAGAAATGTTTGGAAAATGTTGTGCACTGAGGTGCAAAGGCTTCGGTCCGTTTAAAATCACAAATACTCTTAGAGGAACATAATGAAAACGAAAAGAAGATAATGGTATAAGGACCCCAGTTGGAAGAAAACGAAAATGAACGGTTGTTTGATTTTATTAGACACCTTTCTGAAGAGAGTATGCAGACAACAGTGAAGTGCAAATGTGGTAGAACTAAGAGGATCAGTATTAAGTTACTGACAGTGCTACTGTGGAAATGGAATGATAAAAAAAGGAAATAGATATGCTGGTGATGAAGAAGAAGTGGGCGATGTTGGTGCCAGCAAAGTGAGTCATAGTTTTGGAACGACGGAATTAGAAATAGCATTGCTCTACGTGGAGCAACAGAATGTGGCGACACCAGCTGATGTTATGCTTCTACGAAGGTGGCAGTACTGCGCTGATAGAACAAAAGTTCTTGGAAAGACAAAACAGCTATTTTTCCTGAAAATGAAGTATGTACAGTCGTAAAAAATGTACGGTAGTTAACATAATAAATATGTTTACAGGAAATGTTTGAATCTGTACTAGTCCTTCAAAAAATGGCTCTGAGCACTATGGGACTTAACATCTGTGGTCATCAGTCCCCTAGAACTTAGAACTACTTAAACCTAACTAACCTAAGGACATCACACACATCCATGCCCGAGGCAGGATTCGAACCTGCGACCGTAGCAGTCGCGCGGCTCCGGACTGAGCGCCTAGAACCGCTAGACCACCGCGGGCGGCTACTAGACCTTGTTTCTGAAACAAGCACTAGGTAATATGTAATAGATAAAAGCTTTGTTCACTGTGATAATACTGTGAATATCAAGTACTGAATCTACTTTTGAACAGAAGATCTCTGAAACTGTCACTCGTCGTGTAGTTCGAGGTTTTCTAGATTCGAGCTATACTTGGATTCAATTAAGCTGAATTACCGAGGTTTTTGTGGTGTATGTCATCCATGATCATTAAGATGCTACATGTTATGATTTGCAGTGTGGTTATAATTAACCTTTCGCTTCTTCCTCCTGTGTATACGGAAAATTATTTACCGTCTGGCTACCCAACTTTATAGAGATGATGTTCATATTTTCCGCACCGGGGTTGAAGAACATGATTCAGAAGTTACAGTTAACTGGCGATTGGCATTTGATCCTGGGAGAGTGCGATGGCCAATAATGCCACAAGCTGTTGAAGACGTTAATTTTGTCACGGCTAAAAGTGCGACACCTTCATGCACGTACGTGCTGCATTACTACAGCTAACATTTCATGGTTCACCGTTCGAAAAGTGCTGCGAACAGCTGTGAAATGATACCTTTCTCGCTGTTCCAGGCTGTCGTCGACGCAGATGGTCGTCACACGGAGCAACGCTGTGCTTCACAAACACATCTGCTCCACAGAAAAACTATGCAACGAGTTTCAGTTCAGCAAACAAACTGACGTATGTACGTCCTCAGTACGTGAACAGTTTACCCAAATATCGTCAAATATGCTACTGTTAGGAAGTGCGGCAGTATCTGCAGTACATCGAACTAACGAAAATGTGCATGTGCATAGGATCGTTGATGTTGTTTTGTTCCTCAGTCCGTAGTCTGATTGATACAGCTGTAAACAATAATGTATCGCCTGCAAGCCTCTTCATCTCTGCGTAGCTGCTGAGATCTAAAGCCACTTTAGTCTGCTCCGTCTACCTATAATTTACTAGATGTAGTTGTGTTAAAAATTTATTTTCACACCAGTTCTGCATATTACCTCTTCATTAGTTATTGGATATTCCCATATAATATTCAACATTCTATGTAAAACCAAAGTTAAAAAGTTTCTATATTTTCTCCCTGTATATTCTCTTTATTGTTTACGTTTTTTTAAATACAAGACTGCAGTCTAGGGAAATATCTGAAAAAACGACAGCGGAATACTAAAATTCACGTTGGTTGTGATAATATTCACCGTCTTCAGAAGCGATTTTCCTACTGTTACCATTCTACATTTGCATCCACTCTACTTCAGTCATCAATTAGTGGATACCGAAACTCTTATGGTACTTTTGCTCGTCTCATTTCCTACTCCAATGTCTCACCATCACCAGATTTTTATTCATATACGATCCATTAACATTTCTGAATTTTGTTGATGTTCATGTAATAAATGGAATTAGAGGAGAGAAAATGTGCGCTTCGCTAATATTAATTTCTGGAATTACACTGTGGTTTTTACACCGACGGAAACCGCTTTAAATAGATAGATATTTGGTGTAGTCGTTCACTAAATGTTTTGATTCAGCATGTTTGCACTGTTACCTGAAATGTAGACAAGCGTGTTGTCATGAACTAGTGCGCAGAAACGGTTAGCTTGCTGGCTAGAAATACAACGTTTACGTTTTCATTTCACTTTCAGACTGTATGTGCCACGAATAACGCCGTAATACAAGCTCCAATATGAGTCTGTCCTCGTGCGATCTCACTCAAACCAAGGGGCTCTACGTATTTTGCCGATTCGGAAAACATTGCATCTAACACGGATCAGACCAGTTCAAAATTACATGACATTAATGTGAAATACGAGGGTCGTCCCCAAATGGGTTATACTAAACAAACGTGTACAGATACAGAAAAAAATTATTGTACAAAAACCTACAACTGTATGGATTCAACTTCAGATTTTTGACTCATTTATGGAATTGTTACTTGGGTGTCAAGAAGGTATGGGCTGCTAGACTTGTTATCGGTAGGTACGAACAGCACGCATGTATTACGGAGATGCTTCGGGAATTCGATTGGTAATGCCAAGTGGGGAGGCGATTTGAAGCCGACTGCGAAACGATTCTACTTCCGCCAACATACAATTCGCACAAGAACCACGACGATAAAATAGGAGAAATTAGGTCTCATACAGAGGCACAGAGTTAATTTTTCCCATGCTCTGTTTGCAAGTGGAACAGGAAAGGAAATGACTGGTAGTGGTACAGGGTACCCTGCGGCATGGCGATTAAGTATATCTATGGACATGCAATCGAATATTTAGAAGAAAGATTAATTCACAGACGTTAATTTCAGAAATACTAAGTAAATAAGAAAATGAAAGTTCATTCTTCGGAGAACGCACAAATTCTACACAGAAGATTCATTTTCAGTTCTAAATCGTCGATGTTACGACTTACGCTGTCACTTACAACATGTTATGCTCGTTATCCGCTTTCGCCGCGACAGTTGAATGAAACTTAGTTTGTGTGGCAGAATAACCTCTTCTTAAAGAGGTATTGTTAGAAAGTTCTTACTCCACCGGTAAAGTTGCGATGAAAGTCCAATGAAGATATAACACTTACCAATAAATCTGGAGTTGATTATTACCTTAGAATAAATTTCGTTATATAAGTTCACACGTGTATGGAAAGACAATTTTTACCCTCTTGATACCATTCACAATGCAAAATTTAAGATATCTGTATTGGAAGTTTTCTGTTTTCTTATAATTCGTGTGTCCGAGAATAAACTAAAAACACACCATGCTAAAAGACTGCGTTGTTGAATCGTCTGAAGTGTTTGGTCTCTACCATAAGTGACAGAGAGTAATTCAGGATGTCGTAGCCGCTGCAAGGGCTGAGCGGCTAAGCTGAATTAAAACGGCTAGACGATTGGTTGTTGAAGATAAAATAACGATAAACATGTAATTCCTACATGTAAGTTCCAGAAACGAGTGTGAGGAAAACTTGTAAGATATCATCCTTGTGATGTAGCAAAAATAAAAAAATGGTTCAAATGGCTCCGAGCTCTATGGGACTTAACAGCTGTGGTCATCAGTCCCCTAGAACTCAGAACTACTTAAACCTAACTAAACTAAGGACATCACACACATCCATGCCCAAGGCAGGATTCGAACCTGAGACCGTAGCAGTCGCGCGGTTCCGGACTGCGCGCCTAGAACCGCGAGACCACCGCGGCCGGCGTAGCAAAAATATATTCTGCGGGAAAGCGAAAGCACTTAATAATTTACTCATCCTGTTATTCTAGTTAACAGCTAGTAAATACTTCACAAAATGCGTGCCACATAAATGCTCACTCTATTTGTATTTTATTCCAACCGGTTTAGGTTGTAAACCGTTTTCACGGTATGCGAAAATATAATCTGCAGCCAACATTAGATATAAAAAGTAAAGGTAGGCCAAAATATAATCTGCAGCCAAAATTAGATATACAAAGTAAAGGTACGTTTATTTCGAACATTACAAGTACGATATCTGTGTGAAGAGCTTCCATCCGAACAGTAAAAGCACGAGACATTATCTCTTCGTAATTTATTATTGGAGAGATAGCGTAAGTGCCAGTCTGCGATTACAAATACAGATACAGAGATAATGTTGTGATTAGTCTAGAACACTTTTGATGGAAGTCAGAGTCGTTGCAATGTTGCAAAGAACTCACTTGTCTTGAGATTAGTGGACGAAGCAATGAACTGTCTTCCATGTAACATTGGATTGCCTCATAAACAACGGGAAATCGAGAAATCCTGTCCACATTTCGAACTTTGAAATATTCATGACAGCTCCAAACTCTGAAAAAATGGTTCAAATGGCTCTGAGCACTATGTCATCACTCCCCTAGAACTTAGAACTACTTAAACCTAACTAAACTAAGGACAGCCCACAACACCCAGTCATCACGAGGCAGAGAAAATCCCTGATCCCGCCGGGAATCGAACCCGGGAACCCGGGCGCGGGAAGCGAGAACGCTACCGCACAACCACGAGCTGCGGACAAACTCGGAAAAAGGTAAAAACTGTTTTACTTATGTTTGATAGACAGTGACATATCTTCGCACGATATTATCAAGATCACTTATGAAATCAAGTAAAAGATTTAAGTTGTACAAGATACACAGTGTTTATGCGTGGGTAAAATTGTGTATTTAGCAACTCTAATGGCTAGCGACTTTGAATTCAAGGTGTCCAGTGTTGTCATCTATGTGCGGTATCTTCTGTACAACCTGGCCGCTAGTAGAAGCCACCTGCAACCTATCAAGAATAACGAATTAGATAAGCCTTTGAAATACCCTGTTGGGGAAGTTCCTCCAGTTGTGAATGATTAGTGTGAATATTTTGTAACGATGTTTACTAAAAAAAAGAGTTACACAGCAAAATAAAGATCTGGAAAGTTTTGACGTGATTATGAGATCCTACGGAAATGGTAATTAAAAATGTGTGTAAGACTTTTCTCTAACTTCGGAAGTCAGTGTGTGCGGTTAAGCTAAACTAGACAGAAAGCAAGATAAATTGTAGGAGGGCCTTTTGAGTGTGTCTGTAATTTCGTAATCGGAGACTAATTACCCAGTAAAAATTTAAACACGCATATACGTTTATTGGTGGATAGAGAAAGAGAGAAAGAGAGAGAGAGAGAGAGAGAGAGAGAGAGAGAGTGATAGAGAGGGTGGGGTGGAAGGGGAAAGAGATAGAGGATGAGAGAGAGAGAGAGAGATAAAAAAAATAGATTTTCTACTCCTCCCAGACCCTTGCCAGCTAGGATCAATAGCAAAAAATAGAGAAGATCCTATGACTTAAGACTCGCTTCGTCACAGGTTTACTTAGTAGGCATGAGAGCGTTACGGAATGCTCACCTAACTCCAATGACAGGCGATAAAAAAGAGGCGTTGTTGATCACACGGAAGACTACTGCTGAATTACCGAAAGTGCAGGTTCAAAAATGAATCGGGTAAGATGTCACTTCATCTCACACGTATTACCAGAAATGACGAGAACGATGAAAAAAGAGAGATTACAACTGACGCGCAGTTTTACTTCTCTTGCGTAGTCTTTCTTCTCTATGGACCATTCATGAATGCGAAAGACGCTCTAAGTTCTGTTGCAGTGTATAGATGTAGAAAATTACCATATTTACTATTTAGGAACGCATCTTTTGTCCATGCTATGTAAGCCTATTCTGGGCCTAGTAAGAACGTAGTATTTGCATATAATTGTCACAGTTGCGCACGGAATACTGCGACCATGGTGTTAGTTGTGGAAGCTGAGATAAACAAAAATGAAAGGAGTTTGTTAACATGTAGGCAACAGGTCTGCAATAGCAATGAGGGGGCTGCAAGGTTAAACGTCAGTATGTGATCAAGAGATGACTATTAAAATGAATCAGTTCGCCACTTGATGCAACATGGCCGAAGCTATTCGTTTTAAAAGTCAAGAAACCTAATCCCTGATATTAGCACCCTAGCAATGAGCAATGGACACTTTCTTTTGATCATTACAGCGAAACTGTGTGACTACTCGGCTTAGAATAAAATTGCTACATGATTCGGTGGAATTACATCAGCCTCAAAGTGACGTATGTCAGTGCTGAACTATCCTGAATAGAAGTAAAAATCAAATTATTACTGAAAAGGGATACACGATCAACGTTGTCAACTTACTCAGAAGGAAAGGAGATGCGGATCTAACGACGTGTCGACTACATGGATGTCATAGTCGGAGCACAAACTCTTAATGGGAAAGGACGGGTAAAAGATTTTTTACGTTTTTTTCAACGGAACTTTTCAGGAATAAGCCTTAAGTGATATAAGGAATGTGTGGAAAACCAAACACTTGATGAAAGAACGGTAAACTGAATTGAAGCCCTCTAGAATACAAGTCGAATGCCTTACTTAACAACTTGCCTCCTCGCTTACAGATAAGAAGATGGTGATTGCCCACGTGTTTGGGACGAAAACTACGGAGAAACGCGTAGACTCTATGAAAATAATTATGTCAGTCAAAATTGCAAGGCACATTTACTGAAAGATGACCGGTTTCGATCGTCACATGATCATATTCAGACATACCACCATATTGATGGACAATGGCTGTTCTTAGAACAGGAATCGCTGAATGACGATACTCCACCGCTCAATTGACTGCTGCAGTTGACTATCGTCAACCAGCGATTCCTGATCCATACACAGCCATTGTCCATCAATATGGCTGTAGGTCTGAAAATGATCATGTGGTGATCAAAACCACTCACCTTTCAATAAATGTGCCTTGTGATCTAGATTGTTATAGTAATTTACAGAGATTATATTTTGAACGCTGATATCTCCGATAATGTAGGCTCTATTTCTATTAGACTTCAGGCCTTTGTCATCAGCTCTTATCTTGTCCAGTTTCCTCGCCTGCTACAAAGGGTTCTTAACAGAAGACTACGCACTTCGTCTACAATCGCACTCAGAGACGACGGAAGATTAATCTGAAGCGATTATCGCTGATGTTACACTCACAGAATTTAATACCTACGAAGGAAGGCTATTATTCTCTTCTATTAGTAGTAGAATAATCCATAAATCTGAAAACAAACTGTTACGTAGGAGGCAAGTGGCCGCCAATAGATTTAAATGCCCTGCAATGAAATTTATTAGTTAAATCCAATCAGATGATATGCAGGACAACGCTGCGAAGCGCCGAAACCTATATGTAAGCTATAAACACTTCTGAATAAGAATTAGAGAAAAAAATACCTACCTATCATCGTCATTCCTGGCCGTTAATGAGGCCATTCTGGAGTGAGCAATGGCCTCGCACTGCCTCTGCTAGTGTAATGGCCATTTAGTCAGCCGATTCACGGTGGTATTCGCTGTCCGGAATCTCAAGAACGTGTGTTTCTCCCGTATACTACATAAATAATAACACTGGAAGCAGAAACTATTTCTGTTTCTGTCGCCCAGAATTTATCAACTTTACACAGCAGGAGCCACATAAATAACACCGCTTTGAAAGGAAATCATTTCAGTTCTATAGAATTTATCAGACAGAATGCAGCGACGTTATTGGGTGTCACGAACTCAAACGCAGTGAGTTATGTCGGATTACTCGATGCAAATTTAGGACACAAAAATAAAGGACGAATTTTATAGAAATAGCACGACAAGGAATGTCATCGCGAATTTGACGTTATCTTTGTTACGAAGAGACAGTATTTTCAGATACCACCAGATAAAAACTGCTTGGTGTTCCCCATATCTACAAAATAAATCTGAATTAAAAGTACTTTGGTAACAATAGCCTTTACATTTTAAGGATACTAAACGATATGTGGCTATAATTAAGTATCTACATACGGTGACGATACAAAATTTAGTTAATCTCTTTCTGTCACGAGCACAATGGATGATGTGTTCTTCCTGGAAGTAAACTTACGACAAAGAAGTAGATAATAAGCAGTTTTTTGTTCTTTTTTTTTTTTTTGCAATGATTCAGTTCGTTCAAACACCACAACGCAAACCCTACGTGGAACTCTCACTCTGTATTATTCCTGCGTCTAAAGGAGCATATTTAGCAATAAGTTGTACGTTTAAGATATCCAGATCAACCCATTACATACAATGTTTATAAAATGGGAAAGTGTATCATCATAAGAAATAATTTTTAAGGAAGAGGAGGCCCCGACATCCAGGTTAGCTAAAGGAATCGTTAAATATTATTATTAGAATAGAATATTTTTGTGCAATACCAATGTCAGAGGCTTTGGTACGACATTTGGTAATGAAAATCTACTGACGCTGCACGCCAACTGGATTGAATTGTAAACACAGTTTATAATCGCGGAAACACTATACATGAAGGTATTGTTATGAGGCACTGCAGTCTGACTGTATAGAATTGTCAACACAGTACAAAATCGCGGAAACACGGTACATGAAGATATTGCTAAAAGGCACTGGCGTCTGACTGTATAGAAATGTCAACACAGTTCATAATCGCAGAAACACGATACATGAAGGTATTGTTAAAAGGCGCACTGCGTTATCAACGAAAATCATCTTTCGACCATGTTTTATTGCTGATCCAATTTAGCACTGCTTTTGTAGCTATAAACAAGAAGTTTAGTACAGTGGGCAACAATACGTTAATATGCGAAATACTCACCTAAGCAGCAACAATGACTGGAGAATATTGCAGGAGTGGTACCAGCCCTGGAATGAGCTCGATGTATCTGAAGTTAGGTGTTGTGGTGAAAACTTCTGCTTCTAGCTCGATCTGCTACAATGCCGACAACGATGCTAATTCTATGTAGCGCAGTTTCCACTTCACTTTGGAATGAGAAGATATTCCACATACACGAAAGGAGTTTATTACGAACAATTGAGGTTAATATGCGTGATTCAGCGAAGTTAGTGGAAACACTGTTGAGTCACTGCAAGTGAGACACTGTTACTTCTCACAGTTTCTCTATCTAACCTTTAAGAGTCACTACCAGCTGTTTACGATGTACATGCGCTAGTTAGGGAGAGAGAATCCTCGGTGATCCATGCTTTCGCGCAGCACAATGGTTTGGTCGGCAAACGAACCCTGCTTGTTACCTGTGAGCGATGTCAACAGAGAGGTGTCCGGCGCACAGTAACGAAGAGAAACACTTAAGACGCAGTCAGTCTGACCTGCAGACGTCGCTGAAGCGGGCGACTACGCAGTGGATTCGAACCGGTGCGTCGCGTCCGGGAAGCGGCCTGAGTTCGCGAGTGAACTGGGCGTCGTCCTCGTCGGACCGGCGCGCTGGCGACGTCACGGCGTGCGGGAGGCGTCGCCGGCGCTGCGTGCACGGCCGCGGAGCCACTGGCGGCGGCGCGGCGCGGCCCCCGGAGGCGGCAGCGGCGAGCCGCCCCCGGCCCTCTGCGCAGGCGCGCCAGACGGGACGCCTCCGCCCCCCGCCTCCGCGCAGCGCTCCGGTCCGCTCTCCGGCGGCCGCGCGGCTTTCGCCACGGTCGATGTCCGCCACCGCCGGCCGCAGGACTCGTCGGCGTGTAGGCCCGCCTGCCGCCTCCCGCCTCCGTCGCGTGCCGCGGTGACGGTCAGACCGCGTAGGATCTGAGTGTAAGCGGGTCAGTGCCTCCTGCGGTTAGCGCAAACATGCACGAACGACCAGGTGGGAACACTAGCCCGACTCTCACGCGAAACGTCTAGGGCCAAGCGAAACATGCATACTGTGATACATCTTTTCGGGACCGATTATTCAGACTTACCATACAGGCAATGACGTCGTTGCTTCCAGGAAGCACTAGAACAGGCTGTAGGGTCGTGCGTTAATTGCTCAACTGTCCACTTGCTAACCATAAAATATGAATTACAACATGTAAACTGCTATCACTTTTGTTAGTATTCTTTACCCCTACAGACATTAATTATCATTTAAGACGGCTATAAATAAGAAGAGAGAATTCAGATGTTTCAGGAAGATTCACCACTACATTCCGATACGGAGTTGAACACTTTCCTGGTTTTCAGACCAAACTCTACGGCAACATAAAACATTCAAAGTGTATGGTACACTGTATGCACAACAGCATCCGGACACCCACTATGTAATGCGGGACTGACAACTATATGTATCCTGAAGCGGACCCATCACTATAAAAGGAGGCGGCGAGTATTGTGAGGTGAGGATCAGTAAAACACGCGCAATGGGGCTCATTGACTTCGAACGGAGACTATTCACTGGATGTCACCTCAATGTGCATGCAGATGTACATGATACTCCGCAAGCCACCTAATAGTGTGTGGCGGAGGATAATTTTTGTACCACTAACTGAGCCCTCCAAACCTCTTCCACTCGCGAGTAGCGCGTGGGAAGAATAATTGTCGGTAGGCCTCTGTATTGGCTCTAACGTCTCAAATTTTCTCCTCGTGGTCATTACGCGAGACGTGTGTAGGGGGAAGTAATATGTTGTCTGACTCTGCCAGAAGAGTGCTCTCTCGAAACTTAAGTATTAAATCTCTCCGTGATGCGCAACGTCTCCCTTGTAACATCTGCCAATGGACACTGTTGAATATCTCCGTAACGCTCTCGCGCCCAATAAACGATCCCGTGACAGGACATGCAGATCTTCGTTGGATCCGCTCTATCTATTCCTTCAGCCCCATCTGATAGGGATCCCACATAGATTAACAGTACTCAAGAATGGGTCGAACAAGCGCCTTAAAAGCCACCTCCTTCGTGGATGAGCTACATTTCCTTGAGATTCTTCCTCTGAATCTGAGTATGGCGTCTGTTCTTGCCACTATTTCTTTTATGTGCTCATTTCACCTAAGATCGCTCCGGATAGTTAGACCTAGATATTTTACAGCAGATACTCAGATACTGTTTCCATCGGGCTGTCATCAATAGTGTATTTTACAGCAGATACTCAGATACTGTTTCCATCGGGCTGTCATCAATAGTGTAGCTATATAGTATTGGATTTCCCTCCCTATGTATGTGCAATATGCTACATTTACTTACGTTCAGGGACAACTGCCAGAGCCTGCATTATTCATCAGTTCTCTAGAGGTCATTCAGCAAATCTTTACTGTCTTCTGGCGTTGCTACTTTGTCACAGACAACCGCATCGTACGCGAACAGCCTCCTAGAGCATCCTACGCTTTCTACTAGATCAATTACATATACACTTCCTTTGGGTTCACCGGATATTGCCTTTACGTCTGTCGATTTTGTTCCGATAGCGACGCGTTGGAGGTCTGTCTGCAAACAATTCTTGAATCCAGCCGCAAATCTGCTCCTGTAATCGATAAGCACATATTTTTTCAGTAAACCGCAGTGTGGGACGGTGTCAAATGCCTACATGCACTCAAATAACACGGCATCAACCTGAACGCCATTGTTTACAGCGCTGGGGATCTCCTGGAGGAACAGAGAAAGCTGAGATTCGCTGGATCTCTGTTTAGCGGAATCCATATTGATCTTATAGAGAAGATTTTCCTTCTCCAAGAACGTCAAAGTTCTCGAACATAAAGCATGTTTTGTAATTCTACAACAGATAGACGTCGACGAAATAAGTCCATAATTGTGTGCATCTGTTCTACGACCCCTCTTAAAAGCGCGAATGACCTGCGCTTTCTTCCAGTAGCTAGGTACCCTTAGTTGTTCAAGGGATCTACAATAAATTACTGCTAGAAGGGGCAAGGTTTTTCGCATAATCTTTGTAGAATCTTATGGGTATCTCATCTGGTCCTGACGCCTTTACACTACTAAGCGATTGTATTGGTTTTATATTCCGCGGTCGATTGTCTCAATAACTGCAGTTTTGACGTTCGTACGACGATTGAAAGGAGAGAACAGGTTACGATTGTCGTGGTGAAACAATTTTGGAAGACCGAGTTCCGTATTTCAGCCTTCTCTCTGTCATCTTCGTTTCGGTGTCAGTATGATCATTGAGTGAATGAAGAGATGATATTGACACACCTACTGATTTTAAATACGACCTAAACGTGATAGCCGGCCGATGTGGCCGTGCGGTTAAAGGCGCTGGTTCGAATCCTGCCTCGGGCATGGATGTTTGTGATGTCCTTCGGTTAGTTAGGTTTAACTAGTTCTAAGTTCTAGGGGACTCATGACCTCAGCAGTTGAGTCCCATAGTGCTCAGAGCCATTTGAACCATTTTTTTAAACGTGTCAGGGTTCCTACTCAGATCGGTTGACAAAGTTTTACTTTCAAAGTGACTGAACGCTTCTCACATTGCTCTCGCTTACGCTCACTCTCGCTTCGTTCAGCTTTTGCTTCCATCTTCGACTTTTCAACACTTCTGAAGCTGCCCAAGTCAACTGTTGGTCATGCATGCGATTGTTTAGCGGAAAATCGAATGAAAGGGTACATCTAAACCAAGACCAAGCAAGCCTCGTGTACTGGCGTCGATCATTGCTGAATATGAATGCACACAGTCGGATGAAACTACCAGAATTAATTGCTCATGAGTTCTCAAGCGCTACCAGCAGTCCGGCAAGCACTGTGGCTGTTCATTGGGAGCTAAAAAGACTGTGGTAAAATGGTCGAGTAGCACCTCATAAGTAACACATTTCGGTAGTCAGCCCTAAGTGACAGTTGAGGTTGCGTGAAAAGCGACGCCAGTGGGCAGTGGAAAACTGGAAAGGATTGACGAATCACCACATACCCTGTAGCAATCCAATGGAAGGTTTGGATTTGACGACTGCTTGGAGGACCGACCTGCTGTCATGTGTAGCGTCAACTGTGAAGTACGGGGAAGGTGTGTTACGTGTACAAGGAGTGGTCCCCTTATTCGCAGACGATTGCTCTTTGTATTAACATGGTAGTGCGACCTGTCATAAAGCACCAGCTGTGACGCAACGATTTGTGGACCGTAACATTGCTGATATAGACTGGCCTACCCAGAGTCCCGACATGAGTCTAACGTAACAGCTTTTGGATGTGTCACAACATCGACTTCGCTCTAGACATGAGCGTCCAACGTCGCTCACTACCTGCTCTGGCTTGGGCCCTTGAGGAAGACTGTGCTTTCCATTCCTCCAGACATTCATACACCACATTGACACCAGCATAGTTCAAACGGTCATAATGACGAAGCTTGGACATATCCCGTATTAATATCCACTAATAAGTGTGCGGAAACCTTTGATACTGGTTCCCTAGCAGGCTGTGGATGTACCTCAGCGGCTTAATAGCTCATACTACAGTCATATAATACACAATATTCAACCTCAATTGGTGGAGTAATTTAGTACTTTTAAATCCACGTTTTCAGTATTCAAGTTCGTCAACATTGAGACCTTAGAGGATCTCCACCTGAGAGGTACATTCATTACACTGTATGCTCTAATGCAGTTTGAATAACTCTTCTGGTTCACAGGACGTAATGTGAGACGTCACTACAAATTTGTCCCACATCTGACAAAAGTTTTCGGGAGGTTTCCATTGTTTTCAAAGCACTTTCCGGTAGAAATCACCGCCATATGCTCCCACTTGCTAGCCTCTTTGCCCAATAATTATCGCGCCTTGAATTCTCTGAAAGTAACTGACAAGAGAACTGTCTAGTCCTACATGTGGAAATCTGCCCTGAAATTCTTTTTACAGGAAGAATATACCGAAACAAAGACAATGCCAAAATTTTTCCTGCTAAGACATACTGCAAGTATTGAAAATACTGTTGAATTTTGCTAAATTTGTAGCTCGTCAGATGGTTGCAGAAATGTACACCCCTGCCGTAGCTGTAAGAGACAGCGCGTATGTAACATCGCGTGCACATTTTCATGGCTGACGGCACGTCGGCGAGGAGATAACTCGATAGGACCTGACAGGAATTTCTAAAACTAATTTCAGTTACCGTTGACAGTTTCTCTGAAACAGTTGTTCACAGTTACTGTTCGCACGCATTTGCCACCCGTTTAATATCAATAATAATTAGCAGTTGCCTCTGTGGTACGGCAAGCGTTGACGGTGGAGATAAAACTGAAATAATTTTCTTTGGGATTTATTGGTATATGCTTGCTGACAGCATTTCTCTTTCTGCAGGTTCCAGAGTTTACAGCAGTGGGGAACCTAATTAATGGTTTGAACCACGCAAAGATTTGAAGAACGTGGAATCCAACAGAAATCTCCTGCTTCTCCTGAAGAACTGCTAATGTTTTATTGATTAGTTTACTTCTTGGACATTCATTCCAATGACGTCACTATTTCTTTAGCAATTGTGCAAACATAACAAGAAAGAAGAAATAACTCGGACGATTCCGTGAACTGTGTGTTAATTTAAATCCAGATTAAAAACAGAGAATACATCTACAGTAATAGATTTCATTGAGAAAGAAAAGGCTGGAAATTTTGTGGATAAAGGAAAAACGCTTGCACATAAGCAACATGCAAAGCTGGTTTTGTTTTATAAAATCTGAACATGAATTGTGAAAATGAACGAAAGATTTACACGAAGTACGAAATAATTGCCAAAATGAAACTCGCGAAAGTGTGAAAGAAAAATTATTAGGAAAAACTCTTGGAAAGATTTTCTCGTGAGAGTCAACGCATCTTTACCGAGAGAGGTCCGAAAAATGAACATTACTGACAGCCAGGCTTGTTTGACCTGGTTGAACAGGTTTAGGAAATTACACTGAAAAGGAAGTCATCACGTGACGAAGTTTGTCTCAAGTAAATGTGTAAAGGAGATGTTATTACTAGGTTAACCGTTTAAAGAAATTCGTAGCTGACATGACGCCGGCGCTTCTTGCTATACCAGAAAACCTGTGTATAAAGCGTCTGTCAGGTTTCGTGCAAATTGCGCTTCATCATTCCAGTGAAGGCAGACGTGCCATAGCAATCGATGAATGCTATGGCTGTCTCGTGTACAACTTGTGCAATCGATACAACAATTCAAATGATGATTATCAATAGATAACTGGTTCCCCAGCTTTTACTCTGTCTTACAGCAACATGAAGCAAATTGGGACCAAAAATTTTTGAAATTTGTGCAACCAACGTAGCAAAACCAGGAGAAATAAGAGAGAATAATTTTCAGTGTTGCATCCAAAACATCTTACCATTTGGAGAAAATAGTTCATTCTTTTGGTTGGACTCTTGGCCTGGACATAATGTGGTGTCAGCGTTAGACACCACGCTAGAGGTTGCGATAATCGATTGCGGTCTAGTACTAGCAACCTCTCTGGACTCACTTGCGCTTGCAGCGCAGCCGTGTGGCACGGACAGAGACTTGCAGATCGCACCGGCCGAGTCAGCTACAGATCGTTAGCGAAGTCAGATTAGAATAGCCCTCAGCTCGTTAGGTTCGCAGCCTCTAGTTCTAGCATGTATTACGCACGTAATACCAGAATTGTGTTACCTTGCTTGTTGTATAATCCAGTTACCGTTTCTTAATGAGTCATTTTTGCAAGAAAGGTATTTGTTATTAGTTATTTTCCTGGAGTCCAGTAGCTGGACAAAGTTAAGTAAAAGTTATTTACTAAATTATTCCAGTACTAATTACTATAGAATTTCCTACAACTACCCCACTCGTGCTAGCCGCTGTCATCCAACTGCTAGTCCCAGGGGTACCGATCGAAAAGCATCCAACATTTGTGTGAGGTCATGATATGCTGCCAATCGACCTTCACATCACATAACGTCACGTTTTCCTTTATGATGACGACGAAAATACTGTTAATATAGTTTAGATTCCACCCAGAACTAATAGTTTTCCTGTCACATAATTAAAAAAAGGCAAGTCAACGGTGTAGAGTAATTTTCAGAAAACATTTCCGGTAAGTCATTGTAGGTTTATCAGCGGGAACAGCATTATTAAACTTCAGTGATTCGTGCATTGGCAGTTTGCATAATCACTTTTATGAATTTTTTAGGTATACGTGGTGCTCTGCACAATATAAGCAAAAACTGCCTCGAAAATTTCTTACTCCATTCCAGTTCTGTCTAAATAAAACTAGCAAGTACTGCGAAGTGCGTGAAGGTATTAATTTTTCTTACATTAGGTGTGCCTTGTGTGAGGAAAATATTTGTTTCCTTCATCCAATAGATACTACGTATTCTTTTGAGGATTACAGGGAACTTTTCCATTTTTAGAAAAAAAGTATACATTATTCAAAAGTTATCACAAGAAGCTAGCCACACGAATTCTTATAAAATATTTAATGTTAGTAAATTAAAGTCCAGATTGATGGAAGTCGTTTTTAAGATAACATCATGCACTGCCTCCTTTTTCTTTCCTCTGCTAGTCACTTGAGTAACAATTACATCTTCAACAATTTAGTTGTCGATATAGGCTCAAGTTATTGGAAAAGTTTGTGATTTGAAACATATTTGGTGTGGTTTAAGTGCTTAAAATTTACTTGTGTGCGCTTTGGACTTCGTGCTAGGCGCTCTGTGATTCTTGCAACGGCTGTGACTGCTTATTATTCTCCAGTTCGCGAGCTAGGTAGGAATACCGGTGTAAACAGGCGTTAGAAGTAGTTCTTCGTAGGGCAAAAAGGAGTAACTTCAACATTTCTTAAAGTAGTCGCACAGGTTCTCAGCATCTAAAAGTCTGAGAGTGCGTTTCTTGCAGTGTATACTTCCTGAGTGTAATATTTCAGGGTAAGTTTCAACATGCTAGATTGGACCATTCCCTTGTAAGGCGCTATAAGGATCCAGGTCAAAAGCAGCCCACACTACTCCTTCGCATATAAAACAGAGTTAATATTTCTTAATGTCGGCGTATTAGTAAACGTACCATTTAACAATTACAAGTCTGTCAAGAGTATACGGAGTGTATACATCGAGGTGACAGAAGTCAGGGAATACTTCCTAATATTGTTTCACACGTCCTTTTTTCTGACGTAGTGAAGCAACTCGGTTCTGGCATGATCTCAGCAAGTCTTTAGAAGTCCACTGCAGAAATATTGGCCTTGCTGCTTTTATAGCAGACGTAACTGCGAAAGTGTTGCCGGTGTAGGATTTTGTGCACGAACTGAACTCTATGTTATGTCCAATGAATGTTCGGTGGAGGTTCATGTCGGTTCATCCCATGTCAGCCAAATCATTCGCTCTAAATGTTAAGAATATTGTTCAAACCAATCGCGAACAATTGTGACCCGGTGACATGGCGCATTGTCGTCCATAAAAATTCCATCTTTGTTCGGGAATATGAAGCTCATGAAAGGCTGCAAATGGTCTCCAAGTAACCTATCACAACTATTCCAGTCAATGATTCATTTGGACCAGAGGACCCAGTCCATTTCATATAACGAAGCCCACAGCGTTACGGAGCCACCACCAGCATACACAGTGCCTTCTTAACAACTTTGATCTATATCTTCGTGTGATCTGCGTCACACTCGAAGCCTACCAACAGCTCTTACCAACTGAAGTCGGGACTCACCTGACCAGGCTGCGGTTTCCCAATCCTCTAGGGTCCTACCGACGTGGTCACGAGCCAAGGAGAGCCGCTGCAGGCGATGTCATGCTGGTAGTAAAGGCACTAGCGTCGGTCGTCTGCCGCCATATCCCATTAATGATGGATTTCGCCGTGCTGCCCTAACGGATACATTCGTCGAATGTCCTTCGTTGATTTCTGTGGTTATTTCATTAAGTGTTGTTTGTCTATTAGCACTGTCAACTCTAGACAAATGTCGCTCCTCTCAGTCGATAAGCGTACACTGTCGGACACTGCGTTATCCGTGGTGAGGGGTAATGCCTGAAATTTGGTATTCACGGCACACTCTTGAGACCTTGGATCTCAGAATATTGAATTCCCTAAAGATTTTGGAAATGCAATTTCCGATACCTCTACCTCAAACTACCAGCCCGCATGCAGAGTCGGTTAATTCCCGCCGTACCGCCATAATATTGTTGCAAATCTTCTCATATGAATCATCTGAGTACAAACGACAGCTCCGCCAATGCACTTCTAAATTTTACATTATATGTGAGATACTGTTGCAATATGTGTATGTGCATATCACTATCCCATGCCTTTTGTCGCCTGAGTGTATGGTTATTCACAGCTTACTATATTCATGGGGTAACTTCTTACGATGAAAACAGTAGTAAAAAGAAATGAATCCCTTCAATAAAAGGAGCCAATCAAGGGAAAGAACTGCTTTACACCTTAGCGCTACGGCCTTGGCCTTCTGGACCATCTCGGTCCCCATTTCTCTGCTGCCTGCATTGGCTCTCCATCTTCTAACGCCCAGTCTTCTCAAGTCCTTCTCCAAGTTGTCTAGCCATCTGGTCTGCTCCTTACACTGCGTCCACCTGGTTTTCCTGTGAAAACTTTCTTGACTGTGATGCTTTCCATCGATCTTTCTGCACGCCCCAACCCACGTAGTCGATAACTGTCTCCTTCTGTCACGATATCTCGTTTGTTATACTACTCTCTGATCTCCTCATTATTTCTGATTCGCCAAAAATCACCTTCATGCACTAGCCAGAAATTTTCCTAACTATCTTCCTCTCTAATCTCTGCAACAATTCTTCATCGGTTTGTGTCATGCTCCAAGCCTCCAAACCACTCACGAGCACAGATAGTACGATACAGTCGGTTTCAGATTCCTACTAAGGTCTCTTCCAAAGTAACTCCTGTTACCACCTTTAATCCATGCATGTATTTCTTCTCTCGTGTCGTTATTCTCAGTTACCAGTGTCCCAACGTATTTAAAGCTCTAACAGCGTTCATATTCTTACACGTTCGAAGTCATGCTTCTTTCTCCTTCACTATACCTTTACCTAGACGTTAACATATGCTTCATGTTTGACCGATTAATTGCCAGCTGCATCTCCGCTCATATCTTTCTAATTTACGCTTTTCTTCCAGGTCCTACTTCCTACTGGATAATCAATGAATATCATCTGCATATGCAAGATCCTGCGTAACTCTACTAAAGTATTCCCCCTGGGGAGCCGCTTTGTGTCTTTCGCATTCAAGAGAAACGATTAACATGAATTGAAACACCAATGCTGGAAACTAGCTACTAAGATTTATTTGTGTTTGGAGTTGAAGTAAATTCGCATAGCATGAATGTCTGGAAGTTCCTCGAGAGGGATGTTCCAATTGGATATCACTTCGGCAACTTATGCGCCGTAATTATAGCCCAGTAATTCTACTGAGGAAAGTAGACCAGTTTAACGTGGAATCCGAACCACTTGTAGCTACTGGCATATCTTCGTATCAGATACAGATGAAAGCTAGCGTAAAGGCAGACTGAGCAAATCCGGTGTCTGACCGCGATTCGATGGTGCGATCTTACAAGGTGTCTCTCTTTTCGGCAGGCATGCAGGTTTCTCTAATCAACCTCAGTTTCTCAACGGCTGTGAGACAGAGCACCACTTAAGTGGCACTACTATGAAAATTATGCACAAAGGATGTGAATGCAAACTGCTATAAGAGGTGGCTCTGTGTAATGACACTAAAAATGTAAATGTCGTCTGACTAGGGCCTCCCGTCGGGTAGACCGTTCGACGGGTGCTAGTCTTTCGATTTGACGCCACTTCGGAGACTTGTGCTTCGATGGGAATGAAATGATGATGATGAGGACAACACAACACCCAGTCCCTAAGGGGAGAAAATCGCCAACCCAGCCGGCAATCGAACCCGGGCCCTTAGGATTGACATTCTGTCACGCTGACCACTCAGCTACCGGGGGCGGACTGTAATGACACTGAAGACGACACATTGTACTTCTCACTACAATATTATTGTTATCTCCCAAATAAGTAAATAAAATTTTTCATGCTGACCACATCGTCTTGTGAACTTGAAAGAAAGAAAGAATTAAATATGAAAATTGATTTAACTATAAAACACTTGTTAAACAAAATGTGGTTCAACATAACACAGTGATTACGCTTTATCTAATATTCATAAAGTAGAATAATCTGTCTGGGAGTTGACAAATTTGCACAAACTGTGATCAGTCAACTTTAATTGCGACTTTAAAGGGATGACTGTGGTTAATACGACAGAAGGAACTGAACTGGGAAGGGAAGTAAACTACTACAAAGCGCTTGAATCGGACACCGGCTGCTGCTCCCGTGGGCACGTGGAAGGTAAGAGAATTTGCTTGAATGATTCCCAGTGATGGTACTGTAAAATGCTCACCACACTCGTGTTGAAAACTCGTGATGCCAAGCGCAGTGCGATTTAGCGTCGATTCTGATGGTGGAACACCGTCACACCCTCCGGCTCACATCCAGCTTCGGGCAGACTCCAGTCCGGCAACCATGTCTCCGTCTCATCTTGGCCCCCAACACCTCCGCGGATTACGACCGAATCTTAATTCCGTCCACACTCTTGTGCAGATCTCAGCTGAAACCTCCCATTCTCTACTCACTAACTCACAGGCCGCAGAAAGCTCCAAATGGATTTTTCGCTAACACACTCGGAGAGCATAAATGCGTCAGTTGCGCATCACTTCGAGTACTGTTCAGCCTTCCTCCATAAGGCAGGAAAAACCTCTTTCTCTGGTCCTAGTACATCGAAAGGCACATACTGTGATGATTTTTAAGTAACGGACTGCAGTCCGGTCAACACAATGCCATTTCTGCACGTGCGGTAAACCACGCAAACTGGAGAGTCGAAAAGTATGTGACCTGCACAACACGCTCAGGCACACATTATCCGGCCGCCAGCAGTGTTTTCGAGAAATGTTTTCGCCAACAAGCAAATACTGATCTCAGCAGAAACAGCAGACAAATTGGAGCCCCATTCTGAAAAGTGGTCTGTGCCTTGTTTCACCCGGGAACAATTGCCTCTCTCACATTCCTAAGCAAATTTTACGAAAGAAGTTGTGCATTTCTCTTCTGACTGTAGGGGCAATAGAGCTGAACCGCTGCTGCTGCCGCCTCTCCACTCTGTGTCCACTGAATCCGTGCGGCTCGGACTGCAACCTCTGTGACGGGTAGTGCTGTGGCAAGGAGCCGTCCGGCTGCCCTTCGCAAACCTGTGACCTGTTGCATTCTCTGAACTAGCATTATTCCGCGCCACATGCCTCAGCCGTGCGTGCTCAACCATAACCATAGCTCGTCTCCTCTACTTCATTTGACTGCTTCCTTCTAGCTGTCACTCAATTCAGCGTTGCAACTGCTGTCAACCCTCCCAAATTATCTCACTGACCATACCACATGTGACCCTCAGCTCGGTTCGACAAATACAGTCGAGAAAAGGAGAGTCGAAAGGGCCTGCAGTCTTTCAGACTTCCGGTTTCCAGCCTCGCACTTTATCGCTAGACCATCAAGTCCAACTTGTTCAGGCCACACTGCATTGACGAAAATGCAGTGACGGTAAATCCATAACCAAACCAGTTATGTAAATCGACGGGCGTTTCATAGGACATGGAGGACGCATAAATTGGCCAGCCCGTTCTCCTGATCTTACACCTCTGGACTTCTTTCTGTGGGGTACGTTAAACGAGAATGCGTACCGTGATGTGCCTACAACCCCAGAGGATATGAAACAACGTATTGTGGCAGCCTGCGGCGACATTACACCAGATGTACTGCGGCGTGTACGACATTCATTACGCCACAGATTGCAATTCTGTGCAGCAAATGATGGCCACCACATTGAACATCTATTGGCCTGACATGTCGGGACACACTGTATTCCACGCCGTAATTGGAAACGGAAACCACGTGTGTACGTGTACCCCACCCCTCGTGGTAATGTACATGTGCGTCAGTGAAATAGACCAATAAAAAGGTGTTTGCATGTGAACGTAATGTGCTGTTCCAGTCTCTTCTGTACCTAAGGTCCATCACCGTTCCCTTAGGATCCCTACGTAATTCGGTGCTCTCCGATACACACGATCGAACAGCGGAGGAGTGGTACTCAAGCGTCAACTTTAGGTTACAATATCTCCGGATGTAATTAACATTTTACAATGCAACAAACGGCACTGATTACATATTTGTTTATATGTTCAGATGTGCTAACAAAAATAACGGGGTTCCATTTAAAAAAAAACGTAGGCTTGTGTTAAAAAACGTATTTCCGTGCATTTTTTTATGGTTTGTATTAACCAATTACACTAGCCCCACTCCTCACGTTCGGTCTGTGGAATCGTTTCGTCAGTATTTGATGTTGTTTACGAAATATTTCCAGTGGTAACGTTAGGTGACTCACCCTGAATATTAAAGTGTCAGGAAGTCGTTTCTGAAAGTATTTGTATGGAGTGTAGCCATGTTGGAAGTGAAACGTGGACGATAAATAGTTTAGACAAAAAGAGAAAAGAAGCTCTCGAAATGTGGTGCTACAGAAGAATGCTGAAGGTTAGATGGGTAGATCACATAACTAATGAGGAGGTATTGAATAGAATTGGAGAGAAGAGAAATTCGTGGCACAACTTAATTAGAAGAAGAGATCGATTGGCAGGACATATTCTGAGGCATCAAGCGATCACCAAATAGTTACTGGAGGGCAGCATGGAGGGTAAAAATCATAGAGGGAGACCAAGAGTTGAATACACTAAACAGATTCAGAAGGATGTAGGTTGCAGTAGGTACAGGGAGATGAAGAAGCTTGCACAGGATAGAGTAGCATGGAGAGCTGCATCAAAGCAGTCTCTGGATTGAAGACGACAACAATACAAAAATGGTTCAAATGGCTCTGAGCACTATGGGACTTAACTGTTGTCATCAGTCCCCTAGAACTTAGAACTACTTAAACCTAACTAACCTAAGGACATCTCACACATCCATGCCCGAGGTACGTTTCAAACCTGCGACCGTAGCGATCGCGCGGCTCCAGACTGTAGCGCCTATAACCGCTCGGCCACTCAGGCCGGCTATGAAGTAGTCATGTTTATTTATCAGTAAGCGTCGTTTCATGATTTCTTACTGTATTACATGTTTCTTTAGTAATCTGCATCACTAGGAACAGTAGCCTCCATTTCAGAACTTTGTGTGAAAAAAGGTGAGATAGTTATGTAAGCGTGCTATAGCTGCCTACTGCCTTCATCAGTGAACGTAATCAACCTCCTTTCCTTGAAGCATCAAATCACGTTACTCAACGTCGCAGTTGATTCCGCTTAACATTACTTATTTCGTCAAGAATCTGCACTTTGAAACAGGTACCTCATTACCATTCTAAAGCGCATGGAGAAAGTTTAGCTCTCAGCTCAGGTACGAATATTCTTTGTATCTACTAGAAGTAAACGAAATGAGGTCGATGACTACAGAGCTAGTATGTTGTTCCGATGTTTGCAAAGTAAACACCTGAAAGTGTTCATTAGTCTATGATTGCATTGCATGTACACAGCGATTTTTACAGGAGACTGAACAAGTTAAGTGTCCTAAGAACTAATAAAACAGAAATCCGTCTCGTTTGTTCAGTTTTTCCCTCCAATTAGTGTCATAAATTTCTAGCTCTGGACTAGCTACATCGTCTTTAAGGGAGGCCTCATTTTATTGGAGGAGGAACGAAGAAATGAAAAAAAAGAAAAAAAGAGAAGAAGACTCAATTCTCAGTAATCATTCGAATTATCATAAGAACAACGAAAATTAGAAATTTATGAATGAGGAGGCGATTTCAAAAGCCGCATAGCTATATGAATGCGCTTTATTCGCGACTACCTGTTTCACGTCAGTATAGACTCATTTTCAGGTGTATATGCCACAAATACAAATCGCTGCCTTAAACATTTGAACGAGGCTAATCGCAAAAGTAAGGTCTCCTACTCTGTATAAGTGCATAGACCTGTTTATTTTTACATCAGTTTACAACTTGAAGATTTAGCCATTTTTCGGCATAATCACCATTTCTGGCGATGCATTTTTGTAGACGCTACGGCAGTTTATGTATGCCCATGTCATACCAGCTCGCATCCATACTGTTCAGAAAGTTACGAACCTCGTTGGAGCTAAATTGCTTTCTGTCCAAATGTTCTTTTAACCTAATGAACAGGTGATAGTCACTGGGCGCCAAGTCAGGACTATAGGGTGGGTGGGTGATTATGTTCCGCTGAAACTGTTGCAGGAGAGCAACGGTTTGCCGAGCGATGTGTGGGCGAGCGTTGTCGTTGGAGAATGTGTACTCCCTTGCTCAACATTCGTCCTCTCCGGTTCTGAATTGCCCGTTTGAGTTTTTTCAGAGTCTCACAGTACCTGTCAGCGTTAATCGTGGTCCCAGCGATTCAGCTTCGACGGCGAGGTTAAAGAACTTTCTGAACAGCATGGCGGCGAGCTGGTATGACGTGGGCATACATAAACTGCCACAGCGTCTACAAAAATGCATAAACAGAAATGGCGATTATGTCGAAAAATAGCTAAATGTTCAAGCTGTAAACTGATGTAAGCCATTGTAGAAATAAACGGTCTATGTACTTATGAGACCTTACTTTTGAGATTATCCTCGTAGAAATACAAAGCCATTGACAGTTTCGACATTAAACAAAAAACAATGAAAAGGACGCATAACGACTATGTTTTCGTAATGTAGATGGACAGTTAAGGAATTGCTGAATTTAGGAAGTTATCCACGTTAAGAGTCAAGGCACGCTGGTGGTGTTGGGAATTGAAGACATACGGATATTTATATCTCTGATTACTAATACTCTTTATGAGACATAACATGTTGTATACCTTCTTGTTACACCTAATATAAGATTGCCCACTATAAAACTTAAGACGTATTCTGGAAATGTTGAAAACTGGACTCCTTTTTGGGACGATTTCAGCAATCGATTGATCAAGATCTCACGATATCTACCAATCATAAACACAATTTCCGGCGTATTGCTGTAATCTCTGACACATATGAGGAAATCAATAGAATCTACGCAGCGCACTACGGCGATAAAGATAGAATTATGCAAGCTCACCTAGATTATTTATAATCTATTAAAGCCATTCAATTTCCGAATTCAGACTCCCTTAATTCTGCATTTATCGAGTGCAACCACCACATCCAAGCGTTGAGCGCGCTCAGTGAAGACGTAAATGGTAATGGTCCCCGAGGTAGCACCAAAAATTCTCAGAACTTTTCCGGAAGAACATATCTGTCACTCAAGGGTTTGTTTTTGTTATGACAGAATGAATGAAAGTGTGCGTATAATATTGGTCTTTCGTTTGGAAGTCTTGGAAAGCTAGTTTAGTTGTGCTAGGAATAATTGTGAATGCGTGAAGAAAACCGGTGTTCCAGAAAGGGACATACTTCAGTTACGAACGGAAGTAGACGCAGCGCTTGCTTCGCAGAAGATCCGCTGTGAGAATAAAACGTTGACTTACCTTCCACAGCTGCAGCGCTTCATGTCTACGCTGATCAGAAAGGAACATTACCCAAGGGCAATAAAAACTACGGTAAATTTTGCGTCTTTTGCGTAGAACATGGGCACTGGGGCCAAGAACGTACTAAAGTTACTAACCTCAATGGAGGAAAACAGAAATTGAAAAATACTAACCGATATTTCTTTGCCTAACAGAAGACATAAAATATCAGATCGCGAGAAGAAAGATGGGGCATTTTGTGCTAATTGCAAAAATTCACATCACAAGCCGATATGTGTCGAAGGTACGACGTGTAAAACATCAGCACAGAGCAACGTAATTTAGCTTTTACACGTTCAAATCTTATACTAGCTCCTCACGATGGCGTAGCCCTGTCAATTTCGACACTAGTGGAGCGAGGACTAATTCTACGACTTGCATCAACGCTTATGAAACTTACCACAACTTCACGCCTCAGTCCAGAGTTCGACAAGATTTTAAGATTGTAACATATGTTTTCACACTACAGTTATCTGATCCACAGACAGATTCCCAAGAAGATATGCCCATCGAAGTTTTAATTGGTAGTGATCATGACTAGATGATTATTACGGATGATTTACCCACCCATATTTCTAAATCCGTTGTTCGGTTTTCCACCATATGCGGTTGGATCCTCAATGGCTGCAGATCTGCTGTCTCTGTGAATTTAACTGTTGTTAACTTTGTACTCCAGACTCATATACCCACAAATGACCATTTGAGACTATTCTGGCATCTAGATACTACTGGCATAGCTGCTAATCATGATGCAGTAAAGACTAATACAGATTCTGCCTTCCTTCAAGAATTTCAGGCATCTTATCTTGTGCAGGATCATCGAAGAGTCGTTGGTCTTCCCAAGAAACTAAATATTAATTTTATACTACTAACCAACGGGATGCGGAAAGTAGATTTCGAAGTTTAGATGAAAGACTTCCTGACAACGACTATTTAGAGGAAACCTACCACCGTCTTATGTTGAAATACATTACAAAGAACCATGTAGAACTCGTTCGTCCTGAAGACCCAAGTAACACCAAATTTTACCTCCAATATAATGACGTTAGGAAGCTAAAACTTGGTAACATGAAGTGGAGGATTGTTTTTGATGCATCATATCATGAGTCAAACGCACCCTTTCCCAACAACACTTCAGAGGCGGGACTGAATCTTCTGCTGGATATAGTTGTTGCTCTGCTACGATTACGAATGCACCTCGTGGCTGTTATTGGCGATATTACGCAATTGTTTGTGCAACTTATCTTGCACGAAGACGACACGGAGTTTACAAGATTTCGATGGCACCAAGTTTTTCAAGATGGTCATGGGAACTACAATACGGCGAACGAAGTAACGACTTATCCTCCTAGTAGACATCCATTCGGGCTGACATGCAGTCCATTCCCGATTTCGGTAACGCTGAAAGAACACGCTTCTGAAAATATCCCGTCGCCAACGATGTTTTCATGGATGACTCCGCTTTGGTGCAAATGGCAAACAGTAAAGCTATCGCTATCGATTACGATCTAAGGACCCCAATGAAACTATTGAACTTTCAATTGATGAAATGGGCCACTATTTCATATCAGTTGTAGGACATGTGGAGAACCGAGGGACGAGAGATTACTTCATCTACTTAAGTTTTAGGCGTAAACTGGAACACATAAACGGACAGCTTTTACATTAATACGGATGATGTCACGGAAAAATTATCTGCTGAAACTACTACCAAAAGGTAACTTGTATGAACTGTAGCTAAATTTTACGATCCACTAGGACTATTCTCTCATGTGTCAATCATGGCAAAACTATTATTCCGAGAAACTTGGTTCAGGGGAATTGACTGGAATGCATTGCTACCCAACAATATGGCAACACAGTGGAACACTTAGGTATCTAATTTACCTCCGTTGTCTTGCATTATTGTCCCTCGATTGATGCGAGCTACCAAAGATCGCGACGTTCAGATTTACGTATTTTGTGATGCTTCAGGACGAGGGTATGGCGCAGCTCCGAACATCCGCACTGTTTTACACGGAAACACAGTGATTCAGTTACCTGTAGCAAGAACAGACTTGCATCTGTCAAAAGGATAACACTGCCAAGTGTCGAACGTCTAGGGGCACTTGTGGGAGCATGATTAGTAAGGTATTTCTGCACAGCTACAGGGTACGACATTACTCACGCAATGTTGTGGACGTACGCCCCAGTGACCTTAAGCTGGATACGCAGTGCTGCGAATCGATGGAAGACATTCTTCTGTAATAAAGTGACAGTAATTCACACATTTACGCCCTCTAGTCCTGGAAATGATAACCCAGCATATCATCTAACATGGGGACTTCTTGGCAATATCTGCTCGTATTTGGTGGGAAGGACCTCCAATGTATGCACACCCAGAAGAATGTTGGCCATCTGGTACTCCAAATCCCCAGATCCCCAGGAAAAAAGGAGGAATATAAAATACGTGATGGCAGTCGCTATACCTTCCAGCATCATAGACGTTTCCAAATCCAGTTCCCACTAGAGACTAATTCGTACAACCGGCTGGGTCCTTCTCTTCATACTTAAGATTCGTCACAAAGACAAATTTTCTGAAGAGCTGACAGTAGTCAGCTCGACAATGCACGCACTCACTGGATCAAAACAGTCCAAAGTCAGTGCTGCCCACAGGAACTACATGGACTCCAGAACGATTGACCGTTCCGGCAAGGCTCTAAAAGTAGACGCTTTCATTCATTCACTGAATTCGGACTCATTCGTCTGGGAAGCAGACTATAGTTTGCAAACTCACTAGTGAGTAACGACATCCGCTACCTCTAGATTGTTCACATCACTTGACAGGAAATCGATTGATCTCTGTCATCTTGGTGTCCGCATTGTATTATCCAAACTTCTGTTTGTGGAAGGTCTACTTTTACACATTTGTATGTTGAAATCATAAATAGAGTTGTAATTTATTAATGCAGTGCATTAGTCACACAAACTGCGCCCTAGAATAGTACGACAGTATAATAATCGAATATTAGAATGAAGTGAGTGTTACTTTTACCATGTCTAACTTTTACTCAAAACTTTTACGTTCGAATGAAATGATGTTTCTTGCAAGTGAATTTTTACACTTAGCACTCTTCACCGACTTTTTTACCAGTTTTTCCACACAGATGACGTCTTCTTCTCTTCGTACTCCTAGCATCTTCGTCTTCCGATGTGGAGGTTGCAGGTTCTAAAGATGTCCTTCCCTGTACAGCGTCTCGTGCAGAATTTCTTCCTGAGAGATGTCTCAGCTATTGTAACAAACTTACTGGGCCTGTAAAACATTTCTTATCATTTCCCCCACAGATCCTATACGCGTGCAAACTTACCTCGTTCTTGTTTTCGTAGTCTTGTCTCACGGTCATAAAATCAAATAACCCCTGACGTCTTTTTATTAATCGCTTCTAATGAGATTGTAGCTCTGAACATTGGCTAACCTTTGTATTCATTCCCTAAACTCTGATTTGACCCTGTATTTGATTTACAAATTGCTAATAACAACAGATGTATGTAAGTATCTAGGTCAAGAACATCTAATTATTCCACTTACCTCCTTACGATACATTCCTTCAGTACGGTAAGGTTGATTGTAATGTCCTCATTTGATGGAGGAAGGAATAATGTGAGAGCCGAGAACTTTCATTAACGCGAGAAGTGGTATAGCTTTTTGGTCCTGGAGTCAAGTGAACTATATTTCACGCAGCATGCCGTCCCAGTTGAGAAAGGGTTCTGTCTCCCATTCAACTGGTTTATCCTTTGAAATCTGACTTGCACTGATTACCGTTGGCTGTTCTGATGTATGATCTGTGTCTTCTAGTGAAGAGAGCTGCATTCCGAAATGTGATCTTCACCCTCCAAAACTACTTCAGCACTATGAGATTATCTTGAGTAGAAACACAAAAAATACATGAATTCTATAGGTAAGAAACGAGTGATCTGTGTGGAAGTGAATTAGTTAACTGATTTGTTTGCAGAAAAATACAATGAGTTACGATCAACTTTCATTCATTCCACAGAGATAGACATTCTGTTCAAATCAACAATGACTTCATTTCTTTATACACGCATTACTGTACACATGCACGTTTCATTGTTCACAGATTGAAAATTGTCATAATTTGCTCCATCAATGAAAGTTAAAACACGCAGGGTCTAAAATGACCCAAAACGCTTTGAGATATAGTCTTTCTGTGAATGCGAAACTAAAGCTTCCTAACAATTATTTTCTGTCGGAATATACTTCAACAAGTGACAAATAAAATCAAAGAAGGGAATGTGTAAACATGAAAAATTTTCAGAACGACAGATCATCAAAAATACATGTGGGTTAAAATAGTCTTAACAGCCTACTAAAGTCAAAAATCCGTAGTTTTAACCAGGTATAAACAACGAAACATAATGTGCTTTACGTAAATGATGTCGCACATGATGCACATAGTGTTCTCAACATCAAGTAAATTTGTCAACAGAGTAGCGGCGGCGAGGTGGACATGTGAGTAGCAAATAAGAGCCAGATAACTTACTGTGTAAGTGAATTTTTCGGCTGTGGTGACAAGGTTACGAATTTGAAGAACAAGGGAGCATCCACCATACTCCCCCCACCTACTCCCATCCCAAACGACTGTTTCAGTGTAAAATTTATGTCTACATATCTACAATATTGGCACTGCTTAAGAACATAGTACCGACAAGCAGTCCGTATGACATTTGTGAATGTTGCCACTAAGAGCAATCGACTGTGACGTGCGGGAATAATATGGCGACTGTGGAGACTTAGATACGTGTTAAAAGCCGGCAGCTGCGAGGACAGGTTTAACTGAAGACCGGAGCATGTAGCAGCGGCGAGAACAGACAGAAAGGAGTGAAGCCCTAGTGTTGGCAGCGGACGCGGGTGACAGAAGCATTAGCCACACGGTGCGAGTGTGTTTGGCAGGTTGCCGCCCAACTTAGCTGCTGAGAGGTGGGAGAGCGGGCGTCCGGCAAGCAGCTGCGTGCCTGCGTGCGCTGGCTCCACGGCTTCTGGAGCTGGTAGCCCGCCAACAGTTCCGGCAAACAGCGGCGCCACCCGTGCACCTGCCGATGCGGAATTCGGGCGATTTGTCATCAGCGTTTTTACACTAGGTGCCAGATATCTACAGGCGTTGGCTCGAAACGATTCGTAATTTGAGGATCGCACTGTTCACATCAGAAGAGTTTGCAGGCAATATCAGAGTCGTTCGTAAGTGGGATCAAAATTCAAGAGAATAAATTATAAATTTGCTGGCGCTATTATGTATTAAAAAAATAAGTTGTGATGTGTAAGTAAAATGACTCCTTCCACATCATTACGACTTTTTGTGAAAATGATTTACTGAACATGAACGTGTTGGAAGTCATATTTCAGGTAACGCCACACTGGGTGACTTGCACGTCGGTGATGATGAAATGAAGATGAGGACAACACAACACCCACTCCATGGGCCGAGAAAATCTCCAAATCGGCCGGGAATCAAACACGGGACCGCCGCACGGTAGGCAAGCAACGTGCCACTCAGTTAAGCAGGCGAACCTATCGAACATCAAACTAACTAACCAACCAACTACCGTGGCTGATGATGAGTAATTGCAGTGTCTCTCGAATGGCTTTAACAGTGCACTGAGCGCAGAGAATTGGCCTGGTTCTAGTAGAACATACGATCTGAGGCTTCCGTAGAAACTCAATTATGTATGTACAGTTTATTCACCCCAGGACTCTCAAATCGCGACCTTTTTTGGCTGATATCGACACTGATACTGGCAAGAGATTTGTCCCGGGAATTCCAAGACTATCGGAAGTGTTTTAACGATGAGCACGAAGTGCGTGATGTAATTACTAATTAAAAACATTCTGATTTTTCCTTATACTCATACTGTGAAACCCTGCTTCTCCCCACATTTAATGATTCTAGATCAACAGAAAGTACACTATATGTTTTAACGTGAGAGTTCGTGAATGTCGAAATATATTACATAAATTGTAACATCTTTTGATTGCATTGGCGTGGTAGCTTTTGTACCGCCATGGAACATTAAACCTTAGTCTCTGACACAAAAGTTTGAACTTGATTTTTTTATCTGCCCCTGGGAAAAAAGGGTTTTTGACAGTCGGGCAGACAGATCGATGGACGTACAACAAAATGATCCTATAAGAGCTCCCTTTTTTACCGACACAGGCACAGAATCCTAAAAAAGGGCTGAGTGTAAACTTCCTTTTTTTAAAAAATGACTTTTCATTTTTCGAAATGAGACAGGTGACAAATTTTAATTCAGACTTGGAGAGCACGTAGTAGGCAAAGTGAATGAATTCAGCTACCTTGGAAGCAGAGTGAGGCATGACAGTCGAAGTAAATACGATATAATATTTCTGGACTCAGGGAGTGCATTCCGCATCACAAGGGACTCGCAATCGTTGCAGCAAGAAAGAAACCAGTACAGTAAGCGGGGTTTAAAGTACATATGCAGAATATCACCACTGCTGTTTAATTTCAGTGGGAAGAAGCAATGTGCCAACGGCCTTGCCGCAGTGGTAACACCGGTTGCCGTCAGATCACCGAAGGTAAGCGCTGTCGGGATTGGTTAGCACTTGGATGGGTGACCGTTCGGTCTGCCGAGGGCTGTTGGCAAGCGCGGTGTACTCAGCCCTTGCGAGGCAAATTGAGGAGCTGTATGACTGAGAAGTAGCGGCTCCGGTCACGAAAGCTGACAACGGCTGCGAGAGCGGTGTGCTGGCCACACGCACTTCCATATCCGTATCCAGTGATGCCTAAAGGCTAAGGATGACAGAGCGGTCAGTCAGTACCGTAAGGATCTCTAGAGAGCTGTTCGGAGAGAGGTTAGTTTTTAGTATAGTGAAGAAGCAATGTGAGTGGTAAAAGAGTGTGCGATAGCAGGTATAACGGTAAAATTTACCAACGATATGATTCGCAGTCACTTTTCTGCCCAAAAGTAAGGAAGAAATTTGAATGAGACGGACTTGATATGTACCACAGAGATTCAGGATAAACAACCCTATGGCGAAAGTGCCGCAAAGGAGTGGATAGCGGAGGAATAACAAAGTTAACCTCGAATATAATTAGCGCCGATGATCAACATTTGCTGAGACAAGACTACACGACATAATGGCCGTACTATGTACGATTAGGAAATACGTACCGTCAACGAAGAAGTTATGAGAGACGAAACACAGGCTATCAATCAGTATATGAATCTATAATCTTTACGAAAAGAACTGAGAACAGAAGTGCCGTCGCTCTTAAACGGAAAACTAAAATTCTCTAAACAGGTAAATCCTAAGAAAGCTTTCTTTAAATCTGTTCTTGATATACTAAAGTTAAAGGTGTGTATAAAATTCCGTGTAGCTGTGGCATAGTTTACATTGGAACAACTAAAAGGAGTGTTAATACCCGCCTAACGGAACACAAAAGGAACTGTAGATTGGGACAGTTTGAGAAATCAGCTGTAGCGGAACACGTTTTCAAAGACGGTGATCACGAAATAAAATTTAGTGTGACAAACGTGATAGCTAGAACCTCACACTATTATACTCGCATGTTTAGATAAGCTATAGAGATCTACAAGCACGGAAATAATTTTAATAGAAAAGAAGAAGGATTAAAACTAGGCAAGATATGGCGTTCGACTTTGTACCAACGAAGTGACAATCGATTACCTGTAATCGAGAGAGATGTCACTATCCAGAGATAGTTTTAACGTCGAAAGCACGTGACGAGTGGTGGCGCCATCTAAGCGCCCTATATATGTGGGACCACCAGCGCCTAGCAGCCAGTCGCCGACTCACCTCAGAAGATGTTGCCCGCAGCCGGCAACGAAACGTCAGGAAGGAGAAGAAGTTTTATATATAGACCACGGCAATTCAGCCCGGAAGTTTTAATTAATGATACATCTTTATTATTTGAGCAAACATTACAAGAGCTCAAAAACATTTTTAAACACACAGCTTTAATCTTTGGGTCTTAATTACCGGCTGAAAGCCACTTTAATTTAAAAACGGGTCTAGGCCAATAAAACGCAAGCATAATCAGAAATTTAAAAGGCAAACCTTATCTTAAAAAATTTCTTTAGTTAGTGAGAAATAAACAAGTTAAATTTAAATGGGCTAAAGGCCGAACACTTATAACTCCAAAACATATTATTTTTTTAATACCAGACTCCTGCTTTCTTTAATTTAGGATGAAGGCCTTAAGAACAAACAACTGAAAGTCAAGCTGGCTGAAGGCCGAAGACTTAAAAATTCAAAATTTTTTTAAATGCCAAAGGGCTTATGTGAAACAGTACTTTAAACTAGGCTGAAGGCCTTAAGAGTAAAACAACTCCAATTTAAAACATAAAACCAGATTGAAGCCCTAAAAGTACCAACAACAAGAGCAAATTTTAAAAAGTAAGGCAGTACTCACAAGGGCGACCAGATGTTCGAGGGTCGGCCAGCATTCACTTAGGTGAGACAGGCAGTCGGCCCAACCATCCTTAATCTGACGGCAACCCAATCGACAGACCCTGAACACATCAATGATCAAAGCGAGTTCCGCTTCACACTTGCACCAAGGTTCTGCTCCGCACTTGCACCAAAATTCCAACGATGCAGATAGCAGAGACTGTGGAACCAAACAAGAACGGTTCCCGGACAACCCATAAGGGTGGACGCCCTGAAAACTCACGTCGTTTAATCAAACGATCGACTAACTCTGAGGCAGACTGCTTACAACACATAAATAAACTTGTCAATGAAAATCAGATAAACTACACAAAACCTGACGAACATCTGCAGGAGGGCCAGACGATGCTCACGGCAATGGCTGTGCAATAACGAGGACGAACCACGAGTCGGCGCACACAGCCAACCCATCAGCAAACTCCAGCGAAACAGTCTAACAAGACGACCGACCGACGGTCAACCAAAGTTTTCCCCATTGAAAGCATGTGTGTCGGCAATCGTCGGGCAAATGATTGCTATCCGTCTCTTCCTGACGCTGCATGCCCCACTGGTGCTACGTAGCGACTGCGCCAACCGACCAACTGCTACACATCAGCACGAAAGCAGCACTAAAGTAACTGGACAGTCGACATCACAAGCTACACACAATATCACACACACTTGGACGAAGAACGTGACCAATGGTAAAAGCAGTGACTGTGTATTGACGAGAACGAACCACGAGTTGAGACACACTCATCGCCAACCCATAAACGATCGGCGAGCAGTCACGTCGTCTGGTAAGACGATCAACAAGACCGTCCCTATGGACACCGCGTGTGCCGGCAACGGTCGGTCGAGCCATGGCTATACGAACCTCCTGCCGCGTCCCAACGGTCCAGCTGCCGGGTCCGAACGCCGCTGCTAGCGCGTTGCATCTCACTGCCTGATACGGACTAACTCCGAGCACACGACAACCGGGAAGTAACAGCAGTCAGCAAACATAATACGCCAGCGCTTATATCGATAAGCGCCGCTGTTGCCGCTCACGGGCAGGCAAGGCGGCAACTCAGTGACACTAGTAATTGAAATTAAGATAGCGACGTAGTAGTGCAGTAAAAACAGAATGTAAAAGAAGAGAGAAATGGCACGAACACGAGGCACGCAGGTAGAGCAGACAGACGGCTGCGGGCATTGATTTATGTCCGGCAGGTAGATGACTTGACGGCTAAGGACTGGTTATTGTTTTATGTAAAGACTGGACGCAGGAGGAGCTAACGTGCACAATAGAATGGCGACTAACTATGGTCTGCGTTCCGACATTTCTGCCATCACTGTCATTATCTGCTCTTCTTCGTGATGTCAGAAAGCGTTACATCTTTCACCTGCGCCTGGTTTGCTTCTGTTTACGAGTCGAAGCCTTAGATACGATTTGATTTCCTGACCTCTAAATGACAAATGGCACAAAAATATATAACCTGAAGGGGACGAACTATCCTAATGAACCAATGTGTCACAGTTGCAGGAACACTAGCGCGCCCAAGTAAACGTAAATTCATTTTCTAGTCTGTAAAGTATATTAATACAAACATAAGCCCTAAGGCAAAGAAATCAACTCATCGTGAAATAATTATTTGAATGGGATTTAAATCGGTAGATGCGATTACAGTTTCAGGAAAAAATCAGAATGATTTATTCAAGAGAAAGAGCTTCACAAATTCAGCAAGTCACCAAGGCGTTGTTCCTCCTCTGGCCCTTAAACAAGTAGTTATTCGGTTTGGCATTCATTGACAGAGTTGTTGGGTATCCTCCTCAGGGAAACTGGCGCCAAATTGGCTCGTCTGATCGTCGAAATTCCGAGCTAGTTGGAGGGTCCTTAGCATAATGCTAGAAACGTTGTCAACAGGGTAGAGATCCGGCTACCTTGCTGACGGAAGTAGGGTGTGCGAAGATGTAAGAGAAGGAGCGTGTGTGGGTGGGCATTATCTTGCTGCAATGTAAACCCAGGATGGCATGCCATGAACAACAGAAAACAGGCGGGTACGATGACGAGGTCGTACTGCTGTGCTGCTCTGATGTCACGGATGACAACCAAAGGGGTTCTGCTATGAAAAGAACCCGGACCATCACTCCTGGCAACGGTCATAATTTTACAATGGAAGCAAGTTATTATCTACCTGGAATTCGAATCTTATCGTAAACTTCGCTCATTGAGGTAAAGATTCCGTGTGACTCTACTCTATTGCAATAGCAGTTGAGCACCCCACAAACCAATCCTCATAAAACCTCTGTTGTAATACATGACGTTTTTTGCTGATGATGCTGTTGTGTACACTAGAGTGTCGCAGAAGAGTGACTGGAATGATACAAGATGGCTCAAACAAATTTTCTAAGTGATGTTATGAATGGCAGCTGGCTCTAAATGTAGAAAAATGTACGTCAACGCAGATGAGAAGAAAATAAAAACCCTTAATGTTTGGATAATGCATTAGGAGTGTCTTGCTTGACACAGTCAAGTCGTTTAAATATCTGGGCGCAACGTTACAAAGCGATTTCAAATGGAACGAGCATGAGCGTACTGCGGCAGGGAAGGCGAATGGCAGACATCGGTTTATTGGGAGAAATTTAGGGGAAGAATGGTTCACATGTAAAGGAGACCGCACACAGAACGCTGGTGCGACCTCCTGTTGAGTAATGCTCGAGTGTTTGGGGTCCTTACCGGGTCAGGTTAAAGGAGAACAGCCGGCCGGAGTGGCCGTGCAGTTCTAGGCACTACATTCTGGAACCGAGGGCCCGCTCCGGTCGCAGGTTCGAATCCTGCCTCGGGCATGGATGTGTGTGATGTCCGTAGGTTAGTTAGGTTTAATTATTTCTAAGTTCTAGTCGACTGATGACCTCAGAAGTTAAGTCGCATAGTGCTCAGAGCCATTTGAGCCATTTTGAAAGGAGAACATCGAAGAAATTCAGAGGTGGCCTGCTAGATTTGTTACCGATAGGTTCCAAGAAACCGCAAGTGTTTCGGTGTTACTTCGGGTCCTCAAAAGGGAATCCATGGATGGAAGACCTTCTTTTCAAAGAAAATTTTTGAAAAATTTAGAGAACAGCTATTTGAAGCTGGCTGCAGAATTATTCTACTGCCACCAACATACATTTAGCCTAAGGACCACGAAGATAAGATACGAGAAATTACGGCTTATACGGAAGCGTATAGCGAGTCTGTTTTTTCCCTCGATCTGCGACTGGAACAGGAAAGGCAACGATTAGTAGTGGTACTCTCCGCCACGCACCTTCCGTTGCCTTGCAGAGTATGGATGTAGACGAATCAAGAAGAAAATGTTCCGTAAGCCTGAACTATGTTCACTAGATACCAGTGACGATACATCCCGGCAGTCATGAAAGAAAGTATACTCTCGGGAGCCCTTTGCCCTTTCTCGTTTGCCTTGTAGATCTCACAGACAGATAAAGTGACAGAGCGAGTTTAAATTGTCACCTGACTCCCAAATCAACTATGAATCCTACTGAGATGCTTTTCATAAATCGATAATAGACTAACGTAAGCCACTTAATTTTGCAATTGTAGGAATCCGTATCACGTACTGCACATAGCACTATGTTGCTATCTGATCAATTCCAGTAGCGTTTCCCTGCGGAATGATTTTAATTATACATTCCGCAGTTATCTATCTCAATAACTGTTATCTCGGAGTTCAGCAATGCCTAGAAGGAAATCCCTCAGTACCTTCTTCTGCAGTGAATCCATTTCGAATCACGGAATTTATTATCACACTCACTAAAATATTTGGGCCATTCCATCGTGGTTAGATCAATTTCATATTGAAGCCCGACCATGACATAGCAACAAGCAATATTTTATTTTAATAACCGTAGCATTTCTGGTGGTGAACGTTTATATTTTACAGTGAATTAATTATGTTCGCTTTCTTTATCTCATCATTTACTGCGATACCTGTATGATCACCAAGCGACTATATACAGGTTGGCCACAAAGTCTCGATTAATTTGTAAGGAATAATGGATGCGTTTATATAAATTAACTATCGATTTATGAATACACTTTCGTTTGCGCTTCAGCAGAGCCTCCGCCCGGTTCAAATAATTGTTTTCATCGCTGCAAACCAGATCTGAACCATTCTGAAGCATATTTTGTGAAATAGCCCGGAATGGAGCGCCTAGATCCTGGTGACCCCTTTCTTTTGTACCGTACAAAATGGTTCAAATGGCTCTGTGCACTGTGGCACTTAACAACTGAAATCATCAGTCCCATAGAACTTAGAACTACTGAAACCTAACTAACCTAAGGACATCACACACATCCATGCCCAAATCAGGATTCGAAACTGCGACCGTAGCGGTCGGGCAGTTCCAGACTGAAGCGCCTAGAACCGCTCGGCCACACCGGCCGGCTTTTACCGTACACTCTTGGCTTTATGTACAACCAAGGTTGTCAAGTAAGGCAAACGCGATGCCCAAAGGCGTGCTGAACATTCAACTATCCACCTGTTGTTTAATTTTCAATTTCGGCACTTCCACACTATAAGAAATAGATGAAGGAGTGCTCTAACCGTTGGAACAAAGCAGGGTCAGTACTGCCTTCTTGCTGAAGCTATGATTCTAGGAACTGCTCAAATATATCAAGGAAAATGTTCCTTGTAATTGTCTCTTCTGCAGAGACGTGTGTTCCATAACCTGTTGTAATTTGAATGCAAGTCACACAATCAGTGTTACTGAGTGTCCATGTCATTCGGTGGTAGCGTGAGGTGGTTTGTTACTCAATATGCGGCATTTATGTTTGTTAATTTTTCTGCAGGTGTGGGAAGTGGCCTCATCAGTAAACAAACTGTGATTCGCGAGGTGTCCGTTGTATCAAGCTTCTATCGAACTGGAACACTCTGCTTGGCGAGCTGCACAATCTTCGTGGTCTTATTCGGTACAGCACTCGAATGTGGGATGCCCTTTTCCTTGGCGTGATGTGTAAAACTTTTAAAATAGTTGATTTCGGCACATCTAATTCGTTGACTAAACGACAGGTTGATGAATTCATACTTCCTTCAATTAGTTATATGATTACCTGATAAGGCTTTTGCGATGCAATGGGCCTACTGTAGCGACATTTCAGTTTCTTTGGAAATCATAGACAAGTAACTGGAAATCTACCGTTTTTGAAGCTGGCTTGTGAAATTTGAAAGTGAGCTCTAGTTACTCCTCCCGATATGATAAACCAAGCAATTGTAGACTAACTACTGCCACAACTTCATCCATCGCAAACGTTCCGCTAGATTATCACAATGAAACAAACAATAGGCTCGCAAAGTCACATAAATGTGTTATAAATATCTGTTATGTAAATGACTCCTATATGTTGTGTACGACTTCGTACACAACGGTAAGGAGAGGTGGTTACAAAAAGGTTCTGGAGCTGTCACCGTAGCAAAGCTGGACAGGAGTAGGAGTAATTAGTGAACAAGTAACGCAGGAAACAGAAGATTTACCTAACTCGTATTTCTCCAAATGTGCGAAGACTATTCACAAATGATACAGCAAGAAGTAGAGTTCAGTTGTTGATATCAAAAGGAAGAAGCGTGAACGTGTCGTAGTGTACTGGCACCAAGAGCAACTGGCTTGAGTCACTGTCGTTGACTATCCTATATTGTGGTTGCGTGGCACAGCGGATGTGCTCCATTGGATCTACTGATCCTGCATGACCGCTATCAACATATAACGAAAACTTGCAATTCTGTTATGAACGTAACGACCACAGCAACCCATTATTTCTTAGAAATGGTTCAAGATTTAATGACCAATCTCTACATTATTCTTATCTGTTTGACATTATGTATTATTTTTTAAAAGTTTTTTCATCATATTGGTAAGCAAGATATCCCCTTCGAGGTCACTGAAGGAGTTTCGCATTTTGCTCCCTTCTTTTATTCTGTTTTCATTCAGGATTTGTTCGTAAATAATGCTTTGGCCTTGTTTGTACCAGATGTAGTCTCTTTACACTCCCCTCCCTCCCCCCACTCCCCCTCATAACAATTTTCTAACCAGGGTATTGCATCATCGCAGGTTTTTTACAATAAAACCTTCCTCTTCGCGTTCGTAGGTAAAATTTGTTTCACAACGAGTTAAAATTTCATTCAGTCACGCTCTTCATTTTTGTCACAAACGGAAACGTTTAACGTTGATTGCCCATATAATTTGCAGTCGGTTTTCTGTAAGTTTATTAAGTGACAGTATTTGCTACCTTTATTTATTTTGTTAAATATGTGTAGTCGCTCCGCGCTCGGGTTCCCGGTTTCGATTCCGGGCGGGGTCAGGGATTTTCTCTGCCTCGTGATGACTGGGTGTTGTGTGATGTCCTTATGTTAGTTAGGTTTAAGTGGTTCTAAGCTCTAGGGGACTGATCACCATGGATGTTAAGTCCCATAGTGCTCAGAGCCATTTGAACCATTTTTTTATTTTTTGTGTACTTGCTGATGCTGTAGCGCCAGATTACCACATATTTCGATCCATACAGTAGACATACTGAAAATTTCTTAGATTTCAGACATTGTCATGATTCCGTTCCGTATCTGTCTGACCAAGTTAGTTTTCAAGAAAAAACTTTCGGACCACTCTTACATGTCTTTATGCGTACGATCTGCTTTGTCTGGACGACTCTCCCAGCCTAGAGCTGATCAGTTAGAATGACGTCCTATTACAGTAGCCTGAACCGGTAATTTATTAGCTGTATATCTTCAGAGTTTCCTGGAGTCTTCTACCATTTCAACTACTGAGGCAAGTGGTCTACAAAAGTGCATAATTACCATGTTTGACCGACCCTTAACAGTTACCGTCAACCAGATTGTGTGAAATTCGGAATCTGTAATAATTTTATAAGACCCTATCGAATTTTTTCCGGATACAATTATTTCAACATAAGTGGGTTTCAGCCAAACTAAACTTTGTGTATTCCAAAGGGAATTTGAGATTTCCGGTTTGGTTTCAGTCTGTGCTATTGACGAATTGTTACCGCCACTGAGATTCTATTTTGGTTAGATGAAACCACCTTAACGTCAGGCGTTCCAGGGGATTCCAGGAGCATCGGAGACACCATGGGAATCGGCTCAATACCGTCGCATTCCAGAGAAATAGCATGAAACCGGAAAACGGAGACGTCGCAGCTTCTAGCTGTTTCCAGAAAACACCTCCTGCCTTTTGCATTTACACCCAAGCAGTCCATGTCGGCTCCCGCTGTGCAGAATTATAAAGCAACACTAAGCTATGGGTATTTACAGGTATCTTCGACTAATTCAATAATCAAACGTCGAAAGAAAAGGATCCTTTCCGTAAAGTTCAAGATTTTTCTTAGTTTCGGTGTCATACGTCTTGTAATATTTAGTTTAAGTAAGAGATCCTCTAACTGTTTGAAACACATGAACCATATTATTTAACTAAAAGCAGAATTTAGTTGCCTCTGCTCGGTTTTTTTCCAAGAGAGGAAATTCATTTCTACGCAAATTCGATACGAATATCGTGCACAAAGCGGCGGAGAACTATGAAGGAGACGCTGACATGCGTGAAATTGGAGTGTTCGGCGTTGAGACGTTGCCTCACAAGGAAAATAAAAACATTTGACATTATTCACGGTCCCGATCCTACGAGCTTCTAAGCTCGCTCTAAAACGTTCACGTACGCGCTGTTTCAAAGCAATTCCACGTATATTGCGACGTAAAGTTTCATCTCGGCAATATCACCACTATGAAGGAGAGTATATTGCCGGAGAAATAAGTGCACAGCAGTTTGGCTTATAAACTGTCTCCATAAGGGAAATGGACAAATTGCATTTTCAGCTTTCAGTAGAAACAGTAGTAACAGACCACCACAGAATGTATCGTACCTTACAAAACAATATAAGTCCCTTGCATAACAAACACTAATTCAAGTTATTAAGATGCTCCAAAAGGGAAAGGATCTTTACAAAGTACAGAAAATTATTACAAGGTATTGGAAGTAAATGTTTCAACCGGGGGATTAGAAGGTTGTCTAGAGCCAGAGGAGTTGTTCTATTTATTTTTGAAGGCTGTTAACGGAGGTTCTAAATTTCGTACAATACAAAACAAATGAGAGGCCGACGCGAGTATGGATATAAAGTCAGAAAATCGGAGAGGGAGAATGTCAAAAATTTTATCTTCAGTTATTAGCACATTCAAGCAAAATGCAATATCATCTCTCAATACGTATAAATTGGTAAGAAACACTAACATCAGCTCACAGGATTCTCCCTAGATACTTTTCACTCAACTAATAACTGCATAGATTTCGAGGTAGTAACGAAAAAGAAACTGACAGTATGATTTACTGGGTGGGCTAGAGGGGGTGTCGAAGTCATTTTTCATGTTTTCCAAGCTGTTCGAGGTACCGAATTAAGGTGTTCGCAAAGTGCTAGTACACAAAGCTTCAAATATGTTTCCCTGAAGCTCAAAAGTTTCATTATATTCCAAAACAGTAAATAATTTAGTTTGTTATAATCCGTAAGCCCGTGATAAAATAATCGCGGTGACTTGATGAATGATTCGTTAAAGTTAAAATTGTTGTTTTCAAAGTGAAAATTGTGTCCTGAAGTCCGCCTCTGTAGCGTAGCCGCCGTTACCGCCTACGACGCAGGGGGGCCGGGTTCGATTCCCGGCAGGGTACTGGATGTTGTGTGTCCTTCATCATCACTAACTCGCAAGTCGCCGAAGTGGCGTCACCTAAAAAGGACTTGAAATACGGCGGCCGAACTTCCCCGAATGGGGCCTCCCGGCCAAAAATGCCATACGATTATTTCCATTCTTTTTTTTTTTGTGTGCTGAAATATTTCGAACGTAACACAACAGCCTAATGTAACTTGAAGCTCGTAGAGTCAAGTGGAACTTCATTTGAATATCAGTTCAGACACGGAAATACGAAACAACAAAGCAGCTGCCGCAGTATGTTTTGTACTAAGGAGACTACGTTGATGAATTTTGGGACGTGCACGCTGCTGATTTTACGGAGTGGAGTAACAACAGATGACAATGTGCCTATTGTTCGTTTCGTATCGAATTGCTCCGTTGCTACATTACTGGTTTGTATCGTATCGATATTACGGTTCTGGGTTTCTAGCAAAGTTTTGCTAAATGGGTTCTCAGATGGACTCAATGTAGACTCAATAGCTATCTGCGAAGCGCCATTCTCAGATCAGGATTGAATAACTGATGTTTGCCCTATGAGTGTTATTGGGAGTGGGAACTCCCTATCCCGACAATGTTAAATTTAGTGACTTGACTTCCCTGTATTTCAGGAAACATTGTATCCTTTCAAAAGAAACTTTTACAGGACGTTAAAATGTATGTTCTGAGTCTACTGAACTACAATAATTGCACTTCTGACACCACTTTCGGAAATACAATTATTTAATAATGCGGTTAAAATTTTGTGTACTTTTTTCGTACGTTATTGTAAATAATCTTAAATATGCTTAACGTTATTTTCATTTTTTACTTCAGTAGAGTCGGGATATGCATGTTAATACTCCACGAAAATTTGAATACGGTACTCTAAGTGGTTTCTGAGATTTAGGGAAAAATGCTACAGAAAATGTACATTTACAGGAAAAGCTTCTAAAGCTTCAAAGGACGGTAACTCACTTAATATGTGCTTAATTTTTTTTTTCCTCAGAAGCTCTCTGGGCCATACTGTATATCATCCTCCGGATCTTTTTCCAAGTTTTTTCTTCTTTTCATCTTTCTGGACTTCTTAGTGGACAACTGTTCTGCATACTCCGCTTTATCAATGCGAACCTTATCCATCCGTTCAAGTTCTCTGATGCAATTTGCTCCAGGATTAATTCCCATATGCTGTAGCACTTTCACCCTAGCAGTGTTGCCATCATTAATAGCAATGGCAGCATCAATGACCCCCACCCACCTCTTTAGTGTCTTCATTCCCACAAAAACATTTTTTGGTAAGCGAGTCCATATAAGATTACTGAAAGATTCATTGGGATTTTGAGTCACTTCTTCAGCAATTCATGATTTGATAGGTCTCTGTAAATAAGTTTTATGATATCCATGACTGCTGCTGGGATGGAATGTTTATGGCCGAATGAACTGTTTGAGTACTGGGCATTGCGCTAATTGCACCATGAATCAGGTCCAGCAGGGCAAAGGTGGTGTACTGGTTTTACATCAGTTGACAGTCTGCCTGTCAATACTGCCTCCTTATTTTCAACAAATCCTCAATATTATTTCTAATGGCCATCCCCTAAAACTGCTGTAGTTCATCACTCATTTTGTCTGTCAGTGTGCCTCTTATGGTTTTACCATCAGGAAGTTTCTTGTCTCTCAGACTTTGTTTCAATTTCTTCAACCTGGTGCCCATCCTACTCTGGACATGATCAACACATTCCAGTTTTGTAATAATCTTTACACCGTAAGGCTGAGCGGCACTACACTGTAAATGCATTTGAGTCTCCATCACCTAAGGACTTAGTGTAACACACCTCACTTTATTTCACAGATCGACTAAAATTTTCAACAGCTGCAGAGGCCTCCATGACACCACTTCTTCCTTCATAATTTATGTCACAGACATGCACTTCTTCATTCCTTGATTTACACTTATAACTTACCATTGGTTAAAATCTGGAACTCTATTACGTTTCCACTATCCAAACTGGTCACTGTAGCAACAGAATTCTTAGAACTGTAGCTGCGCTTCAGCCAAGTGCCATCAAAAGCTACTGGTATGTCAATCATACCATCGTTTATTTCAAACGCTTCGTTTACAGCACACTTCATTGACTCACATTCAACATGTTCCACAACAGCTCCAATAAATCCTGCACACTTGTAGATTTTACAAGGCGGGCGTCGCATATTCATCATTGCACACATATTGTTTCTGCTGCAGTCTGCCCTTTGCCAATAACTCTCAAACAATAAAAACACCTAACACTTACCTGAAAATAATTATCTTTTCATTTATCAGAATTCCAAAGTGAACGAGCATATTTACAACTGGCGCAATTAATGATAAGTTCACTGGCTAGTCAGCTGGCCGGTGTGGCCGTGCGGTTCTAGGCGCTCCAGTCTGGAACCGCGTGACCGCTACGGTTGCAGGTTCGAATCTTGCCTCGGGCATGGATGTGTGTGATGTCCTTAGGTTAGTTAGGTTTAATTAGTTCTAAGTTCTAGGCGACTGATGACCTCAGAAGTTAAGTCGCATAGTGCTCAGAGCAATTTTTCACTGGCTAGTCCATTTGATATCTCACTGTCATCATGTGAACTAACTGGCCCACCACGTATCTTACAATACGCGCATTCAGCTAACACTCTTGTTAGGATGTGTAAATCTATCAGAATGTAACCCATCCTACCATTTACATTACTTTCGTTTTGAGAAAACTGTGTATCACAACGTTTTGTTTTAATTTCGAGGCACTAATGGGTGTTTCTGTAGACACTGGCAAGTTTGCCTGTATTTTATTGTCTGTAACTTCACACGCCGCATGTTGAACACTATGTTTCCCTTTATTCGAAAATCTATTACCTTGAAACCCGTGTTTCTTAAAAACACTTCGTTTTGGCGTCATACTTTAGTTTTTGAGAGATTTACCAATCTATTCATCACTTTTCCTCGGGAAAAAGTTAACACTTCAACATTCAAGGCTTGTTTATGCTATGAAACGACACGATAGAGTTTTTGACAGTGCTACAAATTCGAAAACGTAATTTAATCTTTATAACACAGCTATCCACAGCCTTCAGTATAAAAGATTACCAATATTATTAGATCTTGAAGTAATGCCCGTAAAAATTTTAACATTTTCAACCGTAGTAGATTATATTTAAGAAATAAAATAAAACACTTCCCATGTGAGTTTATGAGATATATATACAGGGTGATGCAGCTAAGTCATAACACCCCTTGTATCTCCCCCATCGGTAATAGATACAAAGATGCCGTGTGGACAGTGAATTGCAGGGATAGAGGCTACTTCAATACATCACATTTCATGTTGGGGCTATTTTGTATTACAGAGATATGAGGCCATCATTGGCTTTTTAACTGGAACTCTATGATAAATTTTAGTGTAACATAATGGACTTAAAAAGACGGTTTAAAATATGTGTATATCATAATATCTAGGCGAATAATTTTTGAGATAGAGATATGTTCTCGTATCGTGTTCGTCCTTCGAAGCGGCGTTGTCCAGTGCGACCTTTATTGTTGTGTGGAGTACATGGTAAACGTCGCGAGTCTTCCTCACAAAAACACGCCCATTTACTCGACAATAGTAATACATACTGAGATATTTTGCGAAAAAATGAACTGATTATGTCGCGCAAATATCATTCAGTTATTTGACAACTGTTATACTAAAATAGTAGACAACATGCAGTATTAAAATACTACAAGATGTTAATACATTTTAAGTAACAGAAATACAAATGTAAATGAGGAGTCCCTTACTGGTCACAATTATTTCGTACATATTTGTTTTTCATTTGAAAATATTTACTATTGATCACAATACGATGCCAATACACACAAATATGCAAAATATACCCTGTACATGACACAAAACATTACTGAAACTCAAAATGGTTCAAACAACGCCTTCCCTGTTAAGTTCCTCAGTGGTCAACAGGCAAGGTCGCATTGGACAACGCCGCTTCGAAGGACGAACACGGTACGAGAACATATCTGTGTCTCAAAAACTATTCGCCTCAATACTGTGATATACATACATTTGAAACCGTCTTTTTGAGCTCACCATGTTACGTTAAAATTTAACATTGGGTTCTATTTAAAAAACCAAATATATTTTCTTAGGAAAATTGCAAATTTTAAACTCTTCCTGATTTTCCTGATACAGTATCTGGTTTAATTAGCACTTGATTATCTCGACTGTCAATTCCGAAACGTAACCGACACGTCAGTGAATTGAGTTGACATTTTCCCTGTAGCATTTTCTCTATGCTAGATATCTGAAAAGAAATTTCATTGAACTTAGTTGATATTTCAGACGATACTTCATCTGGAGCTTCTCTAGATATGGATGATATTCCATTACGTGTGATACACATTTCAGAATGGGAAGCTGCTACGTAATTATTAGTGCACTTTTCGTTTCGCAGCGCTGAGATTTCTGAACATATGATGTCTGCTAAATAGCTGAGAAGTATAGTATTCAGATCGAGTAGGTCGCTAGTAGTGGGAATAACAACAGGATTAAGTATTTCGCTTTCAAGCCGTGATTCAGTTTCGCGAGCTGAAATGTCCACATTACCCACAGCTATATCAGTATCTTCACTCTCGTTTTTAAATTCTATCTCCTCTAAATTTTCGTGCTCCACGTTAAGCAACTTACCAGTCTTTAAAACTACACCTAAAAATTTACTGAAGTCGCATTTCTGAACAGACGTAAATCAAATTAATGTTAGCATATAGCTCAAAACAAATTCAGCCATGTTGCGCAACGAAGCTACTGATTATCGTTGAGACTGCTCACTATTATGAAATTAAAGCAGAAGGTCTATATTGCATGAGCACACTTCTGAAAAGAGGAACACTCTATGCTCAAGTCTTCTTTTACAGCGTCATGCTAACATCAGATTTCCAATAATTGAATAGCTTCTTAGTTAAGTTTGTTATCCACCTTTCTTCAGTCTAATAGTTTTTGTTTTCTTTGTATAGTTCTTCCAGTTACTGCTGTTATTATTTTTTTCTTTTCAATGTTTACCAGTATTATTTCTATCAAAGAGAATAAAAAAATATTATTATAATGTGACAAGACTAAGTTTTTTACACTTTACTTATGTAAAATCGGTCCTTTCCCCGATTAGAATGGAAAATGTTTGATTTTTACACTGAAATGCTAATACTGTATTCTTGCGAAGCTTAATCGTTCGGAAGTCAGGACATACGACAGTGCGCAGCACAGTAACATAACACGATAAGCATAATTAAAAAATAATAATAGCAACGCTGAATCTCATTTAATGCAGATGGTCAGTTTATTTTAATTTGGTTACCAGTACTAATAGTCGTCAATATAAGAATACTTATTGGCGTGCAGATTTGTTTGGTTACTGTGATCATATGAAATATAATGCAGCGAAATAAAAAAACATGAACTGGACTTCGCTAAAGAAATTTACAATGGAAGGTTTCCCCTTTCCCATATCGGACAAAGCTGCGCATAATTACGAGCGGATGGCGTACACATCGAGACGTCACCAAACTAATTTCCTTCCAACGTAATTAACAATCAAACATAACAAAAATTTATACGTCATTAGTGAAGGGCAGTAGTGTCGTTTCCGATGAATAAAACATAGACCATGTCAGAACTTCCAGTTATTATTTCATATATACAGGGTGTTTCAAAAACGACCGGTATATTTGAAACGGCAATAAAAACTAAACGAGCAGCGATAGAAATACACCGTTTGTTGCAATATGCTTGGGACAACAGTACATTTTCAGGCGGACAAACTTTCGAAATTACAGTAGATACAATTTTCAACAGCAGATGGCGCTGCAAGTGATGGGAAAGATATAGAAGACAACGCAGTCTGTGGGTGCGCCATTCTGTACGTCGTCTTTCTGCTGTAAGCGTGTGCTGTTCACAACGTGCAAGTGTGCTGTAGACAACATGGTTTATTCCTTAGAACAGAGGATTTTTCTGGTGTTGGAATTCCACCGCCTAGAACACAGTGTTGTTGCAACAAGACGAAGTTTTCAACGGAGGTTTAATGTAACCAAAGGACCGAAAAGCGATACAATAAAGGATCTGTTTGAAAAATTTCAACGGACTGGGAACGTGACAGATGAACATGCTGGAAAGGTAGGGCGACCGCATACGGCAACCACAGAGGGCAACGCGCAGCTAGTGCAGCAGGTGATCCAACAGCGGCCTCGGGTTTCCGTTCGCCGTGTTGCAGCTGCGGTCCAAATGACGCCAACGTCCACGTATCGTCTCATGCGCCAGAGTTTACCCCTCTATCCATACAAAATTCAAACGCGACAAACCCTCAGCGCCGCTACCATTGCTGCACGAGAGACATTCGCTAACGATATAGTGCACAGGATTGATGATGGCGATATGCATGTGGGCAGCATTTGGTTTACTGACGAAGCTTATTTTTACCTGGACGGCTTCGTCAATAAACAGAACTGGCGCATATGGGGAACCGAAAAGCCCCATGTTGCAGTCCCATCGTCCCTGCATCCTCAAAAAGTACTTGTCTGGGCCGCCATTGCTTCCAAAGGAATCATTGGCCCATTTTTCAGATCCGAAACGATTACTGCATCACGCTATCTGGACATTCTTCGCGAATTTGTGGCGGTACAAACTGCCTTAGACGACACTGCGAACACCTCGTGGTTTATGCAAGATGGTGCCCGGCCACATCGCACGGCCGACGTCTTTAATTTTCTGAATGTATATTTCGATGATCGTGTGATTGCTTTGGGCTATCCGAAACATACAGGAGGCGGCGTGGATTGGCCTCCCTATTCGCCAGACATGAACCCCTGTGACTTCTTTCTGCGGGGACACTTGAAAGACCAGGTGTACCGCCAGAATCCAGAAACAATTGAACAGCTGAAGCAGTACATCTCATCTGCATGTGAAGCCATTCCGCCAGACACGTTGTCAAAGGTTTCGGGTAATTTCATTCAGAGACTACGCCATATTATTGCTACGCATGGTGGATATGTGGAAAATATCGTACTATAGAGTTTCCCAGACCGCAGCGCCATCTGTTGTTGAAAATTGTAACTACTGTAATTTCGAAAGTTTGTCTGCCTAAAAATGTACTGTTGTCCCAAGCATATTGCAACAAACGGTGTATTTCTATCGCTGCTCGTTTAGTTTTTATTGCCGTTTCAAATATACCGGTCATTTTTGAAACACACCCTGTACTTGGAACATATAACGATAGATGCATACACTCTGTAAAGCACGAGAAGAGAGAAAGCTGATAAGAGGCCATTTGGGCTTCTAATTTTGCAAGGTGAACGTCGAAAATAACGGCAATTATGGCTGCAGAAATATGGTAGTGGTATTTTACAATATTATGTTTGCCGAACGAACTAATTAACTACACTCTGAAAGCACACGCCATGTGGATACCAACAATTGGCTCACGTTAGCAGTCTCTTAGCCCCGACATAATGCACTCACAAACACACAGAACACTGTTTTAACCGCTAATGGCACTTGCAATGTATTGAGGGTATTTCGCAGGTGCATTCGCAGTCAAATACAACAACACATCCTGCCGGCTTTGACAGAATCTGCATTTATGTTCAACAAGAATTTCTCACAGTGATTTCAAATTTTTATCGAACAAACATCCCTCACTTACTGCAACACATTGATGAGTCGGTATAATGCAGATGTGTGATAGCACTCACGAGTTCTTTCTGTAGTGAAGTGGTATATATTTGTAACAGCGTTTTTTAACATTTACATGTCGCTTATGATAGTATTTTGTAATACGCAGTTGTACAGCTCTCAGTTCCTTTCCATTTCTCTTATGATGTACAACCTTCGATTTGTTATTCGAAGATTTGGTGCTTCTGATTTCAGCAGGGACATCTCCGTGAAAGTGCTTCAGGTCTGTCGCCAACGGTATGTTTGCAAAGTTCAATGTGAGTCTTTATAGCCAATATTTAGACCACATTCTGATTTACCGGATACAGTGCTGCTAAAAATTGGTCACCTGAAGCATGCCTTGTCCTTTGATTTTACCTTTACTACTGTGTTAGAGCCTGGCGAAATTCCATCAGACTTTCGGGAAAATATCATTACACAATTCCGAAGACCGCAAGAACTGATAGGTGCAAGAATTATCGCACAGTTAGCTTAACAGCTCATGCATCCAAGTTGCTGACAAGAATAATATACAGAAGACTGAAAAAGAAAATAGAGGGTGTGCTAGATGACGATCAGTTTGGGTTTAGGAAAGGTAAAGGCACAAGAGAGGCAATTCTAACATTTCTAGCATTTCAGTTGATAAAAGAAGCAAGACTAAAGAAATATCAAGACACATTCGTAGCATTTGTCGACATGGAACAAGCGTTGGACAGTATAAATGGTGCAAGATGCTCGAAATTCTGAGATAAATAGAGCTAAGCTATAAGGAGAGACCGGTAGTATACAATTTGTACAGTATAAGAGCGAAGAAGGAATAATAAGAGTGGACAGCCAAGAACGAAGCTCTTGGATTAAAAAGGGTTTAAGACTGGGATATAGTCTTTCCCCCATACTGTTCAATCAGTACTTCGAAGAAGCAATGACGGAAACAACAGAAAGGTTCAGGAGTGGAGTTAAAATTCTAGGTGAAAGAATACCTACCATATGATTTGCTGATGACATTGTTATCCTGAGTGAAAGTGAAGAAGGATTACATGATCTACTGAATGGAATGAATAGTCTAATGAGTACAGAATATGGACAAAGAGTAAATCGAAGAAAGACGGAAGTAACGAGAATTACAATAAATGAGAACAGCGAGAAACTCATCATCAGGACTGATGGTCACGAAGCATATGAAGTGAAGGAATTCTGCTACGTAGGAAGAAAAAAAAAAGACTCACCGAGCAAGTAGGACATCAAAAGCACACTAGCAATGGCAAAAAGGGCATTCCTGACCAAGGTAGGTATACTAGTATCAAACGTAGCCCTTGATTTGAGGAAGAACTTTCTGAGAATGTACGTTTGGAGCAGAGCGTTGTATGGTAGTGAAACATGGGCTGTGTGAAAACCAGAACAGTACACAATCGAAGCATTTGAGATGTGGTGCTAAAGGCGAATGTTTAAAATTGGGTGGACTGATAAGGTAAGGAATGAGGAGGTTTTGCGCAGAATCGGAGAGGACAGGAATATTTGGAAAACACTGACAAGATAGGATATCTGTTAAGACACCAGAGAATAATTTACTTGGTACTGGAGGGAGCTGTAGAGAGCAAGAACTATAGAGGAAGACAGAGGTTGGAATATATCCAGCCAATAATTGAGTACGTATGCTGCAAGTGCCACTCTGAGATAAAGATATTGGTGGGCCACAAGAAACCCGTCCGAAGACTGATGACTCAAAACAAAAAAACAAAAAAACTACATGAATATCTGCTATTACTGTGTGCCGTTTCGCGTGTTAACATCAACATACTGCTGAATTATTTCCTTCAACACCCAATCAGACCCTCTTTTCTGAAAAGTCTCGAGATTGTTTAACAGCTTATCAGTAACATTAGTGAAGTATCAATCCTCTCTTTCTCCAGCTGGCACTAAACTTGCGTTCTTAGTGTTGAAGTTCATGTGTTTTTTCTGGCCTCACTTGAGCAAGAGAATGTTTGAGACTAGCGCACAACTGATCTTCATAGAATGGTTACTTTGACGAATTTTCTTATCCAAAGTTTGAAAACGTGCGTAAAAGAAATGTCTAGGCTCCTTAAACGCAAGCCAGTTTTCTATAACGCATGCACATATACGACTTCGAAGTGCAAGCTTAATAGGAATCCACTCGAGATCATCTTTCCTTAATAAATCTTGGTGCTGATTCATCCAGTATTGCCAATACAACCAAGTTTTAGAGTCGATGATGGTGATGATGATGTTCGTCTTACCAAGTGACTTCTCCAGCAACAGTCTTCTATTTCTTTTTATTCTTCTCCTTTGATAAAGTACTAGACACCACAGATCTTCAACCGCTCCACATTCGCCACTGCTTGATGGCTAGTCAACTGTATTTCTGAGAGTCGCTGCAGCTTGCAAACTCTACAACACTGAACGAGAAAAAACATGCCTTAGGATAGGTAATGTTGCATTCATAGATATGGCAAAAGAAAAGAGGTTGTCTGAACGATATGCGTAAGGAGAAGAATCAATAGATGGAAGATGCATGACTTTCCTATTTTTTTCTAAAGGATCCTATAAGCAACCGCCTAAATATCAAAGACCCGTTACATAGAATTTTCAACCGAATTAGGAAAGTAGACTTCGCGGAGACCAGAGGGAACCACCGACACTAACCAGGAAAGTACTTGGGCTCGAACAAACACAAATACACCAAAATCGTGTAAGATATAATGTAAAGGTCTCTTATTGCACTACTGATACTCCCGCTGTCCAGTCGTCCGTTAGAGGCCTCTGCGTATGCCATGCCGCATTGCACACTGACCTGCCGGTACGCCAGTCGGGACCAGCAGGGACGGTGCAGCGTGCCTTTGAAGCTGCGTTTTGTGACATTATTTGTGTATTGAAGCTTCAGATGGCTCGGCGATTGATAATCAATCCTGCTAACGTATTACGATTGGTTAATATGAAGTTACGAAGAACCCTTCTTCGTGAAGATGGTATTGGTGTAGAAGACGAGTCATTCGCATGTTTTCTGGTATCTATTATAGTGCAGAAATACGAGCATAAGTCAGAAACAGACACTGTTGTAACACTAACACACAATGATGATGATAGGGATGATAATTACGAACAACTCATTGCAAACGGTAGTGCTACGGCAAGTGCGGGAAGAGGCGATGGAAGCAGTGACAGTGAATACGAACCGTCTCCCAAGAAGAAGGTTAAAGTTGCAAGTATCTTCACGGCGTTTGATGAAAACACACTGGAGAACATGTACGATGATTATTGCGTAAGAGGTTTCGACACATACGACAAGCTTCTGGAAAGATACCCTAAACTGAAGTCTAAAAGCAATATTAAAAACATATTGGATTACATGGCAAAGAAAAGAGAAGGAAATACAGTTTTCAAAGGAAATCGTACGCTGCTGTTCACGAACATCAAGGAGCGTGTATTGTTGAAATTCGATGAAGCGCGAGAATGCGGTTCCGCCGTTCATTATTGGCATTTACAACATTGGGCGTTGGACGTAGCCAGAAATCTCGGGTGTACAAAGTTTACAGCTTCACTAGGATTTATTACTAATTTGAAAAAGGAGTTTAGTATAACTTCATGCCGTATCACTATGCTCCAAGCACGAAAAGATAAGGATGAGCTGATTGAAAGAGCTCAAACGTTTGTTGCTGACGTCAATGAGCATGTCACGAGAGAAAACATCGATATTATTTCTGTATGGAACTGTCATCAGAGTCAGTTCAACTATGAACTTTCTTGTGACAGAACACTATCCATGAAAGAGGAGAGAAACATTGCCGCGATGATGCAATCAGTTAACTGTGCAACACATAGTTACACGATCGATGTTGCTATATCAATGGACTGACGATTGGCAGACAAACTCTATATTTGCTTCCAAGAATGCAAAATAGAAACGCGGTGCCCTCCAAATGTCGTCGTCGATGCAAGTGTGAGTGGGAAGATGGCGAAACAACATCCGAAGACGTTTTTTCTGTCAGTTTTGAATCCACATTTGTCGAGAAAGTCATTAGTACTTTGTGACATAAGGATGAACGAGTACTACTGGAAGCATCTGGCGGAAAACATGTAGATTTAAAAATCATTCCGCCTAAAACTACAAAATATGCACAACCTCTGGATGTTTATTTCTTCAGGCAATATCAAATATATGCCAAGAGAATAACAGACTTCATTAAACTTCGTTCCAGTAATATGCAGCCGAAACTGCACGACAGATTCTTTATCATGAATATGCATTCTGTCATTTACAATCAGTTATCTGCGGGAGTATACAGACCAATGCTTCGCTACGCGTAGCAGAACGCTGGCTATGATATTGGTGAACCAGTGAACAACTTCAAAAGTGTCATTGACGTGGCGTTCAACACTGATGTATAGAATGTGCAAATACGCCATGCGATCAACTTGCATCTCTTCGCTGTGCGTTTTGCAGTCATTCGTACTGCTCGGAGCATTTTATTGACATTCCGCATTTACATTTATAGTTAAGATTGCTGCATTGCGTATGGCGTCTACAATTACATCTACAGTGATAGCTAGGGCATGACTGCAGAGTTTTGCGGAGAAACGACACCCACTAGCACATTCAGAGGTACATAACGGTCCTGTAACCAAACGTTGATACAGATCTGTTTCTTCGAGCGCAAATACTTTCCTGGTACGTTGTTGAGCTGATACTTTTGAATTGAGAACGTACAAAGCCTATGTGATATTATTTATAGCGTATTCGGATAAATGTTACTGCGTACTGCTCCATCAGGGCTTAAAATGTTTGCAGCTGTACTAATTTCACTTAAGAAGACTTGCACGTTGGCGAAGGAAAGCTACCGATGCCCATGATGTGTACGTGAGCCCACACAGTAAATGTTGGAGCATATACAGATTATCATCAACATAGAATCTGCTAGATTAGACCATAAACACAACATACGAGGTCATCAAAATTTCTTGGTCCGCTAGCCCGCTGTTTAACGTTGTAAGATTCAGACAACAGTGGAGAGCTTCTCAACACGTTCTGAAGTCCTTTAATGCAGATTTATAGCGCAGTTTTGTGAGGCGTCAAATTACTTCATTTCCATGTGTTGTGATGATAGTTAATTAAACCTTTGTCATATTTATTTATGGAAAATAATTTCAACATATTCCAGTTTTGCTCTTTTTTGTTACCAATGAAATTTCTGCGTTTATTTCTTAGCACAACAAACCGCGTCAGACATACTCAAAAGTCCTGTTTCAAGCCCCGCGGCGTGCAGAGTACATTATGCTCGATCGATAGATCTTCTTAGTGGACACTGCTACAACATACAAGTGGATCCTGGTGACAGATGGTAAGAGAATGTTCGATATCAAAGGAGAACTGAAACTAAGGGCAGAATTATAGTGCTGATACTGCAAGCTAGTCATCATGAAAGGTCAGAGCCAAACAGATCTCTCTCTCTCTCTCTCTCTCTCTCAGTGTGTGTGTGTGTGTGTGTTTTAATTTCTTGCAATGCATCATCTTTAATTTTTAAACTTTTCACATTCAACCATCTTTTATTTTTAGCATTAATGCAATCTCCATTCCCTAATTTTTTAAATTCATGCAATCCACTATCTCAATGAGACCATGCTCTCATGGTTTCTGGTGATATGAGTATATCTCAGTCTCACTGATAACATCATACATTCAGTGTCAATTACCTGACCTGCGGCCGCGAGCTCGGCTCCAGTTCACCACCGGCTATGGATGGTGAAGCTTTGGCAATGCCAGCCACTCGTGGTGGTGAAACGTCAGTAAAATCATTAGATGAGCGTCGGCCGAAGAACCCGAGACAGAAGCCAATAGTCAGTTGGCCACGAAAGCCTTAACAATTATGAAACCACTTATTCCTGCATTAGTTCAGTTCTAATAAATAATCCTTATACTGGCAGGAAGTGCTGGACACGTGAGCTGGGGTGGCGATGCCGCTGTACGGATTTACTCAACCGTGGCTTTTCATGCAGTTTGCTCTATACAGTATCTTATTGGTGACGTCCAAATAATTTACAGAATTTCACAATACGTCAAGCCGCAATACATAAACGTAATTTAAATCGGAGGCTCATTAAGCAGATAATTTGGCCTCGCCTTCCACGACCGGTTGTGAATATTTCAGTGGCTGGCCACGGACCACTCACTGTACTGCTGTTGGCACACTCAAAGTATTTTCGATAGATGAGTACGCCCACAATTTTTATCAGTGTATTTCTGAATTCCCGGTAAGACAATCACTGTTAAAACATTTATAAGAAAAGGCTTTTCAAGTCATATTTAACATATGCCAGCTGTGTGCATGGCTTACAACTTGTACGCTGAAGCCATCAACAACATGGCCTGCTGTGAGAATATGGTTTAAGACATTTAAGAGACAGTACTTCATCATCCTCATCTCCTTCATCGTGAAAAACGTTCTTTGGAATGGCTACGTACTTTCTGTGTTTTATTTGAGGAGTTTTATCAAGAGATTTAACTTGACCATGGCTTCTCTCTCTCTCTCTCTCTCTCTCTCTCTCTCTCTCTCTCTCTCTGTCTCTCTCTCTCTCTCTTTTTGTAGGGTTTGACACGGAACATCCATATTCCTCTTTAAAGCGTTATTGTTTTAGCCTGAGAGTTTATTGTTCACATTGTAACGCATCTTTCACTGGAGCATCTATCGATATTGCCGAAGCTCATTTGTGTTTATTTGCTGTCTTTCATTTTAGTTTAGATTTCGCAAATGACGTGACTTGTTCCGACGTTTGGATGCATTCTTTGTCAGGTGACGTGAAGTTTAACAGGCACCGTTACGGACAGCTTAGGTTTACCATTGTGTTCTTGAGCATCTGAAGGGCTAGATTCAGTAATTAAACCACAACCAACCACATTAGCATCATGTCTATCTGTCATATACGAAAGCATCAATGAAAATCAAAAGGAAAACAATCAAACATCACATATATGTTAACGGATTGAAATCAATTTAGGACACAATTTGCAGTTTGCATTGGATATGGTCTAGACTTCGACCCATTCAAGCTAATAATGGTACTTACTTACAAAATGACAGGGGAAGAGGTTATTCTAGTGGACCACAGTGCCCCTATTTAAGCGGGCCTTCGTGCCTCATCGAAAAATTGGAATTATTTTAGTTCGCTTACATTTTAAACATGTCTGCAGTGCGAAAATAGTTCTTGATCTATGGACTTTAATCGCTATACTTACTTTGTAAGTAAGAGCGTTGTCTCGGAATACATAACAAATTATTTTAAGCAAGCAAGACCTACTGTCACTAACAAGAAAACATAAAATGCGTGCCCTTCCTCGTCCGATAATCTACATACACTACGCGTTTGCGGAAAGACGACAGGCGTATTCTAAATGTACTTTAACGAAACAGTAGCAACTGACAACCGTGTCCCTATGGCCAATGTGCTCTGGTGACCTCTACTCTAGAAGAGGTTTAACAAGAGTAGTGTAGGAAGTCTCTTAGTAAGTCTGTTGGCCGGCCGATGTGGCCGAGCGGTTCTGGGCGCTTCAGTCCGGAACCGCGCTGCTTCTACGGCCGCAGGTTCGAATCCTGCCTCGGGCGTGGATGCGTGTGATGTCCTTAGATTAGTTAGGTTTAAGTACTTCGATGTCTAGGGGACTGACGACCTCAGATGTAAAGTCCCATAGTGCTTAGAGCCATTTGAACCGTTTTGAGCAGATCTGTTGCATGTTCTAAGTGTTCCGCCATGAAAACACTGTCTTTGGTTTGCCTCCCCCACAACATTTTCTATGTGACCGTTTCAACTTAAGTTGTTTGTAACAGTAATCCCTAGGTACTTATTTGAATTGACAGCCTTTAGATTTTTGTGGTTAATCGAGAAGCCGAAATTTAACGGGCTCCCATTGATACTCTTGTGGATCAACTCTCACTATTCATTATTTGGGATCAATTGCCACTTTCTCCACCATGCAGATATCTCCTATAAGTCATTTTACAACTGATTTTGGTCTTCTGATTCCTTTACTAGACGGTAAACGACAGCATTACCTGTAAACCATGTGAGAGGGATGCTCAGATTGTCTTCTAAATCGTTCATACATGGTGATTCCGATGGTGGAGAAAGGTAAATGCACCAATTTGAAGTAGAGTACCTTGGTCCGAAAACGACCGAGTCGAAGTGACAATCGCTCTGAGACATCTGACAGTGGAATACATGTACCGGTACTGTTGTTGCTGAAACCGTAAAGTAGTCAACTTGAAGATGTGTTAGCAGGGACAAAAACAACAAAAAATGTCCAATATACATAAGCTCTAAAATACACACTTAAAGAGCGTTTGCTCATCTTCGCTTCTGTTGAACACTTGCTCATAACTCATAAGATATGTATCGTAGAGGTCCTGTTTACATGATTTCTTTTCTTGTACTGGTCCATGCTACCAACTCTGAAAGTTACCTACTCTACAATTTGAGGCACAACAGTACCGGTACACGTATTCTACTGTCACATGTGTCAGAACGATTTCCGTTTATAAATTTCGATTCGGGACCAGAGTCCCTTACCTCTGAGCAATACTTTTACCCTTCTCCGTCATTCCAGAAAGTTTACAAATAATCACAGAATCTCCCTGCACAGACTGAGGACAACAGAGGGGCTACAACACTTCCTTGGGGAACGCCTAATGTCACTTATGTTTTACTCGATAACTATTGTAAGAAAGGATAGAAAACAACAATAACTCAAAATCACATTTTTTATAGGATTGCGACTGACTGCTGTGTTCTTATTCTCCTTTATAATATTCTAAGGTCGTTGTGTACATCAGTTCCCTGGGGATTCAAAGTTGGTCACTCGACAACTTTTCGTCAATTACTGCGAACTCTGACCTTTCTGCCGGGAAGTTGCGAATCCATTCCCACCAGCAGCTAGACGGTATTTCATAGGCACCAAGTTCGATGATAAGTCACTAGTGAGGGACGGTGTCAGAAGACTTCTGGAAAACTACAAATATGCAATCAATGTGATAGTCCTGTCAATAGTATCGGTTACTAAGTGTGAATAAAGAGCTATTTGTCTTTCACGAAGACGGTATTTTCTGAATCTATGGCGTGTGTCACTAGATTGTTTCCTTCGAGGTATTTCATTATGACAGAACGCAGCTTACTTTCCACAAACTTACTGAAGATCGACGTCAAATTTTACGTAAGTAATTTAGAGAATTGTCCCTATTTAGTTTTTTTTTTTTTTTTTTTTTTTTTTTTTTTTTTTTTTTTTTTTTTTTTTTTTTTTGAGGATTGATGTGACCTGTGCAATTATCCGGTCTGAAGGTAACGATCTTTCATCGAGCGAGGAGTTGTATATGATTGCTAAGTACAAAGCTGTTATGTCAGCATACTTCGAATGAAACTGATTTGTATACAATCTGAACCAATGGAATAGCCTGTCTTCATTGACTGAAGTTGATTTGCTAGATTCAAGGTATCGACTTCTAAGTTTCTCGTGATTGCTGCTGTTCTTGATTCTAATTTTGGTAAAGGAATTTCAGAAAACTGTGATTAGTAACTCAGTTTTAGCGATGCGGTCGTCTGGAACACTACGATTGATACAATGAAGTGAAGGAATCGACTGTGTCTCGCCGCTGGTGTGGTTTACATGCAACGAGAATCTCTTAGGATATTCTTGCAAATTTCGAGAAAAAATTCGTTGTGGAAACTGTTGGGAGCATGTCGCATTGAATTCCGAGCTTAATTTCGAGATTCAATAAAACATCGACAGCAACGAAGATTTTGTGTCCTTTTAAATGTGGCAAACTTGTTTCGATGTCAGGTTACCTTCCATTCGGAAAGCGATTGCATACAGCTACTGTTATATTGATTTGTAAATTGTAGATTGCGGCAATCAGTCATCCTTTTTAAATTTTATTATGCAGATCTAGATTTCGGCTAGAAGCTAGTCATTCTAAGACACTTACTTTCGCTCTATGCATGTTAAGTCCCTGTTGATAGGGGCTTCACCTACAGTTCATTGAGTACTTCATTGAGTATTCAGTGAACTGTTGGTAATGGAAAAGAGCTTTTGGCGTCATTGGCCAGGAGGCCCCTTACGGGGCAATGAACTGTGGGTGAAGCCCGATCAACAGGGACTTACATGCATTGAGCGAAAATAATAGCGCATTGAGAAAGGCTAGCTTCCAGCTGAAATCTAGATCTGCAACATAAAATTTAAAAGAACAACTGATTGCTGCAATCTATAATTCACAAGTTGTTTCGATGTTACTGATCTGTTTAGTTCATGCTGACGCTAACTTCGCGTACAAAACGTTCACAACTGTGTAAATAAATCGATATTAGAGGCTTTGGCTCTAGATTACGATATGTACGTTGTGGTCTCTGATTTGGTTTCCAAGTTATTTCATTCAAGCTAATTCTGTTAGTGTTTCTAAAGAAGTCTCGTTTTGAATGCACAATGCTTCCGAATTTTCTCGATGGTGCTGAGCTCCACAGTTGATTGATGGTTGTATTCAGTATTTGTCGGAACTCTACTGATGCGTCACGAATTGTTTCGTTCTTTTCAAATGTCATTAGGTTGTCGAGTTTTGGCAAACTCATGTTGTTAGAGATCTAGTTGTCATATGTCACGTCAGAGACAAAATCTGGAAATGACTATTACATAAACATTTTACCGAGAGCCTGCAACGATTAGCGAATAGTACGAGATGCACTTTCGCCTTGGCTTTGTAGCAGTGCTGCTCATCTGCGGGACGAACTTCTATACACTGGTGTGTACCACATAAGAAAGAAAGTAACTCTCGCCTATGTGTTACAGTCTAGTAACACAGCACAATGAAACTAGAACCTAACATAGAAAGAACTACTGCCGTATGATGCAGGAGGTAACTCAAAAAATACGCAGTCAGACGAATGGAAATGAAAACTTTTTTCATAGCCAATAATTAGACTGACGTCACCGCGTTTTATGATGCTCCCCTGGACATTAGGAAAGGTTCCTAATAGGGCGTGTGGTCACCACTGACGGCACTGCATATCCTGCAACGTGCTCCTTGGCTGGCCAAAAGTTTGGTAATGAGGTCTTGCGGTGGGGTGTTCTGCTCCTCCGCCACCGCTGGCTGATCGTTTTTGTATGGGAACCTGATGCAATATGTCGCCCAAACGCATCCTACACAGCGCTATGGGATTTAAGTGAGGGTAACAGGCAGACCAGTCCACTAGGAGAAGCACCTGCGCTACTCAGTTCTTAAAAATCAAGTAATTACTGAATGCACACCGACGAGACGCACTGGCGGAAGAGTACAGTGTCGTAGTAATGATGATCGCGGTGAGTATACCATGTGCAAAGATTTGGACGTTAGTACGCTCACACAGTATTATGCCTTGCCACACCATGGGACCTGGGTCATCAAAAGCTGCAGGTACATTACGTTTTCCCAGCTTTCGCCACGTGATGATACGTCCAGAATCAGCACTCAGTGTGATTCTTCTCTAATCGGAGAAGAGTATGTGATCCCATTTCCCGTTGGTCCAGATCTTACGCTCACCAACGGTGCCACCGATACGATGGTATTACACAACATACTGGTCGTCGGGGCGTCCCCGCGTGCTGTACCCATTCCACTGCAGGGTATGAGATTGTGGCCTGCCGTCCTATTAAATGTGGCAATTGCGCCAGCCGTCTCATGTGGGTTCCTACTTACCTGTTGCTCAATGTAGTGGTCATCTTCCGATGTAGTTGGCCGTGGTCGACCGTCTCCTCTCCTTCGACCAGCAGTGGCTTTGTTTCGGAACGTTCGCAGTGTACGTGAAACAATGCTGTGAGAAATGCCAGACTCCTGAGCTACACTCGTCACACGCTACGGTCACAGGATCGAATCCTGCCTCGGTCATGGGTGTGTGTGATGTCCTTAGGTTAGTTAGGTTTAAGTAGTTCCAAGTTCTAGGGGACTGATGACCTCAGAAGTTAAGTCCCATAGTGCTCAAAGCCATTTGAACCATTTTTTTACACTCGTCACATGTTGTCCTCTCCCAGTGTTCCGATGATTCTTGTCCGTGTGAGGTAAAGCTAATGTTATCTCAGTGTCATTTGGTCGTGAACAAATACCACAACAGTAGACGGAAATCTGTGGTTGTTTGCTGATGACGCCGTGGTGTACGGTAAGGTGACGATGTTGAGTGACTGTAGGCAGATACTAGACGACTCAGGTAAAATATCTAGTTGGTGTGATAAATGGCAGCTAGCCCTAAATGTGGAAAAATTTAATTTAATGCTGATGGGTAGGAAGACCAAACCTGTAATGTTCGGATAGAGTACTATCAGTGTCCTGCAATATGGGGTGGAACGAGCTTGTGAGAACTGAGGTAGGAGGACGAATGGTCGATTTCGGTTTATTGAAAGAATTGTAGAAAAGGAGACCGCATATAGGACGCAAGTGCGACCTATTCTCGAGTACTGTTCGACTGTTTGTGATCGGTAGTAAATCGGATCGAAGGAAGGCATGGAAGCAACTCAGAGACGAGCTGCTAGATTTGTTAACGGTAGGTTCGAACAAAACGTAAGTTTACGAAGACCCTTCGGGAAGTCAAATGGAGGGAAGGCGACGTTTTTTTCGAGAATAATATTGAGAAAATTTTGTGAACAGGTATTTGAAGCTGACTGCCGAAAGATTCTACTGCCGCCAACATACACTGCGCATAACGACCACTAAGATAAGACACGAAAAATTAGGGCTCATGCCAAGGTATATAGAGAGTCCAGAATGAGATTTTCACTCTGCAGCGGAGTGTGCGCTGATACGAAACTTCCTGTCACATTAAAACTGTGTGCTGGACTGAGATTCGAACTCGGGACCTTTGCCTTTCGCGGGCAATTACTCTACCGTCTGAGCTACCAAGCATGACTCACGCTCTGTCCTTACAGCTTTACTTCTGCCAGTATCTCATCTCCTACCTTCCAAACTTCATAGCAGCTCTCCTGCGAACCTGCTTGGGTAACTCTTATGGTGGAGCACTTGCCCGCGAAACGCAAAGATCTCGAGAGTCTCGGCGTGGCACACAGTTTTAATCTTCCAAGAAGTTTCATATAGAGAGTCGTTTTTCCCTCGCTGTATCAGTGAGTGGAACAGAAAAGGAAGTGACAAGTAGTTCTACAGGGTACCCTGCAGCACGCACCGTACAGTGGTTTGCGGAGTATCTTTGTAGGTGGATTTACATGTAGGTCTGTAATTACTCACTGATTGACATACATCGCCTTCTTCCGCTTCGTCATCTGCCTGGTGTCGCGGGACCACCTCCATTTGGTGCTATAGTTACGTTCACCTGACGCCGTGTGACGTCCAGCTTTCTACGCAATACTGGGATACCTTGGTTCATTTCCATAGAGTAGTTAATATGTTGTGGTACATTATGTATTTCGTTCTTAAGTTTTGCTTAACACCATAGTTGAGTTATTGGGATCGAGAGTATTATTATGAACGTTTCCTCAGTATCTCGCCCTCTCTCCGTGGTAACACCGGGAATGAGAATTTCTTCTAGCGCTAAAGATGCCTCCAATTACACCAGAAGAGAGCACCATCACGTATGTGAACGCAAGCAACCTCGGGTGCAGTGGGCCCAACTACGCTGGTAGGTCACTGAGTGGCAATACATATGCGTATTATTCAAACGCTTTTTCTTCGAAGTGCTGCTCGGCGGTCGCTCTTTGGCTCTGCACAACGCTTCACTTGTTTCGCTGGCTGGGAGCTACAGCTAAGGCCGCCCCCGGGACGGGCCGAGGTATTGGCTACCTTGGAGGAAGGCGGCTGTTGTGGCCACAGCCGGGCCGTCTCTTCTCCTCTGTGCGCCACGCAGGACGGCCCTTTCACGAGGCGGCACACTTTTATGATGCAAATACCAGCTCGAAAAATTGCCGGACACGGCCTGCGGCGACGCACTGCGTTTTTCATTTTTGCGTTTTTCCCTTACTCAAAAGCGCTTAAATGTATATGCGGTGCGGCGCTGTGCTCTGTGCCCCACCGCCCGGGCGTTTTTCTGCGTCCCGTGCTCCGCGCGCTGCGTGTTTACGCCGGTCTCTGTGCGCCCAGCCACTCCTTTTGTCCGTCTGCCTTTGACGCCGTCTTTGTTTATATTGCCTTTAAATGCTGTGTCTCTATCGCGACTGTTTCAGCTTTGCAGAGGACTGGACTGCACCAATGCGCACGTTTATCTCCGAACGCCGATATTCAGTCGCCGTAAAACTGCACGACCCGTAGAAATGTTGTTCTGTCTAACCGCGAAACTTATCCCAACAGGCAGTGGAAATACGAGCCCCAGTGAGTGAGGTAGTAAATACGCATCCCACTCGGATTACGTTTACGCTTTCCCAGAGTTTATTTCATGAAGAAATTTAATTAACGGGGTAACGTCGACAGTAACACGCGAAAGATGCAATATTTTACATTGCAGTTAGCTCATATTTTCTGGCAGATCGCCTGCGAAGGTTGTTAGTACGCAATTTTAATCCTCATGTACGTAACAAAAATTGTAAGAATTAAAAAGAAAAATGCTAAGTGGCCAGATGAGGCTGTATTTGAGAGATTTATCTATGTATGTTGCGAAATCTGTTTATTGTAACGGCGCCGCGCTGTACCAGAAATGGTTCAAATGGCTCTGAGCACTATGGGACTTAACATCTTAGGTCATCAGACCCATAGACCTTAGAACTACTTAAACCTAACTAACCTAAGGACATCACACACATCCATGCCCGAGGCAGGATTCGAACCTGCGACCGTAGCAGTCCCGCGGTTCCGTACTGCAGCCTAGAACAGCACGGCCACCACGGCCGGCTAGTGCTGTACCCATTAGAGATCAGAGGTGAGCGCCGCATACTTGCTTGAAACTTGCCAACGAATTCTCTGACGTAATCTCCGAACTCGCTCTCTCTCGTATGCGCGTGCAATCGTCTCGTGGGTCTCCACAGCAGCCCACTCGCCACCTGAGTCTCTTGCCGAAGACAAAGTGGACTTGATTCGCTCAGAAATTCCTGTTACACAGGCAGCCGTTTTGAAAGAAATTTCCATCCTCAATTGCATCACTTAAATATGGATGACCCTGATAGATGCATGAGGATGTGCCAATAGTTTGCAGATGAATTGGCTCAAAATATCAGTTGTTCATCTCTGAGGAAATGGTTCAAATGGCTCTGAGCACTATGCGACTTAACTTCTGAGGTCATCAGTCGTCTAGAACTTAGAAGCAATTAAACCTAACTAATCTAAGAACATCATACACATCCATACCTGTGGCAGGATTCGAACCTGCGACCGTAGTGGTCGCTCGGCTCCAGACTGTAGCGCCTAGAACCGCACGGCCACTCCGGCCGGCCTGGGACTTAACATGTATGGTCATCAGTCCCCTAGAACTTAGAACTACTTAAACCTACCTAACCTAAGGGCATCACACACATCCATGCACCGAGCGAGGTGGCGCAGTGGTTAGACACTGGACTCGCATTCGGGAGGACGACGGTTCAATCCCGCGTCCGGCCATCCTGATTTAGGTTTTCCGTGATTTCCCTAAATCTTTCCAGGCAAATGCCGGGATGGTTCCTCTGAAAGGGCACGGCCGACTTCCTTCCCCATCCTTCCCTAATCCGATGAGACCGATGACCACGCTGTCTGGTCTCCTTCCCCAAAACAACCAACCATGCCCGAGGCAGGATTCGAACCTGCGACCGTAGCGGTCACGCGGTTCCAGACTGAAGCGCCTAGAACCGCACAGCCACACCGGCCGGCTTCACTGAGCAAGCTGTGTTTTATGTCAGACCAAATCTTTAATATTGGTTTCACACAGTCATGATACTGGGTTTACAGACATCCTGAAAAGTTAACTGCAATGTGGAAAATCACCGACCTGGCTAAATAACAGAAGCAAATTATACACCAGTTTAAATGCTGATCGGTTCGTAGTGAATATTGATCTGTTTATATACATCAGAGAATGTCTAACAGTCACAGTGACTTACATATACTTTCGAGGCTTTACTGAGTATGTAACGACAGTGGCAGAAAACATGTCATTAGTATGAAGTGCAACCTTTACATAGTGATTAAAGCAAAACCAACTGTCTTTTTAAAATTATGAGGTAATGGCATGCGCAGTGAAAAGTAACAACAATATTAAAAGGACACTGCATAGCTAGAGCGCACCATTAGACTCAGAAGAAGGCCGCTGCAACCGTGGCCGAAACGTTGGTTTTTCTCCAACAGCAGTAGTTTTACATTATGACGCGGTACCATAACCAGAAAACTTTTATGTCGACTGACTGTGGCCGCGGAAGCCTACGCAATTATAAAATAAAATAAATTACGGAAGCTAATGATAAGCTACACAACTCGCTGACAGTCTGTAAATGCAAGTTACCATGACCAAATCAACACAGTAGTTGTATCCTTTTTTGTAGCAGTGCTGCTGCTCTCTGCTGACATTTCGCCTGACGCACCACATATGTTTTCTCATGGTGAAAGTGGAACGAACAATAATACAAAAATGTTTTTCTTTTATGTGTTTTCCGTTTGAAGCGTGGACTATAGTGTGAAAGTTATTCAACATATCCCTCAACCACTAATGGAACAGATTTTCAGTTATATATATTTTGCCAGTTAATTCTCGTCTTACACCCTCTACAGTCTTAAAAAACAGATCATCTTTAAGGCCATCTGATCACCACAATCGGTCATTTCTCCTTGTCCATGCTACTCTGCAACAGCATTATCATTTACTCATGTTCCGTACTAACAAGAAGTCACGACTAGCTTCACACTGCTGTACGCTTCAGTAAGAGAGAATGAGTCGACGAGTACTAAGCGGCCGCAGCACCACTGCTCCCACACTTGACATACTTGGCGGAGTTACAGCGGGAACGAGGGAATCCAGCTAGCACTGATGTAATAGCGGCGCCTTCATTTATGAAGTATGCAACCCACAGGATTGCATTCGTACTTGCTATGTTTCTGATCTCTACAGGGTGTCAACAAAATCTGGTTGCATAGGGAATTCTAATATATCCTGATAAATGATGTATATTCCACTACCATAAATAAATATGAATTGCTAATAGTAAATATTAATAAATAAAACAAATGTTAATAATTCTAATAATCTTTCCAGATTGATTGATGGCTCTGTTTAAAGAAGAATGGGCGGAGTTGGTACTCTTCAGCAGATGAGAAGGATGGTCGCCTCGCAAAATTGCGGAAGAATTTAATCTTCGGCACCTTCATGAACAAACTTTTTGTTTTACTGCCAGTGGGAAATTAATTATCAAGTTTAAAGGAGCAGGAAATGTTCTGGGCAAACCCCATTCTAGGCAACTATAGACGTCAGACGAAATGACAGAGGTTGTATTGGCCAGGGTTTATGCTGGCCCAAAGAAATCGTTTCATCGGACCTCCTCAGTGCTGGGTGTTTCAAGATCAACCGCACCCAAATTATGGCAGAGGAGACGTTTTAACCTTATAAGCTACAGAAATTGCATCACTTAATTGAAGGCGACCCTGATGACGCATGCAGATGCGTGAACTGGATGAAAATATCAGTTGTTGTTCACTGATTTTGTCTGTTCATTTCGCCATTGACTGTGATTGAGTCAATGGTGATATGAACAGACAAAATCGTCGATACTGGTTTCAAGGCAATCCACATGGGATGAGACCATTCAAATGGCAGGGATAGTAAAATCTGATGGTGTTGAGTGGTTTGTGGAAAGCACATATGCTATGGCCTTTCTTCTTTGATGAATATGTAATGGATGAGACTAATCTGAATATGACGAGAGCCAAATTGATACCTCAGGCTGAGTGTTCGAATGAGGGACTTCCAGACTGGTTTCAGCAGGATGGGGCCAGTCCATTTTGCTGCAGCTGTTTTTGATGGCTGAATAACAATTTTCCTCATTTTTGGACTTTTATTAAAAAATAAAAAGGTACAATACCTGTAACCACAATTACACAGATTTGACGCAAGCAAAGGATGACATACGAAATAATGAATTTTATTCAGTGGATACTATTCTAAGTCGCTGCTATACAAGTACCTCATCTAGACGCTGGTATTCAACTGGGCCGGTACCAGTCGGTCGTCGCGCTTGTATCCTCTTCACAGAGGATTTGCTGGTGTCGCGTTGTCGTCCTGGAGAGGGGTCGGCCACCGAGCGGATTGGCTGACCTCTTCTCACAGTCAAATCTTCTCTATCGTTCCCGACTGGCGTGACGGTGCTTGACTTTACACCGTATGTGGAGTGGTCTCCTCCTTCGGAAGACATTTCTCAATTTGATTTCTTTTTCTGAGGCATACTGAGAGAGCAAATTTACTCGATGATTATAAATTTAAAACATGTGACAGAATGTATTACCAGGTAGTGTGCCAAAATCAACGGCAGTACGGGCCGACTCCACTGTGTTCACTTTAATTTAGCAAAGAACATCAAATTATGTATTGAAAAGAACGAAGATCATTTAGAAAATACTATTTTTTTACCATTGAAGTCACTAACATGTGTTTCATTATTATTTACTAGGATTCCCTGTGTATCCAGACATTATGTAGTATCCAGAGGTTCCAAGGAAGGAGAAAAGTACCTGGCATTCAGCTGCGTGAGCAACGACACCAGGGAGACAATAACGTCAGCCAGGAAACGTCGTGATGCCGCTGTTGCAGCACACGAAGCTCAAATGAATGTTGTCATACGCCAGTAGTTAAAAGGGTATTCCCAAATATTTTTCCAAGGAAGCGACTTATAATCTGGCGTTCCTCCCCCTCCCCTTTTCCCTTGTACACGTTAACCCCTACGAATTGTGATGCTTAGTGTGTACAAATCTAGTACTTTAGTGCCCCTTGGCGATCCTTTCAGCTTGGCGCCGGAGGTGGCTGCCGCTAATTGTAATACGTCCTGCACAGAAATCTTACAGCTGAGTTGCCTCTGGCCCCCGCCTGAGTTAGGAGCCCAAAGTAGCGGCTTATGTTTCTTGGGACGAACTGGCCATGGTTCTTAGCGTGCGTACTTGAGTGATTGAAATAGTATTACATTTTGTGCCATGCCAAACTTTTATTCCACTGGAGGATCCCAGAGTGCTGAAGGTCGCTCTTAGACAAGTAATACATTTGAGCGTCCTAAAGGAAAACCTATTACTTATTCTAAACCCGGGCCGTTAGACAGGATTCTTTTGAGACTAAGTTCGGTAGGTGTTCACGAAAAGAAATGAACAATTTGACAATGAGAATTTATGCTTAGATTTTCTAAAAGCGTATGGACGCGTTTTCTTTTATCTAGCCCTCCCCTCTCACATTCCAAAAAACGTAAAAGGACAAAGATACTACAGTTGAAACCTGCTTGAAGCAAACTAGCAATGATTGAAATATGAAAAATGGTTGACGATCGAAGTGTTGATACAGTCTGTTTGCCTAAACCGTACTGTAGAAAGAATAAGTTCACACATTTTTCTGTGGATATGGTAAAGATCACTAGCATGATGGGAGAACGTCTCATATTGTCGTTACAAATAGGTAACTCACTGTGAAAAAGGTGGCACAGCTGTTTGACGAGCCCATAGGTGCTGTAGAAGTGAACGCCTAGACATAGTGGTTTGTAGTAAGGATTTATAAGCAGTATTGTCACTTCATCGTACCTCACGTGTAGATAAACTCAGAGCAGTTGCGCACCATAAACGAGGTGCCCCTCTCCTTATGACAAAAGAAGCAAATGCAAAATCCTCTCTGTGGCACAGTAGGCAAACTGACGGAGGAGGTGAGACAACAGAATACGCAATACAGGAATTAAACCTCATTGTTTTATATCTAGAAGGCCAGCCGAGTACATTGAAGGGATGAACAAGTGTAACCACTAACGAAGTTGTCACTTCAGCAAACAGCATGGCAGCAGCTAAGATTAATAGTTGGCAAGTGCTCCAGTACCTAAGATCCCCTGACCGTAATGTAGTTGTCGCCGAAGACGGAAATGACATTAACACAGGTATTCAAGGAGTGGAAAGCAGGATCGGGTTAGACATCAGCAAAACGAATTTGGATGTCTTAGTTGCCTACCCTGCAGCATTTCCAGTTCAGTCGCTTCCGATACTCTAGACATGGGTGCGCAGCACCTAGCTGAACTCTTCCAAAGAGCACAGAACATATATATTCGTAACAAATGAGTAAACAATCAGGCTACAATTCCTTGCAGCGCAGAAATTTTCACGCTGAGGTTACGGGTCAAATAAAGAAGGAAACCTTATCAATGTGTTCTAGGGCAATCACAACGTACTGCCATGCCCCATGAACAGAGGGCACGTAAGATGCGCTAAAAATACTGCTTCAGGGAACGAAAAGAATACACTGGGAGTGATTTCAACGAAGGCAGCTGCAATTCCACATATGAAGAAGACCATATAAATTACTGGCTGAAAATTTTCAGTGATCTATTGTCATATATACATTTCGTAAACAGCACGGCTCAATGACGGCTGGATGGAAGGAGTCAGCAGAATATCTGCTGACCTCCGTAATCCTGAATATAACACAAAGATACTGAAATACACGAAAACTTAGAAGTGAATTAGATCTTGGTGATATAGTTCGCTCAAGAAGAAGGTACTGACGCAATTTCCAAGCTCAAAAATGGAAAGGCACCTGGCCCAGATGGCGCCTAACCTGAGGTCGTGTGGATGGTAGATCCACTGATAGTGATACATTTGACAGAACTACAAGACGCGGCGCTGAGAATAGGTAGGATCTCGGCGATGTGGAAAATATCTAGAGCAATAGTGATTAGGAAAGAAAAGGATAAAGACACTGCAGTACGGAAAGCTACAAAACTATTTTCTTATTAAAGGTCTTGACCAAATTTCCAGAATGTCTGCCCCGTGATCGGCTGCAGGTGCTGAGGGACCTCTTGGGTCTGAACCAGCATCAAATTAATTCAAAAAAGGGAAGTCTATAGATGATGCGATTAATAGAGCTCTTTAGAATGTAGAAAATCCGACAACAAAGCATGCAGTCGCGCTCATGATTGACATCGCAAGCACTTTCGTGCGCCTTCGAGATCTCACGGTCCCAAATGTCTGTATAAGAGTTTTTGGATTTTTGTTGTGGACGTAGCTTCCAGTGGCTTGCGGAGTAGAGAAAAGTAATCAAAACGTTTACCTAAGGTTGTCCTCAACGCTCCATAAGTTGTCCACCGTTCTGTGATCTTAGTACTGAACTTCTGTTATATCTGTTAGACGGGGCAGATGCTCCTGAAGTAGTTGCTGCAGATGCAACCGACATCCTAGAAGTTGCATCTGCAAACTTCAGTGCGAGGCATGAGGAAAAGGCGAATGATGTACTTGCTCAGATGCAGCACTGGAGCAAGAACAAGAAAATGACTTAGCTGTTGGTAAAACCTCATTCATCCTTTCAAGAGAACACTTTCTCTGGCCAGAAATCATTCCCTGAGACATGACGTGAGACCTATAAAAATGCAGCACTGTTTGTAGATATTTGAGCAATATTCTAGATGGGTAGAGGAAATTTCTACAACATGTAAAATCTGTTAATCTGAAAGCGGCCAAAATTACGTCTAAGACTGCTCACTTTGTCATTGCTGTCTGTAAAATACTGTTGCATGTGGTGCGGGTATCCGACAAAGTTATCCTCAACCCCATTGTGGTCTTCGCTGCCAGCTTCAGAGCACTTCGCCTTAGAGTAGGCAGCTACAAGACAACACTGCCACGTATTCAGCGGATCGTACTTCTGATGCTCACCAGTGCCTCCCGCATTACACCTGTGGAGGGTTTACTGGTGATTCTCCGGATATGTCCGACGGATATCGTGGTACGTCTGAACAGGCCACGAAACCCCAACGGTACCTACCGGCCGCCGTGTGATCCTCAGCCCACTAGCGTCACTTAATGCGGATGCGGAGGGTCTGGTGGTCAGTGCACAGCTCTCCCTGGAGTTTGGCAGTGTACGAGCCCGAAGCCGCTACTTCTCAGTCAAGTAGCTCCTCAGTTCCCCTCACAAACGCTAAGCGTATCCCGCATGCCAACAGTGTTCGGCAGACCGAATGGTCATCCGTCCAAGTGCTAGCCCAGCCAGACAGTTCATAACTTCGGTGACGTGACGGGAACCGGTTTACGCATAACACGTCTATACTATTTAACGTCGTCAACGACATGCTGTAACAATCAGCACGAAAAAAATGTTTATGAGTGTAAGATGTATAGTGTACTCATAATATAGTGTCAATGTTGATATTTTAATTATTTTCTGGCTGTCAACTCAGCAACCGTGTACGCAATTATATAAAATGTAATAATCAGCCAATCGGGTGCACACAAATATTTTTTTTGAAAAGAAAACGCGCTAACCAGGTTTTGGTAAAAGAATCCTAGAAATATGTATAAGGTATTAATAATATACATAAAATTGACACATATGTGAAAATTCTCAGCTAAAACCAGAAAACTATACTTACATGTAACCACATAACAACTTCAAAATTTTCTGCAACAGTGCTCTCGCCAGATAACATGTTTGTGTTCCATGACTCAAGAATAAAAATCGTAATAAAAAAGACAGATATTTATCACAGAATGATGAAACCATGGTTGCAAATGGCGGCACAAGTTAACTGCTGTAGCCGGCTGAAACCGGCACATAAAAAGCGCAAGAGATATCAGACTAAACGGCATGCAAGCCGACACTGCCATGAGAAGGAAACGAGGATTATCAGTGTCACCTAGCAACAAAACTCCGAATTTATAAATGTCTACGTTAAGAGCAAAATTATATGGCTGTAGGTATACTCGAGTAACATATAGTACCCAGATAAAAGGCAATATGAAAGTTGGCAAAATTAGTAAATTAGCCTTTTCATAGGTAGTTTCAAATTAAGTAAAAATCTGAAAGTGACAGTTTGATATGGGAAACCGACATACCCGACGCTACAATGGGGAAGAATTCGAAAATTAGGCAATTCTAAGTAACGGCTCCAAGCCTTGAAAGAAGTTTTTACTACGCAACTGTATTTGTTCGTTAAGAATAAAACCGCCTTTAAGCGAGAGGTGTTTGAAAATTTCCAATTCATCAAGGATATCCAGACTGAGACCTTTTATTCTCGGAGTGCAGGATACTGACATCTTGCAATGTGATTAATAAGTGGTCGGCAGAGGATAAATTATGTATATTAGTGACCTTTCTCCTAGAAGATATTTTCTATATCTTAGAGTTATAGCTCGCTTTGTTTGTCCTATGTAGTAGGCCGGACAAGAGTCACACACGATTTTATAAACTCCTGACTTTTGCAAATGAGACTGTGTTGAATCCAGATTGTGAATAAGATAATTTTTTAGAGAATTATTGGTGAAAAAGCTACTCTGAAATTATATTTGTTTTGCAGAATGCGCTGTATCCTGTAAGAGACAGGTCCAAGAAATTGTATAGAAATAAAATTTTCTTAATTTTCCGGCAATTAATGGAAACACGCTGATTGGCGAGTCTGTCCTTCTTTTTTCTATTGAAAGTATTATTTACTATGTTGGGTTCGTAGCCATTATTAACTGCAGTAGTTTTGATCAAATTTATTTCTGCTTCAAGATTTTAATTAGAAAAGGTAATAGAAATAGCTCTATAGACACCTGAATTAAAGAAGGGTTTTTCATGAGACTGGGCGTGTGTTTAAGTAAAAGGTACTATTTGATCAGTGCAAGTTTCTTTACGGAAGATACTAAAAGAAATTTAGTCATCTACTATTCACATACTAAGGTCTAAGTAGTGTAATTGCCGGACTTTGTTTCCAAGCTCGCAGGTGAAAGTAATTTTTTCGTGAAGTTTGTTGAAAATTTTGAATAGGTGATCAATCCCCTTATTCGGGACTCTACAAAAATCAAAATATCGTCAACAAAGCTAGAATATGAAATAAAGTCTAAGGCAGCTGGTGAAAATTTTTTTAAAAATATTTCTCCTGGGGAATTCATAAAATTGTCTCCTAGGAATCCTGCTAAAGGGTTCCCCATCGCAAGACCATCAGGATTTTGATATAACTGTCCACTGAACTCGAAATAATTATATTTAATTACGATTTGAAGCAAATTCATGAAATCAGTAGTCTATTCATCAGATATTTCTTTTTCAAAGAATGGTAAATTTTTTTCTACTATGTATAACGCTGTTTTGAGAGGCACATTGGTGCAGAGATTTTCAATGTCGAATGAAATTAACATAGTATCTTGGTCACAATGTATGTCTTTAACTTTGTAGACTAAGCTTTGACTGTCGGAGATGGTATAATTATTCTGAAAACTAAAGATTTTTTTCAAACTGTCGTACAGAAACCTAGCTAGGTCATGGTAGATACTATTCATATTATTCGAAACAGGACGTCCGGAATATCCTAAGTTATGAACTTTAAATTGTACATGTAACTTTGGAGCTTGAGTTTTCAGATTATTTAACTACCATTTTTGGTGAGGTTTAAGTAGAAATTTAGCATCGTTAACCACAACTCAGATTTATTTTTGCAAAATGGGAGTGCTATCCTCACGTAGTTCAGTAATATCTTTTTCCTCAAAGTAACTCCAAAGTTTTCGTAGCATATTCTTGCTTTTTACCAATGACGATGACATTTTCCTGTATCAGACTTCGTTATTAAAGCATCATTTACTTTAAATTTATTATTCGTGCTTTAATTATTTTTTATCGTTATTAACAGGATTATGGGAAACAGTTAACTTTAAGCTAGCAATTTTGCAAACATCATGTGCTATTTTTCCGGTCTGACGAGAGCTGTCTATTTTTGCACTGTCAAAGCCAGTTTTCATATCAGCAACTGTATTTTCTGTTCTATTTTTCTTTGACAATTGTGGCATAACATTATATTTTAAACCCTTTTCAAGCAAAGAGACTTGTTCGTTCGTAAAATTTATGTCAGTTCTTATTTAAAATATTATCATAAAATTTGTAATCACTTTTACCAAATGTATTAGTACTACAAGCCTTTTTTACAGGTAACAGGCGAGGAAGTTTACTCAATTTCTTTTCATGCCTATCTACGGTTTCGTTAATAAGAACCCAAAAATCATCAATTTCAACGTAGTATTAAACATCAAAAATTTTAGTTAGTTCCAAATACAGGTAGTGAGCCTCTTAATTTCGGGCACATTTCCTAATGTAAAGTGTACTTTTTTTTCTGAAAGTACTCTTCGCACTAATGGTTGGAAGGCGTGTGGTTCTTTCCGTGACTGTTTAAAATTTAGATAAGCCTTAACATAATTAGACTCAAGCCCCACTTCTTCGCAACGTTTACCACAATTTATATTTAGGGACAGCTTTGGCTACCTGGGCAGGAAACATCTTAATATTTTATACATTTTGTGGCTGTGAGCTCATCAACCGTGTATGCAATTATATGAAACGTAGTAGTCAGTGAACCGGTTGCACACAATTATTTTTAAAAATTGTTATCTGCGAAAGTCAAGTCTTTATACGTCATTGAGAAAAAGGGGGGAAAAGTAACGGGGGAGTCAGGGGGCAATATAGGTGGAATCAAAGACTGTGCTCCGAGATGGCTCATCTCAACATACAGAAATAAGCCCAACAGACATACGGTACAATAAAAATAATACCTGAAGAAAATTATTCGAGTTACGTACGTAGCAGCATTCTCGCCATTGGACTAATAAGACCTCAAGACTGCCTTTGATATGATAATCAATTCTGACTCAATATTACCGGATGCTCACCGAATAACTGGACCATATTATGTATTTTATGAGCGTATATTATACTGTTTAACACAGTCATAACGAAATTTGCGTCTTGTGTGACATGAAACCATAGGCCAAGTTGAAATTCTTTTATTGAAGGGCGATTCGTAGACAAACGCCTAGGTCGTGATGAGAAGTATGTGTCACGATTAGAGCTGTACTTCCTTACACTACTTATGCAAGTCTAGATTCTACTTCACAGAGGCTAAATCATACGTGGTATGTGTGATATTAACAAACAATCTTGCCTGCAGTGTTAAAATTTCTTATTACTTCCAAATCACACATTTTATTTAGGCATCTCATCTGATATTTGGTAGGGATGGGTGTATGAGATACGGCGCATAAAAATATCCCAGCAGGTAAATGTCCCCTGTCAAGGCTTCAAAAACATTGTGCATGTGATGTTTGTAGCCAGATATGCACTGCAACTCCCGCATGTTTTAGATGTAAAGACTTACTGTAGACTTGATCCCGTTTGGTTTGCATTGAACTCCACCATGATGACACCACGCAGTGTTTTTAATGCCTTGACAAGGAGTATTTTCCTGCTGGGATATGTTTATGTGCGGTTTTCCACGTACCTATCACTATCAAATATCAACCAAACGAAGCTGTCTAAGTGAAGGCTGCGTGGTTTGGGGGAAGGGACCAGACAGCGAGGTCATCAGTCCCATCGGATTAGGGAAGGATGGAGATGGTAGTCGGCCGTGGCCTTTCAAAGGAACCATCCCGGCATTTACCTGAAGCGATTTAGGGAAATCACGGAGAACCGAAACCAAGATAACCGGACAAGCGTTCCACGAATCTCATCCCCAAACATTTCTCTCTTATGAATATTGGCTGTTTTAAAGACATATTAAGCATTTTATAAGCATAAACGTGGTAGTGGTGTTCACAAAACTGTATAATAATTTAATATTACTGGTGCTATACGTAATGACTTTAGTCTGTTCATGCAGGATATTTCATATTAACTCTTGGTAACGGATAACGTACACGCTTTTCATAATACATTTTAATAAATGATAACCAGTTAGAAACTGATAGACCTACGTGCAGAGTGTTGTTAACTCATGCAGTGTAATAGCGCTGCCCATTGGGCTGTAAATGATATGTTGCTCATGGTTTAGATAATTATGTATCATCATTTGGGAACCCCAGGTATACAGTCTAGGTACATTAGTACAACTGGGTACTATTATCAGTTTCACTGCTCGAAATATACCTTCGCTCAAGGGGAAAAGGGCTTATTTGCACGTCGGTTGTTAAACCTTCGTTTAATATACTGTTCAGTTCCAATACCGGAGATATTCCTCAGTTTGTTGACACGTGCCACCATGAGAAGCACTCGCCTGCTTTTGAGAGGCGGCTAACCAGCCTTTGCATTCACCACACGAATGAGACTGGATTTGTAGGGTAATGCGGTCAGTCAAATGCCTGGACGGTGAGCAACATCTGGTATCTTCAAAAATAAAGGTCTGGCTTATCAATTCACTATGCTGCCATTCTCAAGGAGCGTGTGGGCAAAGATATTTTAAAATGAGAGGAGACTGCTCCGATCAGTCCTTCAGTTCTTACCGCCAAAAATTTTAAAATAATTAGTGCCTTCAGACATCTACAGCTCAGATCATAAAATCTGCCAGTGATATAAAACTCTGATCAAAGGCGAGGACCAAACACGGCACTGAGGTTTTAAAATCCCGGATGCTGCCCCCCATTAAGTTGTGGTAAGGCAAAAGAGTGAGGTGAACAATTACAATTCCCTAAAAAAGTTTTTTCTCCTATAGGGAAACTAAAACTAGTCATATCAGCCCTGTTCCCCGGGCTCCAAGGGGACAGCTGTAGGTAACTTGTGTATGTGAGACTGGAGGAAGAGCTAAATGCGTACTAGTCATCCACCGAAAACAAATATTTGATTGGACTCCTTATTGTGGAAGCGATGGGTACTATTGACTGCTAATGTGAAAAGGGTGACCCTAGAACGCTGCCCTGGCGAACACCGTTCTGTTGATGGCCAGCGGGAAAGGACTGCAGTAACATGATGAGGAGCCCACGAAATCGCCATTGATGTAGCTAATGGACGACGTTCTATTTCCAGGTGACACATGTTTTCCTTAGATCGAAAGAGATACTAATAAACTGCTGTTTGCGTAGTAGTGACTCTTGCATGGCCCATTCTGTTTGGAATAAACTGTCAAGTGTGGAACAGCATTTCCGAAACACAGCCTGATTAATCCCCTGGCTTAGAGAGCCAAAACTAGGAGTCGCTTTATCATTCGCTCAGAGGTCTTTCCCACAGCTCGTAGTACTCTAGAGGCAACCGGTCTGGACGCATTTCAGTTGGAGGCATCGCGTCCTGCATTGTTACACAAACATTGTTATTCCAGTCAAATTAATAAGACACATGCAGGGTGTTGGATAGAAAAATAAGTTTACTCTCGTAAATGCCTTAAAAATTGCTCCAGACGCGCGGGGCCGTGGCGCTTGCGTGGTCGAGACAGAAGACTGTTTGCCAAGGCGTTTCGTTAATTACTTTCATTCTGACAAGTAGCAAGACACAATGCAAACAGCTCACAATGTGGCTTGTCTGGCTGAGACATACGTTCAATCGTTGTGACGACGTGACTGCTACCTGGAATGGAGTAAGGGCCGTGGTTCATGTACAGTTGCAATCGTTCGCGATTGGAGGAGATCATACAGAGTAGGTGGAGCTTTTCAGTTCGAAAGTTGCGGGTCTAGATACCACTGAGTGTGAAAAACCTGAGTGAAAAACTCAACACGGTCCATCCGTAGCCAGAGACATTATATTATAATCACTTTCTGCCTTCTGTCTGGATAATTTGTCAGGCGTTGTCGCACGCCATATTGAAAACCGTCGTGTCCTCGTGCAGTCTCACGCAGCAGTCATCGCATGCTGCAGTTCTCACTCGGAGTTGTTGGACAATAAGTCCAATTTACGTTTCTTCACGTGTGGTATGTGTAGGTACGGCTGAAAGCAAGAGGAAACTACAGCCGTAATTTTTCCCGAGGGCATGCAGCTTTATTGTATGGTTAAATGATGATGGCGTCCTCTTGGGTAAAATATTCCGGAGGTAAAATAGTCCCCCATTCGGATCTCCGGGCGGGGACTATCAGGAGAAAGAAAACTGGCGTTCTACGGATCGGAGCGTGGAATGTCAGATCCCTTAATCGGGCAGGTAGGTTAGAAAATTTAAAGGGAAATGGATAGGTTAAAGTTGGATATAGTGGGAATTAGTGAAGTTCGGTGGCAGGAGGAACAAGACTTTTGGTCAGGCGAATAAAGGGTTATAAATACAAAATCAAATAGGGGTAATACAGGAGTAGGCTTAATAATGAGTAAAAAAATTGGAGTGCGGGTAAGCTACTACAAACAGCATACTGAACGCATTATTGTGGCCAAGATAGACACGAAGCCCATGCCTACTACAGTAGTACAAGTTTATATGCCAACTAGCTCTGAAGATGATGAAGATATTGATGAAATGTATGACGAGATAAAAGAAATTATTCAGGTAGCGAAAGGAGACGAAAATTTAATAGTCATGGGTGACTGGAATTCGGGAGTAGGATAAGGGAGAGAAGGAAACATAGTGGGTGAATACGGATCGGGGGGAGAAATGAAAGAGGAAGCCGCCTGGTAGAATTTTGCACGGAGCATAACTTAATTATAGCTAACAGTTGGTTCAAGAATCATACAAGAAGGTTGTATACATGGAAGAATCCTGGAGATACTAGAAGGTATCAGATATATTATATAATGGTCAGACAGAGATTTAGGAACCAGGTTTTAAATTGTAAGACATTTCCAGGGGCAGATGTGGACTCTGACCACAATGTATTGGTTATGAACTGTAGATTAAAACTGAAGAAAGGGCAAAAAGGTGGGAATTTAAGGAGATGGGACCTGGATAAACTGATTAAACCAGAGGTTGTACAGAGTTTCAGGGAGAGCATAAGGAAACTATTGACAGGAATGGGGGTAAAAATTCAGTAGAAGAAGAATGGGTAGCTCTGAGGGATGAAGGACTGAAGGCAGCAGAGGATCAAGTAGGTAAAATGACGAGGGCTAGTAGAAATCCTTGAGTAACAGAAGAAATATTGAATTTAATTGATGAAAGGAGAAAATATAAAAACGCAGTAAATGAAGCAGGCAAAATGGAATACAAACGTCTCAAAAATGAGATTGACAGGAAGTGCAAGATGGCTAAGCAGGGATGGCTTGAGGACAAATGTAAGGATGTAGAGGCTTATCTCACTTGGGGTAAGATAGATACTGCCTACAGGAAAATTAAAGAGACCTTTGGAGAAAAGAGAGCCACTTGTATGAATATCAAGAGCTCAGATGGAAACCGAGTTCTAGGCAAAGATGGGAGAGCAGAAAGGTGAAAGGAGTATATAGAGGGTCTATACAATGGCGATGTACTTGAGGACAATATTATGGAAATGGAAGAGGATGTAGATGAAGATGAAATGGGAGATACGATACTGCGTGAAGAGTTTGACAGAGCACTGAAAGACCTGAGTCGAAACAAGGCCCCGGGAGTAGATAACATTCCATTGGAACTACTGACGGCCTTGGGAGAGCCAGTCCTGACTAAACTCTACCATCTGGTGAGCAAGATGTATGAGACAGGTGAAATACCCTCAGACTTCAAGAAGAATATAATAATTCCAATCCAAAAGAAATCAGGCGTTAACAGATGTGAAAATTACCGAACTATCAGTTTAATAAGTCACAGCTGCAAAATACTAAAGCGAATTCTTTACAGGCGAATGGAAAAACTAGTAGAAGCCGAGCTCGGCGAAGATCAGTTTGGATTCCGCAGAAATGTTGGAACACGTGAGGCAATACTGACCCTACGACTTAACTTAGAAAATAGATTAAGGAAAGGTAAAACCTAGATTTCTAGCATTTGTAGACTTAGAGAGAGCTTTTGACAATATTGACTGGAATACTCTCTTTCAAATTCTAAAGGTGGCAGGGTTAAAATACAGGAATCTGAAGGCTATTTACAATTTGTACGGATACCAGATGGCAGTTAAAGGAATCGATGGGCATGAAAGGGAAGCAGCGGTTGGGAAGGGAGTTATTCAATCTGTACGTTGAGCAAACAGTAAAGGAAACAAAAGAAAAGTTCGGAGTAGGTATTAATGTTGATGGAGAAGAAATAAAAACGTTGAGGTTCGCCGATGACATTGTAATTCTGTCAGAGACAGCAAAGGACTTGGAAGAGCAGTTGAACGGAATGGACAGTGTCTTGAAAGGAAGATATAAGATGAACATCAACAAAACAAAACGAGGATAATGGAATGTAGTCGAATTAAGTCGGGTGATGCTAAGGGAATTAGATTAGGAAATGAGACACTGAAAGTAGTAAAGGAGTTTTGCTATTAGGGGAGCAAAATAACTGATGATGGTCGAAGTAGAGAGGATATAAAATGTATACTGGCAATGGCAAGGAAAGCGTTTCTGAAAAGAAAAATTTTGTTAACATCGAGTATAGATTTAAGTGTCAGGAAGTCGTTTCTGAAAGTTCAAATGGTTCAAATGGCTCTGAGCACTATGGGACTTAACATCTGTGGTCATCAGTCCCCTAGAACTTAGAACTACTTAAACCTAACTAACCTAAGGACATCACACACTTCCATGCCCGAGGCAGGATTCGAACCTGCGACCGTAGTGGTCGCGCGGTTCCAGACTGTAGCACCTAGAACTACTCGGGCACTCCGGCCGGCTTCACGTGTTGAATCTAGGGATTAAATAATAGGCGTAGATCAAATTGCGAATTCCTTCACTATCGTCTGCGCTATATTCCTAAGTGTTGTTTGTATTATAACATTGTTTACTATGAAATATATTGGATATAGGCTTGCGTCCCCTGATATCTTCCTAACTGTCTCTCACGTCTTCGTTGCTGGCGGGGAACGAAAAGACTTTAAAAGCTTTCACATGCTCTCCGTCTTCTCTCCTTTCCTGCACAAAAGCTGCGAGATTCTCTCCCCTTGGTGTATTCCTCAACCTACGCAAAGTAGCGCGCCTGACATTAATTGGCCATTGAGTTTTCTCTTTCCACCAAAAGGTAGCTTTTCTCCCAGAATGGCTTGCTGTAACGTCATGTAGGGGAAGCCACGTGCGAGAAAGGTCACTTTAGAGTACATCAGACGATGCTTTTGTTTTCTTAGGTTAAAACTTCTGGGCGGAGAAGCCGTCGTCAGTACATGAAACCACTGCATGGTGACTTTGTCTGCGAATGCGGGAGACATCTTCGGAGGTAATCCGGTTTGCCTTTGAACACTTTAGACTGAACAGTATCCGCGTGGGCAGGAGAGCATAGAAATACATATGTAGTGGAGTACGAACCAGTGGCTACACAGAAGTGCTCCATTTCCCCAGCATTAAGTATGCAAATGTCCTCTGGCTGGAGCAGCCTCTAAATTACTGAACCCCTGAGACAAATGTTACTCACTGTTGCCATTAATGTCATCCAACGGGAATGGGCAAGGGATTTGTCACACAAGATCTGTAAGTGCTGTGCTGTCAAGGGAATCCTGTGTTCGGGCGTAGACAGAGCATTCTATCAGCCGAGGTGGCTCATACACAGTATAATTAAACTGACGATGTTGCGAGTGCTATAGTGCGGACTGTATACGTCGCAGGTCGCTCAAACAACGTAAGTATATTCTTGAATCTGTATGCCCGCGGTGTATGCTAAAAAAATAAAATAATTCCGCTTTGTGTCACCTGTTGAAAATATGGCGCAGTAAGTAGTAACAATGTAAAGTGTTCCCTGTTTTGACGCCAGGGTGCTATTTGTCGCTCCGCGACGTGTGTTGATTTCTTTTACTAAGTGATTCTTGATGTAAAGGGTTAAGAAGTTTGGAGTTTTTCGTACAGAACACGATGGCTATTAAGAGGAAAGCCCGCGCTACCGGTAAAGTTGTTTTATCACAACGGCAGCAATAATAGCGCTGCATTTCGAGAACATCGCCGACAGGGAGAGCTCTGAAGTCCTGTGTCAATAAATGGGCTGAAGAATATTGTCAAGAAACTTAAGGAAACAGATAGTGCAGAAGGGAAAGTGATGCGGTCCATCCCCATGGCAGTTGTTGATGAAGTTGCTGTAGTTACAGCCTATCGTGCAGCACATGCTCCATATTATGAAGCCATTGTTCGATCTGTGCGTGGTCAACAGTTAAAAAGATTTTGCGAGTCTTTTACACTGGTGTCCCTACAAGATTCAGACTGTGTACCAAATGAACCCCCAAGATGGGCTACCACTCCGTGACTTGGCCGTTCATTTTTTGGAACATATGAAAATGGATAACATGTCGCCTGGAAATATACTTTGGACGCACGTTTTACTCTGCACGGTGCCGAGAATGCACAGAACTGTCGTATATGGGGTTCTACTCAGCCACATGTTGTGCAGGAACATCCACTGCGTTGAGCTTACGTGACTGTGTTGTGTGGTTTCACAAGCTCCCTCGTTCTCGGACCGTTTGTCTTCAAGGAGATGACATCGCATGGGCCTGTTAGGTCTACAGTGATATCAGAATTTTATACGGGACAATGCCACATTTTGCTTTCCAGGTGAAGGATTTTCTTCAAGAAGCCTTTAGTAAGTACCCTATCATCACTAGGAAATTTATGGATTAGTGGCCTCATCCCCTCGACCTAAATCCATGTGCCTTCTGGTTGTGAAGATATCTCGAAGATCGTGTCTGTCAAGGATGTATACAGCGGACGACTGTGCCGTGTTACGGATGCAGCATGTTGCTAAGTCGGAAGACCACAATGAACGCATGTTGTAACTTGTGACCATATCCAAATAAAAATGCCAGAATCACTGTTATCATATATTTGATTGTTCATCCAAATTTCTCTCACCCAAACCACATTGTGACTCTTACAGCCCTATATTTTCACTGGTGGCAGAAAGTGGAACTATTATGTTTTCGCACGATTCTACACGGACGCATCGATTACTGTACATACTAAAAAGTTTCAGCTTCCTGCGCTGTTTACACCAGACACCGCAGCACTCGTAATACTACACAGTACCCGGTACTACTACTACAACCGCTTGTAACAGAGGCGAGGCTGATAGGGAAGCATCGGTGTGTTCCCCAGATGAACCAAACCACACTTCCCATCGTTTGGTCGCCACTCAGGGCATCCTTCCTGCGAAGAATAAATCGTGGCAGCATAAGAGTATCCATAGCCTTTGGGTGCCTCTTGTGAAGGCTTTTACTGATCTGTCTTAATTTCTCCAAACGCCTTCTATAACCATTCACATTCCACTGAAGGGTAGGAGCAATTTTAACGAATGGACTTAATACTGGTCGATTCCCGAAGTTCAGAGTATCGGGAGGAGGACTAGATGGATTTCGTCATCATTCATATACCTAAGGCCATCAGAAATTACTGATGTTCTATGGTTAGAGGACTACATGTCCTGCCTTTACGTCTGTTCTCTCTACTTGTTGTTTTTCCTTTCTATGCAGGGGGTGGTAAAGAGACTGATTAAAATATATTGACTTGATATTCAAAGTGAAATTCACGTGCTTTTCCTTTGTAATCAAACATGTTTTGTCAGTCAAGCTGGCCACTGAAGTACCGCTTTTATAGCTGCTGTTATCTGCACAGGTGGATCTGTTAATATCTGCACTGGGCGCTTGCTATGAGGCATATTATTTGGCGACAGGTAGCTTTACAATGGTACAGGACGAGGTAGCTGGCGCTGAAGTTGCATAGCCTGGAAAATATTTTGTGCGCTTTACCCCTAGTGACTGGAGCTTCTGATCTTCCTTTGCTTTGATCATAGCATGGTGGTAAGGTGCTTGATGCTGCTAACCATGTGCCTGAAAACCACATCTCCGACAGGTGGGCTCCTCACTGCACGTTGAGACTGTGTGCCCAAATCTCGGGCACTGTCAGAGGCGCATCGGGTTCGGGACATGCGGAGGGACTCGTATACATGAGAGACCCACCTTTCTGTTTCCAAGTAATATAGATGAAATATAGATTAGCTTCAAGGTGGGTATTTTCTCAGTCCTACTTTTACATACTTCAGCATGTTTTTCACCAGTATCACATCTCTGCTTTCCCATTCCTTCCATGGCTGGTTGGGGTCCCTATACGTTAGGTGGTTACGTGATATGACACTTTTGCTGTAATTCAGGGCACTGTGCCTTTCAACAACAACAGATCATTCCGAAAGTTTAATTTTGCTTTGCAGCAGTTTAGACTTTTACTTGTATGTCATTGTCTCTATTAGCATGTTATTGTTCTGTAACCCTTCATTAAAGCTGGGTGCCACAGCAATTGTATTCGTAATATACATCGATTTTGGCATTATTCTCTTACTATTCATTACCGAAATATATGTTTCAAGTGGGCTGTCCACCTGGGGTGCTTGTGTGGTGTGCAGGAAAACCCTCCTGTGGTCCATCATTTTCAAAGCCAAACTGAATATTGTTTTTGTTATTGTGAGACATTTTGCTTCCACGAGAAGCTAGTAACTCATTCGTCCACCCAGAAAGAGCGTTATATCACTGAGGTTCTACAACTCCCGCATGGAGTGCTCTTTGTTCACTGTTTCCCCTCAATAGCCACCGTCGCGCAGCTCGGCTTGAGATTTTCTTCATGGATGTTTGCACCACCCTCGTGATCCGAGCCATTAAGCCGCGACCTTTGCTCCCTGAATAAGGTTTACTATCGTACTCCATAAAGGCTGCTGGAGCATGTCCAGAACTTAAGGTTACAGAAGACTGGAGAAGCCTCACGTTCATGATAGCTGTACCCTGACAACGAAGACTGAGCTCTCAGAGAAGCCCACCATTTAGCTCGATCCGGGAAGCACGTGTGGCTCTCCGAATCCTCCACGATGTCCTTCGCTGAACATGAAGAGTTGTCTTCTGTAGAGTCTTCTATTCAACTACGTATGCTGAGCGGCATGCTCCGAAACACGCGAGCCTGACTCGATGTTGTACTTCGTCCTCATACCTGTTACATATTTAACATTTCACTTCTTCACGGAGCGCGCACATCCTCGACTTCATCGCCTGCTAGTGCTATCAGCATCATCCACATACTTTCGATTTGTTGGCCGTGCATTGCAGGAGAATGGCTAGATGCTCCTGGTAATTGTAGATGCTCCGATAAGTGGTGTTGCGAGGACTGAAGGAATGTTTTTCTAAAAGAATTTTAGGAGGGTTGGAGACTAAGCTGTTCTAAGGGTGTCAGATTTGGAGTCCAACGAGTAAAATCTGATTTAGACAAGTAGATAACAGAGCTCTGACTTACGGGAGGAAATAGGAGAGGGACCGATGCAGCTGTAAGGTAATGTTGCTTTCTGCACAAATATTGGGATCTAGAAGCCAGAGGTGGCTGAAGCTATTTTACAACAAAATTAGTGTGTGTATGTGTGTGTTTTCAGGTGCTAGGACGGAATATGTTTTGGCTATGGTACAACAGCGGCCCATGTTGGATGACGAGAGACTTGAACCAGTAGATTTCCCTAACCTCGTTCAGAGAAATTCCTGCTTTTATAGAATGTGCATTAGACATTTTAGAAAAGAAGCGAAAATAAAATGAAGTTGTAACACCATAGCTCCAATGCTTTACTGACTTATTTTGCCTTTTATTTTATTTAATGTTACATCGTTGAGCTTCTGTAAATGTGCCGGCCAGTGTGGCCGAGCGGTTCTAGGCGCTTCAGTCTTGAACCGTGTGACCGCTACTGTCTCAGGTTCGAACCCTGCCTCGGGCATGGATGTGTGTGATGTCCTTAGGTTAGTTAGGTTTAGGTAGTTCTAAGTTCTAGGGGACTGATGACCTCAGATGTTAAGTCCCATAGTGCTCAGAGCCATTTCTGTAAATGTGTTTGATTGAATAGATACCATGAGAGTGTTTATTCATTTCTCTGTTGTAAACTTGATGTCTTTTATAATGTGGGAAGTTTGTCTTATGTAATATGTACGATATGAGCAAATTATATGTTTATCTTTCTCACTTAATATCTGTGGTTGTCTTAAGACTGAATAATATTGTTTAAATGATTTTTTATAGAAATGTTAATGTCTGCAAAGGTTCTTTTTCATTTAAAATGTTTGTTTGTTGTTATGTAAACTGCTGACCTACACCTAAGATTCTTATTTATGTCGTATGTAAAAGTTGTTGCGGTTCCCCTCGGGAACGGAACTGTGCAGCGCGCGCAAATTGTGGTTGGGCTAGTTAGAAAAGGTGGAACAAGAGTCAGTTGGGGACGAGCTACCAAACTGTACACTGCCCATGTAAAGGTTGTATATTGTGCTGGTTCCGAGAGAGGCTTTTCCTGCCGCTTACCAATGCCTCAGATGGATAGATAAATAGCTGGAACTAATCTGGAATGGCATCTATCTCGGCCACCAGGAAGGGACAGAGTCCAGCAATTCTGCCTGCAAATCTACCTTCCAACATGCAGTTGCCACCACATTGCGCAATCACTGTAACGGAATACTATGATAAAGTACAGTGAAGGATGAGCTTATTGGGTATTTTAGTATGCACAAATAGCCGGCCGGTGTGGCCGAGCGGTTCTACGCACTAAAGTCTGGAACCGCGCGACCGCTACGGTTCTAGGGTACTGATGACCTTAGAAGTTAAGTCCCATAGTGCTCAGAACCATTTGATTTTATGCAGAAATATAAGGTAACTTACAAGTGAATTTATGTACCTACCTTGATTTTTTTCCTATCACAACACTTCTCACGTTCCACTCCATTGAACTATGATTACCGATTGTCCTAGTTTGTGGAAAAAATGAAAGCCTCAAAGCCAAATAGTTAATTAAATAATGTTGCTTGATCTTTGGTAAGAAGGGAATATTCAGATTTACTGTGGATTTAGTGAAATTGTGGGAGGTAGTATATGTAGTTTTGTGAAGTTTCAAAGTCACCTATTTAATCATTTACTTGAAAGTAGAAGACTGTGGTAATAAAGACAATTTGCTGTATCTTTTAAAGATTAAAAGTTCTTAAAACTGAGGCTTATAAGGTTTTGCTTAATTAATGATCTTAGCGCTGCTTGTAGTAAATTTTAAATGGTGAGTCAGTTTCTTGCAAATTTGTCAACATTGTGTTTCACTGTAGTAAAAGTGGAAAACTGCAATCGTGGAAGGTTATATATTCATGTTTGCTAATTGTTTGTCTCTCTAGTGTATTGGAAGTGCATATTAATAGTATAACAGGATCCACAGTTTGTCTATTGTGCTAATGCTAGGTAAAAAGTAACGGGAAGTCCACTATTTATAAAAACAATAATTTCTTTCTTCAAAATACAGTGATAAGTAACCTGTTAGTGAATTCCAATTAACTTTCATTTTAAATAGTAAAGTATTTAAGTGAGAGAGACTTAACCTGTGACCAGCTCATAATTTTGCAGTGAACTACGTTTATAATTTTATGTCAACTAGGAAAGTGTTTGAAAAGTAATACTTTAACCTATGTCCAATTTATGATTCTACAATGAATATTAATAGTAATGTTACAAAACTTATTCGGTTTGGATAAGCCCTGAAAGTAGTAGTGTGTTTCATCATTTGTTATATTTATGCAAATAGTCTGTCCTGCTCTGGCAGCTTCCAATCTTAACCGTGAACACATGCAGGTGTCAGAGTTTATTGCACTCGCGTGCGGAAAAATATAGGTTGTGTTTGTCCGTTAAAGTTACTCATACCTACTTTCTTGAACAAGAACGTTAATCTTTCTCTTGCCTAATTAGGCTGGCGACCGTTTTCCTTATTCTTTAAACAGTGTAGCTGGGTAAAACATTATTGGTTACTATTTGAATATTTACGTAATTCTGACTTTCACTTCCGATAAGCCACCTCCGTTAGGTACAACGCGGTCACTATAACAAAATTCCTCTCAGAGGGTAACACTGCTCTGTTGCGTTATACCACAATTGCTTTAACAAGATAGTTTTATTTCACAACCTGCCTCGAACTTTAGGAACATGGTACAGCAGTAGCGGACGGGAGTGTTAGAAAGTGTCTATTGGGGGAGAGGCCAGTGCAAACTTTGGGAGGAGAGTATAACATGAATTATATGAGTGGAATGGTATAATTTGTTTGATACAGAGATACGACTGACATAGACAGAGCTAAGTATGTGGCGGATAAGGCACTTGCAGATATGAATGAGGATGGGAGGCAGTAATTTTCGACTTTTCAATGATTGTAAATTATTTTGGTCTATTTTGCATCCTATATTGGATATTTAGTAAGTGTAGTTTAAAGGATAATTTGTGACTGAAAGCTAATGCCAGAAATGTTCACTGTTTTGGGAAGTTGTACTGAATAGTTATCTGTTGTTTAGGGGATCAAGAAATTAATTAATACAAATAGTATTGCCTGGGTTTTAGCGGGAATTACACTTAGGCCTGAAGATTGCACCATGGTGTTATATTGTTTAGTTGTAGGAAGGTATGAGAGGATTGAAGAGTTGGGTGGAACTGGTGCCTCCGTGAACCAGTAGCTGGACTGAGTGAGTTGGCTTGGGCCCTTCAGCTGTGTAAAGAGAGACAGTAATGGGGCTGTAATAGATCTATAGGACAAAACTGCAGATGGATGAAAGATACCGTGACTGTCACATTTGACACTAATCAATGAAGAGTGGTAAGACCGAAACCAGATAAAATAACTTTAACAGAACTTTATAATCAGTTGATGGCTGCAGGTGAAGGACTGGTTATGAACGAAACATCTGGAATCGATTCCAGAACAAAGTCGTGTCTGGAGACGCCGCAAAAAGCTGTGGGATACCAATACTAATGTCGTCCACCTTACAGGTCAACAACCAGGAGTGATGGTCTGGTATTCCATTTCTTATAGCAGCAGGACCTCTTTGGTCTTCATCTGCGGCACCATCGCAGCACAGCTGTACGTCGTCGATATTCTACGCCCCGTATTGTTGCCCTTCATGCCCTCCCGCACACGGCGAGAGTTTATACTGCTTGTCTTCGTGCTTGCCAAATCCTAACTTGGCAGCGGAACTCTCCCCAACCGAGAACGTCTGGCGGATTATGGGCAGGGTCCTTTAACCTTCGCGGGAGTTTGACGATTAAGCGCGTCAGTCGAACAGATTATGGCACGATATCCCTCGGGATGACATAAAATAACTCCGTGATATAAGCTAAAGAGTGTCTGCGTGGTGGATAAATTGCGCTATTTTACTTGGCAGCAAATGGTTCAATCACAACTATGGACCTTTTCTGCATTCCTGCGCAAGTACCATTACAATATCTTCGTCTGTGAGCCGAGCATTGAGATTTGTTTTCTGTGTATTTGTTCAGTATTGGAAACTAGAACACAGGGTGTAAAAGTTGTGCAAGCACATTAATGAACTTAGGGAGCAGTAAAATGATTGTGTTTGTCATGGATGGTGAAGATGTATTCGAGATACGAAACTAAGAAGTTGTCTGTATTTTGCAAGTGACTGATCTTTAAGAAGAAGAGGTTATTGTGGTGAGACATGGTTTTCTGTCGTTCAGAGAAATGCTTTGCTGGTTTACAGGTGGAATGTCACTGTGTATCTTGTGAACATTTTACCGAATTTGATGACGTTGTTCTTGGTGCCGGTTAAGAGCGTGGAAGAACTGGGTGGGATGTTGTGAGTTGTACTGTGCTGTTGGAAGAAGGATTTTGAGACAAGCTATAACCTGATTACTTCTAATCTTTTCCATAACATGTCCAGTCATCTAGCCACGAAGGCTGGCATTGAATAG